>NC_091304.1:34258598-34441098 GCF_038502225.1 Cherax quadricarinatus | reverse complement strand
TGGACCGTTTAAGGGTTAACCTATGAATACTCTTTCTGCTACATTTTCCTCATTTTCATCACTGCTTTCTCCTCCACTGGCTTGCTGCTGTGGATTTACAACCATCTGCACAATTTCTGAGTCAGTATAATGATGAAATTTGAAATTATGCTAGCCGAAATTAGTGCCAGATTATTGATGGAACTGGATAACTGATTGCCGGATTAGTGATGGCCGACCGTATGTACTTTCAGCATTTCTTCTTAGCTTTATTTTTTTTATTCAGCTATGAGAGTAATTTTGTATATTATCTTGACTAACAAAATCGTAATAACATGATTGTAAACAGCTGGCCCAGTGGCTTACACACTGGCCTGGAGTTTTACGACTAACTTGCCATGAGCTTGACCTCACCCATACCATGGTGTGCATGTTATCTTCTTACTTTTTCTTCCTTGTACATATTTTTCTTTTTAGGTGCAGAGATCATACAACTGGTGCTCTACTATTTTGGTCTAACTTATGTCTGTAACCAGCTTTTTAAGGATAACTTATCTGAAAAACATTTTCACTTTCATTAATATGATCTACTGGTGACACTTTAGCCAAAGATGACTCCTAGGTCCTTCTCTGCCCAAAGCTTTTAATATTTAATCAATCTTATTAATGAGGTAATTTGGTGACACCAAATTTTAACTTCTCACCTTAACAGCATATCCAGTAGCATCCATAGCCTCATCCCCAATGAAAAAATCTAAATCTTCAACACCTTTACATAATCTTCGCTGGGACTGTTCCCCCACCTTGGCTGTCTCCTTGATTGCAACTGCAGAAGGTATAATCATCTGGGGTTCATGATTTCCTGCAAATCCCAGTTTGGTGTACCTGAAAATATATTTGACAAAATTATATTGAACAATTCACAGCACAATTTAGAATCTAATAATTAACAATAACTTCAATCACTTGTAAATATGAACACCAGTGTCTAGTTTCACCATAAATAGGACTTTAGTTGCCAATTTCAAAACAAAATACTGTAGATATACTGTGCTACTCAACTTACGATGGTTCGAATTTATGATGGTGCAAAAGCAATTACTTTGAAGATGAAACTTGAGATAATTACCCAACATGAAGGCAGCAAGTCCATAACTTACATTCATTTAGTTACTTTTCAATACTGGCATTTACTTACAGTAATTATTTGTTTACTTATTCAGTGAAAGTAGTTATTTATTTAGTATATCATTCACATTCGACTTACGATACTTTTGACTTACCATGGGTTCACTGGAACATGACCCAACATAAGTCAAGTAGCATCTGTATGCTATATTTTATTTATGCTGTAGTTCTGATTCTCCATTTATTTCCAATCAAGAAGAAAGAGTCTTAATACTGCGATTGGAACAATTCACAAGTACCTTATAGCTGTGACTGGTTTTGAGTTTTTCTATTCTCACACCCTGCACTGGGGCCCAGTTTTTCTGTTGGTTGCCTATTCAACCAGGCTGTTATTGTTTACAGCCCACTGGCTCACACAACCATCACTGCCTGGTTCATCTGGCATTCGGTAAAGGGAATGATAGAGGTTACTCTTGAAAATTACTACACTTGTACGTACCAGTAACATTTCTGATACCTGCTGGTAGCAGGAACCCACACTTTGGAAAGGAAACTAGATATTTTTGTCTATCTTGCAACATTATCAAGTCAATTTGAAAATGGTCCAGGGCAGAATGAAATGTAATCTAAAGTGTCCCCTCCAGAGTGCTGGTTATTTATATATATACATATTGTACTTGTTTTGAGGCAAGATGCCATACAGTATTGTCTCAGAGCTAATGTGAAAAACTAACCCTTACAGCTAGCTTCTCAACCCAGCTGAAATCAAAGATTCTAATGGCAAGAGTTCGAGTCTCACATGTCAACTACAAGATATAATTTTGTTTGTAGCTATACCTTTCATTCGTAGTCTCAAGCATACAGTACTGTACTGTACGAGGCATTGGAACTTTAGTTTAAATACTCTCTCTCCTTAACTAGGAAATATAAGACTGGAACATCCAACATGAAGCTCAAATGGTGTTCCCATTTACACATTTGCGAATCACATACTGTACTTAAATGTTTTTGATAATACAGGCAAGTTCTTTAGGAGGATCCTAAAGACAAGTTGTAAAGGTTGGTTGGATGAATTTGAGAGAGTATGTAAAAGAAGGAAATTAAAAGTGATCCCTCCCCCCCCCCCAATGTCCAAGGAGAAAATACAAATAGCCAAAATCTGGACAGTAATTGGAAAGGTAACAAAGGTTCCCTCTTGTTAAGAGACAGAAATGGGAATGAAGGTTCCCTTCAAAAATCAGAATGAAGGCCTCTTCATAAATAGAAACAAAGTTCTCTGCAGAAACAGAAATGGGAGAAAAGGTTCTCTGCAAAGAAGCTCTTCAGAAATAGAATGGGAATGAAGGTGCTCTTCAAAAATAAATAGAAATGAAGCTTCTCTTTGGTCCTCTATATGAATAAGCATTACCAATTAGATCTCCCCTTCCTTAACCTCAGCCCCCACACTATCTGAGCTACTGACCAGCTTCTATAATGGTTACAGAAATCAGCACGAGAGTAAAAGAAGGACACTGACGTAAGGATCCCCAACTCAACGTCCAGTAGACATTATAAGGACAAGCACCATAGGAAGGAAATGCGAGAAATTTGTCATTGATGCTAAAAGGCTAGCATAAAAGACTAGGCAGTTTACAATAAAAAAGTATGAATTCTGAATATGTCTGAAATTAAATATTTATCAATCATAAAATGATCAATAGTGAATAAATGTCTGAACTTTAGCAGAGTATTGTACATATATAGTCACAAAAAGCATTAACAGGCAATTTTTCAGCAGTACAGCATTCAGCTCACTACCATGAAGGCCAGGTTCACTTCCTAGGTGTGACAACATATAGTAAGTCCACAACTGCTACCCATGGTTCACCTATGAGTAATTAAGTAGATATACCTACACATACTTGCTGCGGATGTTGTCCTGTTATACGAATCTGCTAATAATTCTAAGGGTCAAACGGACCACTAGCCCTGTCCAAAACCAAGTCTCCTACACTGGAAATCAAATATTACAGTATCAGGGGCTATTTTAAGACAGGAGGGTAAAACATGTATACTGTCTGTAAGCAAAAGCTTTTAAGAATCACTTGTGATATTACACATTTGGGAATCAAAGAAATGACTGGCAATCATGTCGGAAGAATAAACATTTAAAATTCTTCCATTTTATAATCACATGACAGGACAGTAGTATGGGACCTTAACAGATAGCAGATGAAAGGATTAATAATCCTTTCATCTTCAGGTATCAAGGGACTTGATAATATGTCCTGTCTCATACATGGTTAGATCCCAAGTCCTCTTCATTTCAAGCTAAGAAATAAGATTTTGTTCAGATTATTAATGTGAAGGGCAGGAGTGGCACCAGAATTTCTCTATCTGAGGGCTTAGAGGTGACTATCTGGTTGGGAGGGAGGCTCCCAGACTTGTTTTGAAGCAACAATTTCATTTATTTTATTTAGAGAGCTTGGAGGGCTGAGGTAATATTTAAAGGCTAGTGTAATTTTGGGGAGCTGAAGCCCCCTCCCCCAAGTCCCCTTCCCTTGGCAACATCACTGCTGAAGGGGTTAAGATAAGATTTGTTCAGATTTTTAACTAGGGGGGGTTAGCCACCCAGGGTAACCCAAGAAAATCAGTGCATCATCAAGGACTGTCTTTTCACTGGGGTCCTTTAATCTTGTCCCCCCCACCCAGGGTGTGACTCTGACCAGTCAACTAACACCCAGGTACCTACTTACTGCTAGCTCAACACCTGTATGGAAACAAGTCCAAAATTCTCAGCCATGCCTGAGATCGAGCCTCGGTCCCTCAGTCAGTCCAGTGCGCTACCAACTGAGCCACCTAATAATTAAACGAGGAAATCGAAATATACCATATTACTTGGCTTGGTTGGATTAATGTAAAATAGACCTAAAAAAGTGTTGCACACCCTTGTGAGGCCAGGTATTGCAAAGTGACAATGTTACTTTGCAATACCAGCAGAATATAACCTATTTATTTTTAATTTGGACATGATACATAAACGTACAAAGAAATATAGTGATTAGGTGTACATGCCAAAAGTCCCTTATATGCACAGCATTATGGCCAATGGATAATGACTAATTAAAAATAGTTATTAAAATTCTATTCCAACTCCTGCATTTGACACTCGACCAATAAAATAGTAATACAAGATAGTGACACCTGCAGGTGTGGCTGCCACATATCTACTGATATACATGTCATACATATATATTTCCATTCCCAGGCTTCAACTTTGCTCAGAAGTGTGAGAGTGAGAGCAGCCATGATGTAACTCACCCTGTACCAACATCAACGATGCATGGAGGCAGCCTCCCCGTCATTTTTATTGTGAGTGATGGGCGAGATGGAGTGTAATAAGGCTGGGCAGTGTTATCACTGGGTGTAAACACTTCCGCCGGCGTCAACACTCACCTCTCACTGCAGGACAACACTACATTTTTATTGGCTCCTCACCTTTGACGTCACAAAACTCCCAATGATCATTCGCTACTAAAATCTGAAGTCGCCGCAACACTTCTTGCTTATTGGCTTCTTGGTCCTGACGTCACTTTTATTGGTGACGTCTCTATGACGTCAGGAATCCCGCCAAATTTAAATTTTCTAATCAATGTATACCTGGAATATACCTGGAGAGGGTTTCGGGGGTCAACGCCCCCGCGGCCCGGTCTGGGGCCAGGCCTCACTGTGGATCAGGGCCTGATCAACCAGGCTGTTACTGTTGGCCGCACGCAACCCGACGTACGAACAAAAGTCTGATTTTTTTTTTTTTTTTTTTTTTTAGGGGGGGGCTATCCTAGGTTCTCTACACATGCTGCTATGTATGATAATCTATGTAACTGTATTTGTGTATACCTCAATAAACTTACTTAGCCAGGCTGGTCAGGTACTGACTTTAGGTGCCAGTCCAGCGCCTGCTTGAAGACAACCAGGGGTCTATTGGTAATCCCCTTTATGTATGCTGGGAGGCAGTTGAACAGTCTTAGGTCCCTAACACTTAGTGTGTTGTCTCTTATCATGCTAGTGACACCCCTGCTTTTCATTGGGGGAATGTTGCATCGTCTGCCGAGTCTTTTTCTTTCATAGGGAGTGATTTTCGTGTGCAAGTTTGGTGGCCTGGTGGCTAACGTTCTCGCTTCACACGGCGAGGGCATGGGTTCGATTCCCAGCCAGAGTAGAAACATTGGGCGTGTTTCTTTCCACCTGCTGTCTATGTTCCCCATCAGTAAAATGGGTACCTGGGTGTTAGTCGACTGGTGTGGGTCGCATCCTGGGACACTGACCTAATTTGCCCGAAATGCTCAGCATAACAAGTGGCTTTCTATAGTAGTATGTCATTGATGTAAGCTATGGTCTGTATACCATGTACATGTACTGGTAGTAAACAAAAAATGTTATGTTATCTCTCTCGCCAGCGTTCCAGGGAGTACAGGTTGAGCAACTTCAAACGTTCCCAGTAACTGAGGTGTTTTATCGCAGTTATGTGTGCCGTGAGGGTTGTAAACTTTCTAGGTCAGCATTCTCGCCTGCCATGAAAGGTACTGTCCTATGAACCAATTAAAAATCTAACGGCTATAATTATGACCATAATTTTGTTTAATGAATTAGCCGGTAAGCCAGTGGAAGGCCTCAGTCAGATGATCAAAAGTTCCAACTGCGGGTCACAATACGACTAAAACCCACTTCAGGAAACACTTCTGTTTCCTGACAAACCTTACCTGACGTAACCTAAGTCCTCTCAAGGTAGGCTCCCTGACGCTGGTGAGGTGTAGTGATACTGGTCCTGTGGGGAGCAGCAGCAGGATAATACTGCACCACCTCTTGGGGCCCTTAACAACAACAACAGTTTGGTGTGTGTCATGGGCGCCAACACATGGTGTGTGATTCTCTCCTACTATATCCATTTATCAGTGATGCAGATTACATGGTGAGTTTAAATATGTGGCCTGTAGTTATAACTTTTCTCTTGACATACGCAAGACATCACCATCCCTGTAGAAGCCATTATTAGATGTACTAGTCATTATATTTTGTTGTTGCAGAAGTACTATGAAGATTCTATGTTCAATAAAGCCTAGAGATAAGGCCTGTGTTTCCATCACAACAATTTATTGAACATAGAATCCTGGGCTACCTGGTGGTGATCCTGAGCTAGACTACATCACAACATGGAGCGTTTACTGAAACCTGAGAGGCTAGACTGTGACCCCAGCTTATCAACGGCTGCTCAGGAATGGAAGCACTGGTTTAAGACTTTCGAAAACTTCTTGGGAGCCCTTCCTAAAGAAGATCTAGATAAACTAAGTCTGCTCATCAATTTTGTGTCACCTAAGATATACGAGGCTATTTCTGAGTGTAATACCTACGAAGATGCTATCAAAACCCTCAAGTCTCAGTATATTAAACCTACAAATGAAATCTTTGCACGCTATCGCCTTGCAACTCGCCGCCAGCAGATTGATGAATCCTTAGAGGAATACTTTCAAGCACTGAAAATTTTAGGTAAGGACTGTCACTTCCAAGCTGTTGTTGTTAAAGATGGTTATAGGAAACGGTGACTGGCTATCGATTACTCTGAGACAATCAACAAATTTACACTTCTTGATGGGTACCCTCTACCTCGAATTGACGATACAGTGAACAAAATTGCTCAGTACTATGTGTTTAGCACAATTGATCTACAGAGTGCCTATCATCAAGTCCCTATAAGGAATGAAGATAAACCATACACAGCGTTTCAGGCTAGTGATGGCCTGTATCAGTTTACCAGAGTCCCTTTTGGAGTCACCAATGGGGTAGCCTGCTTCCAACGAATTATGGATTCACTCATTCAGGAAGAGCAACTCATGGGAACTTACGCGTATTTAGATAATGTTACCATTTGTGGCAAGACCCAGGAGGAACATGATGCAAACCTTGATAAGTTTTTGGAAGCCGCCAAGAAGAAAAATATCAGTTACAATGAGGAAAAGTGCAATTTTTCAACTAAAAGGCTTAGCATCCTTGGTTATGTAGTGGAAGGAGGTTCAATATTCCCAGACCCTGAACGACTACGACCTCTACGGGAACTTCCAATGCCTCAAGACAAAAAGTCACTCCGAAGAACTCTTGGTCTCTTTGCTTATTACTCACAATGGATCTACAACTATTCAAGTAAAGTCCGCCCATTGAGTGCTACCACATTTCCTGTGACAAAGGAAGCAGAAGCCGCTTTCCATACTCTCAAACAGGACATTGAAAACTCAGTAGTTCAAGCCATTGATGAGTCCCTACCATTCGAAGTGGAAACGGATGCATCTGACATTGCCATCGCTGCAGTCTTATCTCAGGCAGGACGACCAGTAGCCTTTTTTTCGAGAACTTTTCAAGGATCAGAGAAATGTTATGCTGCTGTAGAAAAGGAAGCCCAGGCCATCATAGAAGCAGTTCGCCACTGGAGGCATTATTTAACTGGTAGACATTTCACCATAAGGACTGACCAACGGTCCGTGATGTATATGTTCGACAAGAATCACAAAAGTAGGATAAAGAATGACAAGATATTACGCTGGAGGATGGAACTATCGTGTTATGACTTTGATATTCTGTACCGACCGGGTCAAGAGAACATCTCACCTGATGCATTCTCTAGGTCCCACTGTGGAGCAGCATGTCATGATTTGCAATCACTCTCAGCTCTCCACAAGGCTTTGTGTCACCCAGGAGTTACACGCCTGTACCATTTTGTCAAATCAAAGAACATGCCCTATGTAGTGATACTGGTCCTGTGGGGAGCAGCAGCAGGATAATACTGCACCACCTCTAGGGGCCCTTAACAACAACAACAGTTTGGTGTGTGTCATGGGCACCAACACATGGTGTGTGATTCTCTTCTACTTTATCCATTTATCAGCGATGCAGATTACATGGTGAGTTTAAATATGTGGCCTGTAGTTATAACTTTTCTCTTGACATATGCAAGACATCACCATCCCTGTAGAAGCTATTATTAGATGTACTAGTCATTATATTTTGTTGTTGCAGAAGTACTATGAAGATTCTATGTTCAATAAAGCCTAGAGATAAGGCCTGTGTTTCTATCACAACAATTTATTGAACATAGAATCCTGGGCTACCTGGTGGTGATCCTGCGCTAGACTACATCACAACATGGAGCATTTACTGAAACCTGAGAGGCTAGACTGTGACCCCAGCTTATCAACGGCTGCTCAGGAATGGAAGCACTGGTTTAAGACTTTCGAAAACTTCTTGGGAGCCCTTCCTAAAGAAGATCTAGATAAACTAAGTCTGCTCATCAATTTTGTGTCACCTAAGATATATGAGGCTATTTCTGAGTGTAATACCTACGAAGATGCTATCAAAACCCTCAAGTCTCAGTATATTAAACCTACAAATGAAATCTTTGCACGCTATCGCCTTGCAACTCGCCGCCAGCAGATTGATGAGTCCTTAGAGGAATACTTTCAAGCACTGAAAATTTTAGGTAAGGACTGTCACTTCCAAGCAGTGACAGCTGCTCAGTATTGTGAAGAGTCCATCAGGGATGCTTTTATCAGTGGCCTGCAATCACCAATAATAAGGCAGCGTTTATTGGAGAATAAAACTCTCGACTTAGCCGCTGCCTTTGACCAGGCAAGAGCTCTAGATTCAGCCCAGAAGAATTCTGAAGTATATAGTACCACTCAGCCTTCTCGAGTGGTAAGTGCTGCAATTCCTGACCAAGACTCTTGCAATGAAGTTACTGGGGAACCTGCCTCAGTGACAGCAGCAGCAGGTACGGTGTGTTTCTTTTGTGGTTTTTCAAGACATCCACGTCCAAAGTGTCCTGCTCGTGAAGCAATGTGCCATAAATGCCACAAGAAAGGTCACTTTGCTAAAGTATGTCGTGCTAATGCATCAACAAGAGCTAGTGCCTCCACACATTCCAGTGATCATGCGACTCTAGCAACAGTGACTTCTGCGGCTACTCCAAATTCACTGTCAAAGGCAGTTGTGAAAGTATTCATCAAAGGAACAGAAGTAGATGGTCTTATTGATAGTGGCAGCTCAGAGAGTTTCATCAACCTTGACTTAGTTAAACGGCTCTCCTTGACTCTACATCACTCATCAGGTACCGTTTCCATGGCATCAACATCTCTCTCTATTCAGACCTTAGGGTTTTGTAAGGTAAATCTCAGAGTTAATGGAAAGGATTATCAAGATGTACATTTAGCTATTCTGCCACAACTGTGCTCTGATGTTATCCTTGGTCAGGACTTTCAGAAGCTGCATGGTAGTGTCACCTTAACATATGGAGGTGAACTGCCTCCTCTTGTTGTCTGTGGACTTAGCACTTTAAGGGTAGACCCACCAAAGCTGTTTGCAAATCTTACCGCGGATTGCCATCCTATATCAGCTAAGTCACGCCGCTATTCTTATGAGGATCGGATGTTCATTGAGAAAGAAACTCACAGGCTGCTGAAGGAGGGTATTATAGAACCGAGTGATTCCCATTGGCGTGCACAGGTTGTTGTTGTTAAAGATGGTTATAGGAAACGGAGACTGGCTATCGATTACTCTGAGACAATCAACAAATTTACACTTCTTGATGGGTACCCTCTACCTCGAATTGACGATACAGTGAACAAAATTGCTCAGTACTACGTGTTTAGCACAACTGATCTGCAGAGTGCCTATCATCAAGTCCCTATAAGGAATGAAGATAAACCATACACAGCGTTTCAGGCTAGTGATGGCCTGTATCAGTTTACCAGAGTCCCTTTTGGAGTCACCAATGGGGTAGCCTGCTTCCAACGAATTATGGATTCACTCATTCAGGAAGAGCAACTCATGGGAACCTACGCATATTTAGATAATGTTACCATTTGTGGCAAGACCCAGGAGGAACATGATGCAAACCTTGATAAGTTTTTGGAAGCCGCCAAGAAGAAAAATATCAGTTACAATGAGGAAAAGTGCACTTTTTCAACTAAAAGGCTTAGCATCCTTGGTTATGTAGTGGAAGGAGGTTCAATATTCCCAGACCCTGAACGACTACGACCTCTACGGGAACTTCCAATGCCTCAAGACAAAAAGTCACTCCGAAGAACTCTTGGTCTCTTTGCTTATTACTCACAATGGATCTACAACTATTCAAGTAAAGTCCGCCCATTGAGTGCTACCACATTTCCTGTGACAAAGGAAGCAGAAGCCGCTTTCCATACTCTCAAACAGGACATTGAAAACTCAGTAGTTCAAGCCATTGATGAGTCCCTACCATTCGAAGTGGAAACGGATGCATCTGACATTGCCATTGCTGCAGTCTTATCTCAGGCAGGACGACCAGTAGCCTTCTTTTCGAGAACTTTTCAAGGATCAGAGAAATGTTATGCTGCTGTAGAAAAGGAAGCCCAGGCCATCATAGAAGCAGTTCGCCACTGGAGGCATTATTTAACTGGTAGACATTTCACCATAAGGACTGACCAACGGTCCGTGATGTATATGTTCGACAAGAGGCACAAAAGTAAGATAAAGAATGACAAGATATTACGCTGGAGGATGGAACTATCGTGTTATGACTTTGATATTCTGTACCGACCGGGTCAAGAGAACATCTCACCTGATGCATTCTCTAGGTCCCACTGTGGAGCAGCATGTCATGATTTGCAATCACTCTCAGCTCTCCACAAGGCTTTGTGTCACCCAGGAGTTACACGCCTGTACCATTTTGTCAAATCAAAGAACATGCCCTACTCAGTGGAAGATGTGCGACAAGTGATCAGAGCATGCAGAGTATGTGCAGAGTGCAAGCCAAACTTTCATCAGCCAGAGAAGACTCATCTCATAAAATCCACCCAGCCTTTCGAAAGACTGAATATAGATTTCAAAGGACCTCTACCAAGCACAAATCAGAATAGGTATTTCCTTAACATAGTAGATGAATATTCAAGGTTTCCCTTTGTATTCCCCTGTGCAAATATGGCTGCTTCAACTGTTATTAGTTGTCTTTCACAGTTGTTCTCTATTTTTGGTATGCCAGCTTATATCCATTCAGACAGGGGATCCTCGTTCATGAGTAACGAACTTCAGGAGTTTTTGGCTAGCAAAGGTATTGCCTGCAGCAGAACAACAAGCTACAACCCTCAAGGCAATGGTCAAGTGGAGCGGTTCAATGGTACTATATGGAAGGCAGTTACAATGACATTAAAGTCGCGCAATCTACCTGTTCAACACTGGCAAACTGTCCTACCTGATGCTCTTCACTCTATTAGATCACTGCTGTGCACAGCTACTAATGCAACCCCTCATGAAAGACTCCTCAACTATTCACGTCGTTCCTCTACGGGAGCCTCCGTGCCCACTTGGTTATGTCATCCTGGACCCGTTCTCCTGAAGAGTCACCGTAGGATGAACAAGACGGATCCTTTAGTGGAAGAGGTAGAGCTCCTGCAAGCTAATCCACATTACGCCCACATTCGCTACCAAAATGGTGAAGAGACTACAGTATCTACAAGACATTTAGCCACAGTTGAAATCCCTATTAGTGTGGAATCTCAAGATACACCAATAGATGTGAAAGATGCTTCGTTTTCTCCTGGAAAGCCCCTTGAGACTACCCCTATGGAAATAGAGGATTCTGCTCCAGCAGTTAATCAAACCCCGCTGGAAAATATCGAACCTGGTGAAGAGGCTCAAGGGCTACGAAGGTCGGGACGTGTACGTCGCCCACCTAACAGTTTGGGAGATTACTGTCTCTGATATTTTAGAAGGGGGAGATTGTAGTGATACTGGTCCTGTGGGGAGCAGCAGCAGGATAATACTGCACCACCTCTAGGGGCCCTTAACAACAACAACAGTTTGGTGTGTGTCATGGGCACCAACACATGGTGTGTGATTCTCTCCTACTTTATCCATTTATCAGCGATGCAGATTACATGGTGAGTTTAAATATGTGGCCTGTAGTTATAACTTTTCTCTTGACATATGCAAGACATCACCATCCCTGTAGAAGCTATTATTAGATGTACTAGTCATTATATTTTGTTGTTGCAGAAGTACTATGAAGATTCTATGTTCAATAAAGCCTAGAGATAAGGCCTGTGTTTCTATCACAACAGTGTGACAAGTGATCAGAGCATGCAGAGTATGTGCAGAGTGCAAGCCAAACTTTCATCAGCCAGAGAAGACTCATCTCATAAAATCCACCCAGCCTTTCGAAAGATTGAATATAGATTTCAAAGGACCTCTACCAAGCACAAATCAGAATAGGTATTTCCTTAACATAGTAGATGAATATTCAAGGTTTCCCTTTGTATTCCCCTGTGCAAATATGGCTGCTTCAACTGTTATTAGTTGTCTTTCACAGTTGTTCTCTATTTTTGGTATGCCAGCTTATATCCATTCAGACAGGGGATCCTCGTTCATGAGTAACGAACTTCAGGAGTTTTTGGCTAGCAAAGGTATTGCCTGCAGCAGAACAACAAGCTACAACCCTCAAGGCAATGGTCAAGTGGAGCGGTTCAATGGTACTATATGGAAGGCAGTTACAATGACATTGAAGTGGCGCAATCTACCTGTTCAACACTGGCAAACTGTCCTACCTGATGCTCTTCACTCTATTAGATCACTGCTGTGCACAGCTACTAATGCAACCCCTCATGAAAGACTCCTCAACTATTCACGTCGTTCCTCTACGGGAGCCTCCGTGCCCACTTGGTTATGTCATCCTGGACCCGTTCTCCTGAAGAGTCACCATAGGATGAACAAGACGGATCCTTTAGTGGAAGAGGTAGAGCTCCTGCAAGCTAATCCACATTACGCCCACATTCGCTACCAAAATGGTGAAGAGACTACAGTATCTACAAGACATTTAGCCCCAGTTGAAATCCCTATTAGTGTGGAATCTCAAGATACACCAATAGATGTGAAAGATGCTTCGTTTTCTCCTGGAAAGCCCCTTGAGACTACCCCTATGGAAATAGAGGATTCTGCTCCAGCAGTTAATCAAACCCCGCTGGAAAATATCGAACCTGGTGAAGAGGCTCAAGGGCTACGAAGGTCGGGACGTGTACGTCGCCCACCTAACAGTTTGGGAGATTACTGTCTCTGATATTTTAGAAGGGGGAGATTGTAGTGATACTGGTCCTGTGGGGAGCAGCAGCAGGATAATACTGCACCACCTCTTGGGGCCCTTAACAACAACAACAGTTTGGTGTGTGTCATGGGCGCCAACACATGGTGTGTGATTCTCTCCTACTATATCCATTTATCAGTGATGCAGATTACATGGTGAGTTTAAATATGTGGCCTGTAGTTATAACTTTTCTCTTGACATATGCAAGACATCACCATCCCTGTAGAAGCCATTATTAGATGTACTAGTCATTATATTTTGTTGTTGCAGAAGTACTATGAAGATTCTATGTTCAATAAAGCCTAGAGATAAGGCCTGTGTTTCTATCACAACATGAGGCTCTCTAGCCTTCCCCTTCCTTGGATTGCAACCCATCCTCATAACAATTATGTCAATTTTTCAGTGTTTGCAGCACATGTATAAGATTAGGTTACAACGGAAAACTATGAATATAAAATAATAGCCGATTAAAAACTCTGCTTGGTGAACAGAAAGTGGGTACTCCCTACGCGCCACTAATGTAGAAAAAATTATATCTCGACTGTTCAAATCACCGTCAACAGTCACCCGTTTGACTGCTTTTACAACAGTGCCATACTGTCTGTCGTTAAGAGAACGGGCTGTGGGTTAAGGTGTCCCGTAGCTCGATTGCTAACGTACTCAGCTCACACATTGAGGTCCGCGGGTCGATCCCCGGTACGGGTGGAAACATTAGGACGTGTTTTCTTAAGGCACGTGCTGTCCATGTTCACCTATCAGTAAAATAGTTGAACATTAAAATGGTATAAAATACCGACAGGTTGTTAGGTAAGACACATATGCAAGTTAGGTATCTTTATTTCGAAATAAAGATACCTAACTGTTGCATATGTGTCTTACCTAGCAGTAAAATAGTTACCTGGGTGTTAGTTGACTGGTGGGGGTGAAAATGAAAATGAAAATGATTATTTCCTTACAAAGTTTATAATGTGTGGTTTACATATTACAAAATATTGATTGCAAAGAACGCCACAAGCATACCTAGAAATTTCGGGGTCGCTTCCTAGGGACAAAACTGACATAATTTGCGAAAAATGCTCTGCATAACAAGGGGCTTTCTATACAGTAGGATGTCATTAATGTCAGACTTTGGTGTTAGTTTAATATCTTTATTATGCACCCCATACCCATCCTGTGGGCGGTAGTCAAAAGATTACAAAGGTACATAATGAGTCCAGGGACTGGACCCCAAAGTTATGATAGCTGAACTAGTTACAAAGGTAATGAACTCCAGGTAGATCTGGTCACAATCATGGCAAGTTACAGAGGTAATGAATCAGCCTCACTCCTATACATGGTTACAGTCATGAACAAATTACAAAGTAATGAACCACTGATACGTCCACACCTGGTCACAACTGTAATGAGTTATAAATACAAATATTAAGTGGGTCATACACCCACACGAGCACGCGCGCACACACATACACACACGAGGCCGCACGCACAGACACAAGAACATAAGAAAGGAGGAACACTGCAGCAGGCCTGTTGGCCCATACTAGGCAGGTCCTTTACAATTCATCCCACTAACAAACATTTGACCAACCCAATTTTCAATGCCACCCAAGAAATAAGCTCTGATGTGCAAGTCCCACTCAAATCCAACCCCTCCCTAAATTTGAAACTACCCAAAGTCCTAGCCTCAATAACCCAACTAGGTAGACTGTTCCACTCATCAACTACCCTATTTCCAAACCAATACTTTCCTATGTCCTTTCTAAATCTAAACTTATCTAATTTAAATCCATTACTGCGGGTTCTCTCTTCGAGAGACCTTGTTAATATCCCCTTTATTAATACCTATCTTGTGATGAATGGTTTGAAAAACCGACAAGTTAAAGATTGAGACACTTATGCAGCATATGGGAATCTTTATTCAGGAAACGTTTCGCCACACAGTGGCTTCATCAGTCCAATACAAAGAGGAAGGCGTAAGGAGAGGAGGAGAATGAGGTAATCTGTCCCTCAACCTGGAGTCGATGTGTTCAGTCCATCAATCTTGTAGAATGTACAGCATAGGGCCGTAGACGTGGCTTATATACTGTAGTGAGGTGAGGTGAAGCAGGCGGAGGAGGGGTCATAGTGGTACCATCCACTAGTCGAAGTAGGTCTTCGTCCAAAGGATCAGGTCTCCCCTCATTCTTCGTCTAACAAGTGAATGTAACTTAAGAGTCTTCAATCTTTCTTCATAAGGAAGATTTCTAATGCTATGTATTAATTTAGTCATCCTACGCTGAATGTTTTCTAACGAATTTATGTCCATTCTGTAATATGGAGACCCCATTCTGTAATACTTGGTCATTTCTTGAACATTTCTGAGTGAGTTGTCTCTAAATTCATTAATTTTATCGCACTCCAGTACATAATGACGCAAGGTGTGACAATAGTCCATCTGGCAGTTTACATTTCGTTTGGTCTGCATCTGGTGGTGGTGATTTAGCCTGCCAAAGATACTTGTAACCCAGCCGGAGCCGGGCAGTAGTGACATCCAAGAGTCTGCTTATTTTGTTGGATGCACCAGACATGTGGCTCCTCCTGCATGATGGAATGATGATAGATGGACTGACTTGTGTCAATCTCCCTAAGTCTTAAATCAATAAAGTTCAATTGAAGTTCTTTTCGTATTATTGTTCTCAGACTACTAACTGACAAGCCAAGATTGTAATCTATTCCCTCTTTGAAAGCATACAGCTTAGCCAATTTATCAGTTCTATCATGCATCTGAAGACCAATGTGAGATGGAATCCACAGCATGTGCACTCTGACTCCACTGTCCACAATCTTACCATACCTATGTCTGGCTTCTGACACAAGCAAGCCACAATTTATACTTAATGAGTTGAGAGCATTTATGGATGACAGAGAATCAGTTACAATTAAAGTGTCAACCTTAGATACATGGACGCATTTGAGTGCAAGGAGTATGGCATGAAGGGTAGAGGCCCAGTTATTGATGCGTGCTCCAATTTCTTTATGAGAGCCATCCCCTCAAGGAAGGTTCCTTGATGTTGGTGAGGGGCTCTTGATTTAGGGAATTGGATCTGTGCTCCAGTTCCCCGAATTAAGCCTGAATGCCTTCCACATCCCCCCCCCAGGCGCTGTATAATCCTCCGGGTTTAGCGCTTCCCTCTTGATTATAATAATAATATGAGAGCCATCACTCTGTATGACAACAGCAGCACTACCAGCTGCACCAGTGGACTGGTGAACAGAACCATCAACGTAAATAATTTGTGAAAGTGTGTTGTGTGTGACTAAGTTATCTATACAGCTTAAGGCATCATGTTTGGCTTCAAGACGAAGCTTTGGTTGTGATTTAAGAAGAGTTTTGAGGGGAAATGGAGGAATGGTAGTTTGGAATGGGGTAATATCCCATGGAGCAGGGAAGTGTCTCTGTTGCCTAACTTGACATAGATCATGTAGCTGGTTCATGCGGAGGTCGGTTCCAGTTTTTTCGTTCCATCTGAAAGGATGTTCACCAGTGCTGAGGAAAGTTTGGAGGGCTTCTGTGCAGGGGTTTGAATGAGCTAACCTAAGCATATTGACCCCAATAAGGATATTTCTTTCAGTAACACGATCTCTAATGCTTGGAATATTAAGTTCTTTCCGCATATTTAAAATTTTGGCAGTACGAGGGCATCCAAGGATGATCCTCATTGCTTCGTTTTGCAGTTTTTCCAGCCCTCCAAGCTTCCAGTCAGACACGAGTGCAAGTAGTGGCGCCGCATAATCAACCAATGATCTAATTGTAGTGATACTGGTCCTGTGGGGAGCAGCAGCAGGATAATACTGCACCACCTCTTGGGGCCCTTAACAACAACAACAGTTTGGTGTATGTCATGGGCGCCAACACATGGTGTGTGATTCTCTCCTACTATATCCATTTATCAGTGATGCAGATTACATGGTGAGTTTAAATATGTGGCCTGTAGTTATAACTTTTCTCTTGACATATGCAAGACATCACCATCCCTGTAGAAGCCATTATTAGATGTACTAGTCATTATATTTTGTTGTTGCAGAAGTACTATGAAGATTCTATGTTCAATAAAGCCTAGAGATAAGGCCTGTGTTTCTATCACAACAATTTATTGAACATAGAATCCTGGGCTACCTGGTGGTGATCCTGCGCTAGATTACATCACAACATGGAGCGTTTACTGAAACCTGAGAGGCTAGACTGTGACCCCAGCTTATCAACGGCTGCTCAGGAATGGAAGCACTGGTTTAAGACTTTCGAAAACTTCTTGGGAGCCCTTCCTAAAGAAGATCTAGATAAACTAAGTCTGCTCATCAATTTTGTGTCACCTAAGATATACGAGGCTATTTCTGAGTGTAATACCTACGAAGATGCTATCAAAACCCTCAAGTCTCAGTATATTAAACCTACAAATGAAATCTTTGCACGCTATCGCCTTGCAACTCGCCGCCAGCAGATTGATGAATCCTTAGAGGAATACTTTCAAGCACTGAAAATTTTAGGTAAGGACTGTCACTTCCAAGCAGTGACAGCTGCTCAGTATTGTGAAGAGTCCATCAGGGATGCTTTTATCAGTGGCCTGCAATCACCAATAATAAGGCAGCGTTTATTGGAGAATAAAACTCTCGACTTAGCCGCTGCCTTTGACCAGGCAAGAGCTCTAGATTCAGCCCAGAAGAATTCTGAAGTATACAGTACCACTCAGCCTTCTCGAGTGGTAAGTGCTGCAATTCCTGACCAAGACTCTTGCAATGAAGTTACTGTGGAACCTGCCTCAGTGACAGCAGCAGCAGGTACGGTGTGTTTCTTTTGTGGTTTTTCAAGACATCCACGTCCAAAGTGTCCTGCTCGTGAAGCAATGTGCCATAAATGCCACAAGAAAGGTCACTTTGCTAAAGTATGTCGTGCTAATGCATCAACAAGAGCTAGTGCCTCCACACATTCCAGTGATCATGCGACTCTAGCAACAGTGACTTCTGCGGCTACTCCAAATTCACTGTCAAAGGCAGTTGTGAAAGTATTCATCAAAGGAACAGAAGTAGATGGTCTTATTGATAGTGGCAGCTCAGAGAGTTTCATCAACCTTGACTTAGTTAAACGGCTCTCCTTGACTCTACATCACTCATCAGGTACCGTTTCCATGGCATCAACATCTCTCTCTATTCAGACCTTAGGGTTTTGTAAGGTAAATCTCAGAGTTAATGGAAAGGATTATCAAGATGTACATTTAGCTATTCTGCCACAACTGTGCTCTGATGTTATCCTTGGTCAGGACTTTCAGAAGCTGCATGGTAGTGTCACCTTAACATATGGAGGTGAACTGCCTCCTCTTGTTGTCTGTGGACTTAGCACTTTAAGGGTAGACCCACCAAAGCTGTTTGCAAATCTTACCGCGGATTGCCATCCTATATCAGCTAAGTCACGCCGCTATTCTTATGAGGATCGGATGTTCATTGAGAAAGAAACTCAGAGGCTGCTGAAGGAGGGTATTATAGAACCGAGTGATTCCCCTTGGCGTGCACAGGTTGTTGTTGTTAAAGATGGTTATAGGAAACGGAGACTGGCTATCGATTACTCTGAGACAATCAACAAATTTACACTTCTTGATGGGTACCCTCTACCTCGAATTGATGATACAGTGAACAAAATTGCTCAGTACTATGTGTTTAGCACAATTGATCTACAGAGTGCCTATCATCAAGATAAGAGCAGATAAGAGCAGCATGCCAAAGCCACTTATACTATGCATAGCATTACGGGCTGGCTTAAAATTAACTTAAGATTAACTAAGCAATGATGAAGTCAGTGATAAAACATTAATGTAAACAGATTACTATAAAGCACAAGTGAGTATAAGGAATAAGTATAAGTATAAGGAATGAAGATAAACCATACACAGCGTTTCAGGCTAGTGATGGCCTGTATCAGTTTACCAGAGTCCCTTTTGGAGTCACCAATGGGGTAGCCTGCTTCCAACGAATTATGGATTCACTCATTCAGGAAGAGCAACTCATGGGAACTTACGCGTATTTAGATAATGTTACCATTTGTGGCAAGACCCAGGAGGAACATGATGCAAACCTTGATAAGTTTTTGGAAGCCGCCAAGAAGAAAAATATCAGTTACAATGAGGAAAAGTGAACTTTTTCAACTAAAAGGCTTAGCATCCTTGGTTATGTAGTGGAAGGAGGTTCAATATTCCCAGACCCTGAACGACTACGACCTCTACGGGAACTTCCAATGCCTCAAGACAAAAAGTCACTCCGAAGAACTCTTGGTCTCTTTGCTTATTACTCACAATGGATCTACAACTATTCAAGTAAAGTCCGCCCATTGAGTGCTACCACATTTCCTGTGACAAAGGAAGCAGAAGCCGCTTTCCATACTCTCAAACAGGACATTGAAAACTCAGTAGTTCAAGCCATTGATGAGTCCCTACCATTCGAAGTGGAAACGGATGCATCTGACATTGCCATTGCTGCAGTCTTATCTCAGGCAGGACGACCAGTAGCCTTCTTTTCGAGAACTTTTCAAGGATCAGAGAAATGTTATGCTGCTGTAGAAAAGGAAGCCCAGGCCATCATAGAAGCAGTTCGCCACTGGAGGCATTATTTAACTGGTAGACATTTCACCATAAGGACTGACCAACGGTCCGTGATGTATATGTTCGACAAGAAGCACAAAAGTAGGATAAAGAATGACAAGATATTACGCTGGAGGATGGAACTATCGTGTTATGACTTTGATATTCTGTACCGACCGGGTCAAGAGAACATCTCACCTGATGCATTCTCTAGGTCCCACTGTGGAGCAGCATGTCATGATTTGCAATCACTCTCAGCTCTCCACAAGGCTTTGTGTCACCCAGGAGTTACACGCCTGTACCATTTTGTCAAATCAAAGAACATGCCCTACTCAGTGGAAGATGTGCGACAAGTGATCAGAGCATACAGAGTATGTGCAGAGTGCAAGCCAAACTTTCATCAGCCAGAGAAGACTCATCTCATAAAATCCACCCAGCCTTTCGAAAGATTGAATATAGATTTCAAAGGACCTCTACCAAGCACAAATCAGAATAGGTATTTCCTTAACATAGTAGATGAATATTCAAGGTTTCCCTTTGTATTCCCCTGTGCAAATATGGCTGCTTCAACTGTTTACCTGGAGTTACCTGGAGAGAGTTCCGGGGGTCAACGCCCCCGCGGCCCGGTCTGAGACCAGGCCTCCTGGTGGATCAGAGCCTGATCAACCAGGCTGTTGCTGCTGGCTGCACGCAAACCAACATACGAGCCACAGCCCGGCTGATCCGGAACTGACTTTAGGTGCTTGTCCAGTGCCAGCTTGAAGACTGCCAGGGGTCTGTTGGTAATCCCCCTTATGTGTGCTGGGAGGCAGTTGAACAGTCTCGGGCCCCTGACACTTATTGTATGGTCTCTTAACGTGCTAGTGACACCCCTGCTTTTCATTGGGGGGATGGTGCATCGTCTGCCAAGTCTTTTGCTTTCGTAGTGAGTGATTTTCGTGTGCAAGTTCGGTACTAGTCCCTCTAGGATTTTCCAGGTGTATATAATCATGTATCTCTCCCTCCTGCGTTCCAGGGAATACAGGTTTAGGAACCTCAAGCGCTCCCAATAATTGAGGTGTTTTATCTCCGTTATGCGCGCCGTGAAAGTTCTCTGTACATTTTCTAGGTCGGCAATTTCACCTGCCTTGAAAGGTGCTGTTAGTGTGCAGCAATATTCCAGCCTAGATAGAACAAGTGACCTGAAGAGTGTCATCATGGGCTTGGCCTCCCTAGTTTTGAAGGTTCTCATTATCCATCCTGTCATTTTTCTAGCAGATGCGATTGATACAATGTTATGGTCCTTGAAGGTGAGATCCTCCGACATGATCACTCCCAGGTCTTTGACGTTGGTGTTTCGCTCTATTTTGTGGCCAGAATTTGTTTTGTACTCTGATGAAGATTTAATTTCCTCATGTTTACCATATCTGAGTAATTGAAATTTCTCATCGTTGAACTTCATATTGTTTTCTGCAGCCCACTGAAAGATTTGGTTGATGTCTGCCTGGAGCTTTGCAGTGTCTGCAATGGAAGACACTGTCATGCAGATTCGGGTGTCATCTGCAAAGGAAGACACGGTGCTGTGGCTGTTATTAGTTGTCTTTCACAGTTGTTCTCTATTTTTGGTATGCCAGCTTATATCCATTCAGACAGGGGATCCTCGTTCATGAGTAACGAACTTCAGGAGTTTTTGGCTAGCAAAGGTATTGCCTGCAGCAGAACAACAAGCTACAACCCTCAAGGCAATGGTCAAGTGGAGCGGTTCAATGGTACTATATGGAAGGCAGTTACAATGACATTGAAGTCGCGCAATCTACCTGTTCAACACTGGCAAACTGTCCTACCTGATGCTCTTCACTCTATTAGATCACTGCTGTGCACAGCTACTAACGCAACCCCTCATGAAAGACTCCTCAACTATTCACGTCGTTCCTCTACGGGAGCCTCCGTGCCCACTTGGTTATGTCATCCTGGACCCGTTCTCCTGAAGAGTCACCGTAGGATGAACAAGACGGATCCTTTAGTGGAAGAGGTAGAGCTCCTGCAAGCTAATCCACATTACGCCCACATTCGCTACCAAAATGGTGAAGAGACTACAGTATCTACAAGACATTTAGCCCCAATTGAAATCCCTATTAGTGTGGAATCTCAAGATACACCAATAGATGTGAAAGATGCTTCGTTTTCTCCTGGAAAGCCCCTTGAGACTACCCCTATGGAAATAGAGGATTCTGCTCCAGCAGTTAATCAAACCCCGCTGGAAAATATCGAACCTGGTGAAGAGGCTCAAGGGCTACGAAGGTCGGGACGTGTACGTCGCCCACCTAACAGTTTGGGAGATTACTGTCTCTGATATTTTAGAAGGGGGAGATTGTAGTGATACTGGTCCTGTGGGGAGCAGCAGCAGGATAATACTGCACCACCTCTTGGGGCCCTTAACAACAACAACAGTTTGGTGTGTGTCATGGGCGCCAACACATGGTGTGTGATTCTCTCCTACTATATCCATTTATCAGTGATGCAGATTACATGGTGAGTTTAAATATGTGGCCTGTAGTTATAACTTTTCTCTTGACATATGCAAGACATTACCATCCCTGTAGAAGCCATTATTAGATGTACTAGTCATTATATTTTGTTGTTGCAGAAGTACTATGAAGATTAGTAAGTAAGTAAGTAAGTAAATTTATTCAGGTATACACAATACAGTTACATAGAATTATCATACATAGCAGCATATGTGTAGAGAACCTAGGATAACCCAAAAAAGTCAGACAGAGTGACTTATTTCTATGTTCAATAAAGCCTAGAGATAAGGCCTGTGTTTCTATCACAACACTAATATAAGCAAGATACATCATTTTTACAATTTTAACATTAGCTCCATGCCTGAGATGAAAACCTGCCATAACTCTAAGTGCTCTCAGCCTTTCTTTGTATTGGCGACAAAGCCTCGTTACGACAGGTCCAAGTAGTGGAACCTCAAAGCCTAGATACCTGTATCTGCTTACATATTCTAGAAGAGACCCACCATGCAACTGGATCTGACGAACTGTGCCTCTCTGTCGAGGAGGACGCCTGTTGAGTATCTTTGTTTTATCCCCTGAGATTATTAACCCCAGGTCCTGACACGAGGTTAGTACATGATTAAGAATGTTTTGGGTGTTGGAGAATCCGGTGTTGTGAATCATTATATCATCAGCAAAACTAACCATATAATGATCGGGCTGGCTAGGAATAGCATTAAGTAGGGCATTAATCAGAATATTGAAAAGGGTGGGACTAAGCACACCTCCCTGTGGGGTTTCAAATTCAGTCTTTAGTTACACTTCTATGTTCCTGCAACAACACAGACGACTTTCTGTTGGACAGGTAACCTTTAATCCAGCGGAGAAGCCATCCTCCAACATCCATTCTGGCAAGTTCACTAATGATTACATGTCGGTTGGCTACATCAAAAGCTGATTTAAGGTCAAGGAAGGTAGTGTATGAGCTGTCAGTGTGCAGGGTGAGAAAGGTGGTAATGCAATGATGCACACTCCTTCCATGCATGAAGCCATGCAACCGGGGAGACAAGAATTGCTTAATTCTGTGCATAAGACGATTAAGAATCATCCTTTCGAATGTTTTACACAAGCAGCTTGTAAGGGATATTGGGCGAAATGAGTTTTGTTGATTAGGCTTCGGAATGGGAATAATGAGGCTGTTGGTCCATGATTTAGGGAGCTCCCAGTGACATAGCTCATGTTATATAATTCAAGTAATGGATTACCTGGTACTCGACACAGCAAACTGAGTATGTTGTAAGTAATACCATCCTCACCAGGCGACGTGGAGTTGCCCTTAGTGCTGCATCAAGTTCATAATTAGTGAAAGGAATGTTGCAGTCATCTGCCTTGCTGAGCACAAAGCAAAGAAGTCTCTCCCTTGCATCATATTTGTCCATTAATTTCGCCTCTGTGGTACTAGGAAGATTGTCATAGCTAGATGTAGCAGCCCAAGCACTGACTAACTCATTCGCCCTATGTAAGGGATGAGGGTGCGCGATCTGCCCAGTTCTGTTACCCTTAATTCTATTTATGTTCCTCCATACCCGGCTAAGTGGGGTGTGAGCATTGAGACCATTGACAAATTGTTCCCAGTCTGTTTGCCGCAGCTCTGTCATACGCTTTCTGGCAGCAACAAGGGCAGTTTGGAAGAGGCTCAGCATTTCAGGGGTACTGTGGAAACTAGTCTGCGAGCATTACGCTTCAATGTTCTTAGTTTAGAATCATTGTAATAGGTATGGTTTTTATAAGACTTATGATTATTATGGAAGTCATTTGGATTTAGAGTAGTAGGAGGTTTCAGAGGCGGTTCTAAGTAGTTCTGAATACTGCTCACAAGGTCATTGTTAAAAGTCTCGACAGAGGTACACTCATAGGAATTATACCAGTCAGTCGCATGTGCAACAAAGTCATCATGCTGATCAGGGGGAACATTAAAACGTTTCCGTTTGAATATCCCACCAGGGAGGATAGTATTACCAATATCTAGCGAGGTTAGCCTTGGGAAATGATCAGATGCTATATCTGTTACAATGGAAGACTCACAGCTGGCAGAAGTAATGTTGAAGCCAAAACACAGATCAAGGATGCCTCCATAGATATGTGTGGGTTCAAGGTCATCTACAATTTGCACATTATCATGACTGTTTAAGAGTGACAACAGTTGATTACCATTACGATTACCAAATTGAGAGTTTCCAATGCTTTTGTGTCTTGCATTATGATCACCAATAATAAGAGTAGTCTCAGACTGAGCACAAGTTGGGAGCTCCAAGTAATTAAACTTATCAGCAGGAGCGTACAAGTTAAATATGTTGAGAGCAGAGCTCCCAATATAAATCCTAACACCGTGATACTGTAGCCCCTCTGTTTTCTTATGTGCAAGAAGCTGATGTGGAAGTGATTTAGTGAGTTAGTAGATTTGAGGTTATATGCGACAAATGATGGCAATTTAGGGGGTTGGGGTTTTTCAGGGACTCTGCACTCTTGTAGACACAATATCAATGGATTCAGTGGTTAGTTTATAATGAAGGTCAGAAAATCTTTTTCTAAGTGACGCAATATTCCAACTTAAAATGGATAGTTTATACGAGTTTGGTTCCATTATAAAAGTCCAGGGATAGAATTCAATTTCTCAGCAAAATGAAAAAACTTACTAAATAACAAACAGACATAATCAATATCAATATCATCAGTATTATCCTTATCCATGAGTCTCCTAAGTGGACTTCCGTTATGGAGACCTCTTGGAAGTCTTTGTTTACAGAGGGCGCGGCGTTCTTTGTCTGTGAATGTATGGAAGGTGACACTATCCCTCGCACTCACCTCTCCACTTTTATTACACTCATCACTATCATCACATGTACCACTTCCCTCATCATTATGACCAGTGATACCTACACCATTATCGACAACCGGGTCATCTCCACACTCAGTATCTATCAATACATTACACTCATCATTTTGACTATCATGATGGTCTTCACTGCCCTTATCTTCACTGTGATTGTAAACACCACTATCAGATTCATCATTTTTGTAATTATTAACACCACTGCACTCATCAGTTTGTTCATCATCACCACACTCATTTTCATAATGGCTGACAATCTCTGGGTTGATGTACTCATTTGCAACCTCTGTAAGTTTTTCCTCGTGGTGCTCAAGTTGTTTCAAACACCATTGTTGCTTCTCCAGTACTGTTATGCGCAGCTGCATGTTGTGTACCACCCCAGCAAGACTAGCTTCATCTGGAGGTATGAAGTCCCAGTCAGCTGAGCCAGGTGGCTGACTGACAGCTGACTCAGCCAGACAGGTGGTGTCAACACCAGCAGCATTACTAGTGTTGATAGCAGACGTGATCGTGCTCTGTTGATGTACTCCCAGAGTGACTCGCTCAACCACATTGTCTGAAATCAGGCATGGGTCAGTATTCAGACATGAAGAATCTGGTAGGCCTACTGTCTCATCATGGGAGGTGATGGGTGAGGCGGGAGCCCTGCAGCTTGCGATGAGAGCAGCTTTCACTCTGCAGTCAGCATGAGCAGCTGTGACTCCTGGAGTCTTACAATTGATACATTGTAATGCAACGGTCTGGTGTTTCTTGATCATATCATAGCACTGGTGAGAAGGATGGGCCTTGGCACACACTACACACCAGTGTGACTTAGCTGGGCATTTCCAAGCAATGTGACCCCAGCGCTGACACTTGTAGCATATACGGTGAGGTGGTTTGTACAAAGCTATTTGACTGGTCCGAACCCTTGACTGGTCCGAACCCTTGACCGGTTTCAAACGGATATGTTGGACAATAAAGCATACTGTAAACAGACGGGGTTCTAGGCGCCCTTATCAAACACAAACAATAAATATAAAACAAACGTACTCCGGTAAGCTGTATTAATATGCAAGTACAGTTAGAAATAGAAATACAAATAGCTAGAGCTTCACTTTAAGGAGGTTATTAGTAGAATATTCAAGAGGTTACTAGTAGAATTACAATAAATCAACCATTCAAATCACATTATGAAATTCTGTGTAGTCTGCAGTACATCAAACAAACCGGCTTCCACATGGATAAAATGTCATTTATGTGAAAATTGGTGTCACGCCCCTTGTGCAGATATCCAAGAATTATCTACAAGCAGTATTAAATCAGGGAAGTGTTTTTGGGTATGCCCAAATGAGATAAATCTGTGGACTAAAATCACATTGGTATTAAAAGAGGACAACAGCAAAGCTGCTTTCATAGAAAACCTGGAAGCTTTCTATAACAGATGGGAAAATAAAATGTCTGGGCTGGATGGTATCGCCCTTGATACTGGCCATGTAGTCAGAAACTGTAAGGCTGGAGGTGCTGTCCTGGGAGACAGTAATGGTGAAGCTGGAGGTGCTGTCCTGGGAGAAAGTAATGGTGAAGCTGAAGGTGCTGTCCTGGGAGACAGTAATGGTGAAGCTGGAGGTGCTGTCATGGGAGAAAGTAATGGTGAAGCTGGAGGTGCTGTCCTGGGAGAAAGTAATGGTGAAGCTGAAGGTGCTGTCCTGGGAGACAGTAATGGTGAAGCTGGAGGTGCTGTCATGGGAGAAAGTAATGGTGAAGCTGGAGGTGCTGTCCTGGGAGACAGTAATGGTGAAGCTGGAGGTGCTGTCATGGGAGACAGTAATGGTGAGGCTGGAGGTGCTGTCCTGGGAGACAGTAATGGTGAAGCTGGAGGTGCTGTCCTGGGAGACAGTAATGGTGAGGCTGGAGGTGCTGTTCTGGGAGACAGTAATGGTGAAGCTGGAGGTGCTGTCCTGGGAGACAGTAATGGTGAAGCTGGAGGTGCTGTCCTGGGAGACAGTAATGGTGAAGCTGGAGGTGCTGTCCTGGGAGACAGTAATGGTGAAGCTGGAGGTGCTGTCCTGGGAGACAGTAATGGTGAAGCTGGAGGTGCTGTCCTGGGAGACAGTAATGGTGAAGCTGGAGGTGCTGTCCTGGGAGACAGTAATGGTGAAGCTGGAGGTGCTGTCCTGGGAGACAGTAATGGTGAAGCTGGAGGTGCTGTCCTGGGTGACAGTAATGGTGAAGCTGGAGGTGCTGTCCTGGGAGACAGTAATGGTGAAGCTGGAGGTGCTGTCCTGGGAGACAGTAATGGTGAAGCTGAAGGTGCTGTCCTGGGAGACAGTAATGGTGAAGCTGGAGGTGCTGTCCTGGGAGACAGTAATGGTGAAGCTGGAGGTGCTGTCCTGGGAGACCGTAATGGTGAAGCTGGAGGTGCTGTCCTGGGAGACAGTAATGGTGAAGCTGGAGGTGCTGTCCTGGGAGACAGTAATGGTGAAGCTGGAGGTGCTGTCCTGGGAGACCGTAATGGTGAAGCTGGAGGTGCTGTCCTGGGAGACAGTAATGGTGAAGCTGGAGGTGCTGTCTTGGGAGACCGTAATGGTGAAGCTGGAGGTGCTGTCCTGGGAGACCGTAATGGTGAAGCTGGAGGTGCTGTCCTGGGAGACCGTAATGGTGAAGCTGGAGGTGCTGTCCTGGGAGACCGTAATGGTGAAGCTGGAGGTGCTGTCCTGGGAGACAGTAATGGTGAAGCTGGAGGTGCTGTCCTGGGAGACAGTAATGGTGAAGCTGGAGGTGCTGTCCTGGGAGACAGTAATGGTGAAGCTGGAGGTGCTGTCCTGGGAGACAGTAATGGTGAAGCTGGAGGTGCTGTCCTGGGAGACAGTAATGGTGAAGCTGGAGGTGCTGGCCTGGGAGACAGTAATGGTGAAGCTGGAGGTGCTGTCCTGGGAGACAGTAATGGTGAAACTGGAGGTGCTGTCCTGGGAGACAGTAATGGTGAAGCTGGAGGTGCTGTCCTGGGAGACAGTAATGGTGAAGCTGGAGGTGCTGGCCTGGGAGACAGTAATGGTGAAGCTGGAGGTGCTGTCCTGGGAGACAGTAATGGTGAAGCTGGAGGTACTGTCCTGGGAGACAGTAATGGTGAAGCTGAAGGTGCTGTCCTGGGAGACAGTAATGGTGAAGCTGAAGGTGCTGTCCTGGGAGACAGTAATGGTGAAGCTGGAAGTGCTGTCCTGGGAGACAGTAATGGTGAAGCTGGAGATTTTGTCCAGGTAATCAGGAAATATACGCAGGAGGGAATGCATATAAATGACCTCGAGGGAGACAGGAGCTGTAGTGGAGAAACAAGTGTAGTCAAAGATAAGATAAAACCAATATTTCAAACTAGTAATACCACAGGAAATAGCAAACAAGAGGACTCCACTAGCAATAGTGAGGATATATTACCAAAAACAACTGGTGAGAGCTCCATTGTTGGTGCTTGTGAGGATAGGAATAAGACAGGTAAACATGCACCAACAGGGAATACAGTCACAGAAACCCAAGGCAAATGGAAACCAAGCCTGTGCACATACTATGCACTTGGTATCTGCAGGCATGGGAAATCTGGAAAAACAGATGGGACGTGCAACTATGACCACCCTAGAAAATGCCGTGCCCATATGACAAAATGCAAACTCCCTTCCTGTAAGCTTTTTCAACCTGAAATGTGTCCCTCTTCAGTACAGGAAAGACTGTGCTATAACTTAAATTGCCAAGCACACCATCTAAAGGGGACAAAAAGATACAAAACATCCAGGCCATGGGAAAACCTGGGTAGCCACAGCCACTCAAAAGGGAGAGGTTTTTTAGTGCCAGGAAGGAAAAAAAAACTGGCAGGAAATGGCGGAAATCGTACACCAAATCCAGTCATTCCTGGAGTGGAACCACAGTCGATGGCCTCCACTCCAAACCAACAGATACAGATATTAATGCCGGAAAAAAAATCCCCCCCCCCAGTACCAACAATACCACCAGGCCGATGACATTCTTCTTTGCAAATATACAGGGCCTAAAGCCAGCAACGAACAACAAAATACCTTTCATCTGTGGACTGCTTGCAGAGGCAAATGCAATGTTCGCGGCTTTCACAGAGACCCACATAAAGGATCACTTGGACAACGAAGTATGGATCCCAGGTTACAACCTATACAGATGCGACAGAGTGAACAAGCAAAAGGGGGATGTTGGCCTGTACATCGCAGAGTCACTTGTCTGCACAGAACTGCTTAATGCCTCAAATGATGTAGTGGAAGTTTTAGCAGTAAAGATCGAGAACCAAAACCTAGTCATTGTGGTAGTCAACAAGCCTCCGGATGCAACGTCCCAGCAATTCCAGGAACAGCTGTTAAAAATTGACCACTGTCTGGAAAATCTTCCAGCTCCTGCCCCCAACATCTTGCTCCTGGGGGATTTCAACTTAAGGCACCTAAAATGGAGGAATATAGCAAATAATGTTGTTGCAGTGATAACACCAGGAGGCAGCTCTGACGAGAACTCACACATGCATGAACTTTTAAATCTCTGCACAAAATTCAATTTAAACCAGCAAATAATAGAGCCTACTAGACTGGAGAATACACTAGACCTCATCTTCACTAACAATGATGATCTGATACGAAATGTCACCATATCAAAAACAGTATACTCAGATCACAACCTAATCGAGGTTCAGACATGTATGCGTGGAGCCCCAGACCGGCATAATGAGATCAGTCACGAGGGAGCATTCACCAAATTCAACTTCAATAACAAAAAACATAAAGTGGGACCAAGTAAACCAAGTCCTAACCGATATAAGCTGGGAAGATAGACTAAGCAACACAGACCCCAACTTATGCCTAGAACAGATTAACTCGGTGGCACTTGATGTATGCACAAGGCTTATTCCTCTAAGAAAAAGGAGGAGTAGATGTAAAATAGAAAGAGACAGGCGCTCCCTTTACAGGCGATGGAAAAGAATAACAGAGCGGCTAAAAGAGGCCAATATATCTGAAATGCGTAGGAAGTCACTGGTCAGAGAAATAGCAAACATCGAACTTAAGCTAAAGGAATCTTATAGGAGTCAGGAATCATGGGAAGAACTAAAAGCCATAAATGAAATCGAAAGAAATCCAAAGTATTTCTTTTCTTATGCCAAATTACAGTCGAGAACAACGTCCAGTATTGGGCCCCTTCTTAAACAAGATGGGTCCTACACAGATGACAGCAAGGAAATGAGTGAGCTACTCAAGTCCGAATATGACTCAGTTTTTAGCAAGCCGCTAACCAGACTGAGAGTCGAAGATCAAAATGAATTTTTTATGAGAGAGCCACAGAATTTGGTTAACACAAGCCTATCTGATGTTATCCTGATGCCAAATGACTTCGAACAGGCGATAAATGACATGCCCATGCACTCTGCCCCAGGGCCAGACTCATGGAACTCCATGTTCATCAAGAACTGCAAGAAGCCCTTATCATGAGCTTTTACCATCCTATGGAGAGGGAGCATGGACATGGGGGTCGTCCCACAGTTACTAAAAACAACAGACATAGCCCCACTCCACAAAGGGGGCAGTAACCATATCATAAAAATCTTTGAAAGGGTCCTAAGAAGCAAGATTGCCACCCATCTAGAAACCCATCAATTGCACAACCCAGGGCAACATGGGTTTAGAACAGGTCGCTCCTGTCTGTCTCAACTATTGGATCACTACGACAAGGTCATAGATGCACTAGAAGACAAAAAGAATGCAGATGTAATATATACAGACTTTGCAAAAGCCTTCGACAAGTGTGACCATGGCGTAATAGCGCACAAAATGCGTGCTAAAGGAATAACAGGAAAAGTTGGTAGATGGATCTATAATTTCCTCACAAACAGAACACAAAGAGTAGTAGTCAACAGAGTAAAGTCCGAGGCAGCTACGGTGAAAAGCTCTGTTCCACAAGGCACAGTACTCGCTCCCATCTTGTTTCTCATCCTCATATCTGACATAGACAAGGATGTCAGCCACAGCACCGTGTCTTCCTTTGCAGATGACACCCGAATCTGCATGACAGTGTCTTCCATTGCAGACACTGCAAGGCTCCAGGCGGACATCAACCAAATTTTTCAGTGGGCTGCAGAAAACAATATGAAGTTCAATGGTGAGAAATTTCAATTACTCAGATATGGTAAACATGAGGAAATTAAATCTTCATCAGAGTACAAAACAAATTCTGGCCACAAAATAGAGCGAAACACCAACGTCAAAGACCTGGGAGTGATCATGTCGGAGGATCTCACCTTCAAGGACCATAACATTGTATTAATCGCAGCTGCTAGAAAAATGACAGGATGGATAATGAGAACCTTCAAAACTAGGGATGCCAAGCCCATGATGACACTCTTCAGGTCGCTTGTTCTATCTAGGCTGGAATATTGCTGCACACTAACAGCACCTTTCAAGGCAGGTGAAATTGCTGACCTAGAAAATGTACAGAGAACCTTCACGGTGCGCATAACAGAGATAAAACACCTCAATTACTGGGAGCGCTTGAGGTTCCTGAACCTGTATTCCCTGGAACGCAGGTGGGAGAGATACATGATTATATACACCTGGAAAATCCTAGAGGGACTAGTACCGAACTTGCACACGAAAATCACTCACAACGAAAGCAAAAGACTTGGCAGACGATGCAACATCCCCCCAATGAAAATCAGGGGTGTCACTAGCACGTTAAGAGACCATACAATAAGTGTCAGGGGCCCGAGACTGTTCAACTGCCTCCCAGCATACATAAGGGGGATTACCAATAGACCCCTGGCAGTCTTCAAGCTGGCACTGGACAAGCACCTAAAGTCGGTACCTGCCCAGCCTGGCTGTGGCTCATACGTTGGTTTGTGTGCAGCCAGCAGTAACAGCCTGGTTGATCAGGCTCTGATCCACCAGGAGGCCTGGTCACAGACCGGGCCGCGGGAGTGTTGACCCCCAGAGCTCTCTCCAGGTAAACTCCAGGTAAACTACTACACAGCAGACCAAGCAAAGACATTACTCAGTGCAAACAATAACATAACCATCTTTAACTACAATGTCAGATCCTTGAGCAAACATTATGATGACCTCACAGCATTACTCAGTTCCCTTCATTCCAATATATCAATCATCACACTCACAGAAACCTGGCTTAAGCCTGATATTACAGATTTCTATACCATTCCTGGCTACATGGCCATACACAACTGTAGAACAGACCAACAAAGGGGAGTAACAGCTGTATACTATTCAAATCAACTCGAGTGTATCAATAAATCTTGCTCAAGGGATGAACATGGAGAATATATCATAGCCAAATTTAAATCAAAAGACCTGCAAAAACCCCTCACAGTTATAAACATCTACAGAGTACCACAGTCAAACATTTATCACTTTAGTGAAAAACTAGGAAACATGATTACTGATGCACATATGAATAAAGACCACCTACTACTAACAGGTGATTTCAACATAAACATACTACACGACCAGGACCCACAAGTAACCGAATTCACAAACACAATGAGTAACTGCCTGTTGCTACCAGCAATATCTAAACCTACAAGAATCTCCGAGACAAGCATCTCCTTCATAGACCACATCTGGACAAACACCATATCCCCTTTAAAATCAGGCATAATCACAGACAACACTACAGACCACTACCCAACCTTTCTCATAACTAATCTGGGCAAACTACCACAAGACATTGCTAAAGTAACCTTCAGACTACATAATGAGACAGCAGTTAACAACTTTATAGGAGCTATAAATAACATCGATTGGCAAAATGAACTTGAAACATATACAGATATGAATGAATGTATAAATAATTTTCTAAAAAAAGCCCAAAGCCTCTACAACAAACATTGTCCCAGAAAAACTAAACAGATCACAGCAAAGAGACTGAATAATCCCTGGCTAACACCAAGCATCCTCAAATCCATTAACACAAAGCACAAATATGAAAAACAGTATAGAATGGGTCAAATAACCAGAGAACAGTCAAAAAATTACTCGTCAGCACTTATTTTTATTTTTTTTTATTATCACACTGGCCGATTCCCACCAAGGCAGGGTGGCCCGAAAAAGAAAAACTTTCACCATCATTCACTCCATCACTGTCTTGCCAGAAGGGTGCTTTACACTACAGTTTTTAAACTGCAACATTAACACCCCTCCTTCAGAGTGCAGGCACTGTACTTCCCATCTCCAGGACTCAAGTCCGGCCTGCCGGTTTCCCTGAACCCCTTCATAAATGTTATTTTGCTCACACTCCAACAGCACGTCAAGTATTAAAAACCATTTGTCTCCATTCACTCCTATCAAACACGCTCACGCATGCCTGCTGGAAGTCCAAGCCCCTCGCACACAAAACCTCCTTTACCCCCTCTCTCCAACCTTTCCTAGGCCGACCCCTACCCCGCCTTCCTTCCACTACAGACTGGTACACTCTTGAAGTCATTCTGTTTCGCTCCATTCTCTCTACATGTCCGAACCACCTCAACAACCCTTCCTCAGCCCTGTGGACAACAGCTTTGGTAATCCTGCACCTCCTCCTAACTTCCAAACTACAAATTCTCTGCATTATATTCACACCACACATTGCCCTCAGACATGACATCTCCACTGCCTCCAGCCTTCTCCTCGCTGCAACATTCATCACCCATGCTTCACACCCATATAAGAGCGTTGGTAAAACTATACTCTCATACATTCCCCTCTTTGCCTCCAAGGACAAAGTTCTTTGTCTCCACAGACTCCTAAGTGCACCACTCACTCTTTTTCCCTCATCAATTCTATGATTCACCTCATCTTTCATAGACCCATCCGCTGACACGTCCACTCCCAAATATCTGAATACATTCACCTCCTCCATACTCTCTCCCTCCAATCTGATATTCAATCTTTCATCACCTAATCTTTTTGTTATCCTCATAACCTTACTCTTTCCTGTATTCACCTTTAATTTTCTTCTTTTGCACACCCTACCAAATTCATCCACCAATCTCTGCAACTTCTCTTCAGAATCTCCGAAGAGCACAGTGTCATCAGCAAAGAGCAGCTGTGACAACTCCCACTTTGTGTGTGATTCTTTATCTTTTAACTCCACGCCTCTTGTCAAGACCCTCGCATTTACTTCTCTTACAACCCCATCTATAAATATATTAAACAACCACGGTGACATCACACATCCTTGTCTAAGGCCTACTTTTACTGGGAAATAATTTCCCTCTTTCCTACATACTCTAACTTGAGCCTCACTATCCTCGTAAAAACTCTTCACTGCTTTCAGTAACCTACCTCCTACACCGTACACTTGCAACATCTGCCACATTGCCCCCCTATCCACCCTGTCATACGCCTTTTCCAAATCCATAAATGCCACAAAGACCTCTTTAGCCTTATCTAAATACTGTTCACTTATATGTTTCACTGTAAACACCTGGTCCACACACCCCCTACCTTTCCTAAAGCCTCCTTGTTCATCTGCTATCCTATTCTCCGTCTTACTCTTAATTCTTTCAATAATAACTCTACCATACACTTTACCAGTTATACTCAGCAGACTTATCCCCCTATAATTTTTGCACTCTCTTTTATCCCCTTTGCCTTTATACAAAGGAACTATGCATGCTCTCTGCCAATCCCTAGGTACCTTACCCTCTTCCATACATTTATTAAATAATTGCACCAACCACTCCAAAACTATATCCCCACCTGCTTTTAACATTTCTATCTTTATCCCATCAATCCCGGCTGCCTCCCCCTTTCATTTTACCTACTGCCTCACGAACTTCCCCCACACTCACAACTGGCTCTTCCTCACTCCTACAAGATGTTATTCCTCCTTGCCCTATACACGAAATCACAGCTTCCCTATCTTCATCAACATTTAACAATTCCTCAAAATATTCCCTCCATCTTCCCAATACCTCTAACTCTCCATTTAATAACTCTCCTCTCCTATTTTTAACTGACAAATCCATTTGTTCTCTAGGCTTTCTTAACTTGTTAATCTCACTCCAAAACTTTTTCTTATTTTCAACAAAATTTGTTGATAACATCTCACCCACTCTCTCATTTGCTCTCTTTTTACATTGCTTCACCACTCTCTTAACCTCTCTCTTTTTCTCCATATACTCTTCCCTCCTTGCATCACTTCTACTTTGTAAAAACTTCTCATATGCTAACTTTTTCTCCCTTACTACTCTCTTTACATCATCATTCCACTAATCGCTCCTCTTCCCTCCCGCACCCACTTTCCTGTAACCACAAACTTCTGCTGAACACTCTAACACTACATTTTTAAACCTACCCCATACCTCTTCGACCCCATTGCCTATGCTCTCATTAGCCCATCTATCCTCCAATAGCACTTATCAGCCTAATAAGAAGGTCAAACAAATTGTATTATGAAAATAGATTACATAACATCAAAGGTGATATGAAAAAAACCTGGAAAACTCTATCTGAAATTCTTGGAACTAAAATGTTGTCCAAAAACAAAGCAATCAAACTAACAAAATCAGATGAACTCCTACTCACTCCTACCGAAACAGCGAACAGACTTAATGTTTTCTTCTCCACCATAGGAAAAAATCTAGCAGACAAAATACCAAGCACAAACGCCCGTCCATCAGACTACCTCGTTGGAACCTACCCAAATACGCTATTCCTAGCTCCAACCAACCCCACCGAAGTTATGCTCATCATAAACACCCTTGAAAACAAGGCAGGAGACATAAACAACTTGCCTGCTTTTAATGTACAAAAAAGCTTCTCAAGCATTGTCACCAATTATTGCAACGCTCTTTAACAAATCCATTGAATCATCTACCTTCTCAACAATCCTCAAAATAGTGAGGGTCACTCCAATCCATAAAGTAGGTGACCAAGCTGACTTGAATAACTATAGACCAATGTCTAACTTACCACTGCTCTCTAAAATCTTTGAAAAATTAATTCATAGATGGATCTATTCCTACCTCGTTTCACACAACATATTAAACCCTTGTCAGTTTGAATTCAGGAATAATAAAAGCACAAGTGACGCTATCATAAACATGCTAGAAGTAATATATACCGCACTTGAAAAGAAAGAAGTCCCGCTAGGCATTTTCATTGATTTACATAAAGCTTTCGATACAGTCGACCATGAACTACTGTACTCCAAATTAATGCACTATGGTATCAGAGGCCACTCCCTCAACTACCTAAAGTCATACCTCAGTAACAGAACTCAATATGTGTATGCAAATGATGCAAACTCCTCCACCCAACCAATCACAGTAGGAGTCCCACAAGGAAGCATCCTTGGACCACTCCTCTTTCTCATCTACATCAATGATCTACCAAATGCATCACAGCTACTCAAACCCATATTATTTGCAGGTGACACTACATATGTATTTTCCCACCCAAACACAGTCAATGCTGAATTACAGAAAATATCTGCCTGGATGATGACTAATAAACTTACCCTGAACACTGATAAAACCTATTTCATTCAGTTTGTAAACAAAGCTGCAAATGATCCTATTAACATTACGCTAAATGGATCATCAGTCACAAGACTCACAGAGGGAAAATTCCTAGGTATCCACCTTGACAGTAGCCTTAAGTTCCAGACACACATACAACAAATCACCAAGAAAATCTCCAAGACTGTAGGCATACTATTAAAGATAAGGTACTACGTTGCACAATCAGCTCTCCTGGCACTGTACCATTCACTCATATACCCTTATCTTACATATGGTATTGGTGCATGGGAATCAACAACATCCAATCACCTAAAGCCCCTAATAACCCAGCAAAAGGCAGCAGTAAGAATGATAACAAATTTCCACTCCCGCCAGCATACTCCACCAATTTTCAAAAGTCTGAATCTGCTTACCATTAAGAACATCCATACTTATTCATGTGCCTACTACATACACAGAACAATACACGCAAATATAAACCCCGCCACTCAAACTTTTCCTCACCAACCTAAACAGGACACAAGACCACAACACAAGACACAGATCTCTTTTTGATATACCTCGTGTCCATATCACACTGTGTAAAAACTCTATGCACATAAAGGGCCCCAAAATATGGAATTCATTACCAGAAGATATTAAAGTAACCCAGTCTGAAAATCAATTTAAGACTCTTCTCAAAAGCCACTTAATCACCCTAGACTAAATGCTAAATACTCAGTACACATTTACTCACCTATGTACTCCCACATCATAACTGAAACAATCACATTGAACCTTTTATCCATTGTTGACAGGAATATAATTGAATCATTGTTTTTCACAAAACATTTTAGAATATAAATATATCTTTGTATTATACAAATTTTGATTCATTTATAATTAATATGCTACTGTACAACTATGATATAATTACTTTCCTACTGTACAACTATGTTCTACTACTCCTTAGTATTAAGTAGAATGTAAGCCAATAATGTTAAGTTGGCCCATAATGCCTAGGCATAATAGAGGCTCTCTTTGCATTGCAACCCACTATTGTATATACACAATCTCAATGTACTGTTTGCAAAGACATTAAATAAATAAAGAAAGAAAGAAAAGAAATACTATAATAATAATATCTTTATTTACTACAAGTACATGTACAAGGTATACAGTCCTAGCTGACATCAATGACATACTACTATACAGAAAGCCGCTTGTTATGCTGAGCATTTCGGGCAAATTAGGTCAGTGTCCCAGGATGCGACCCACACCAGTCGACTAACACCCAGGTACCCATTTTACTGATGGGGAACATAGACAACAGGTGGAAAGAAACATGCCCAATGTTTCTACTCTGGCTAGGAATCGAACCCAGGCCCTCGCCGTGTGAAGCGAGAGCGTTAGCCACCAGGCCACCAGAGCCTATGTTAAAACACTTGTAATATTAGCCTGGTATGAAAGTATTTGTGTGTGTTGAGTGTTTGTCCATTGCTTATATTGTCTGTTAATTTTATCCATATTTTAGCTTTTGTGTATTGTAGCTGGATCATTAGTGCACTCAGCTCACACTCTGAGGTCCGGTGATCGAATCTCCGGTACGGCTGGAAAACATCACTAACCCTTTGACTGTTTCAGGCCCCTCTCTGAAACTGTCATTCTATGTCTGTTGAGAAATGGCATTACCAGCTAAGTTTAAACAGTGAACACTTAACTTAAAGACAACTCATCGCCTGCACAGCCGCCCCTGCAGACGAGGTCTAGAAGCTGTCGAAACCATCTCACAACGGGCTGTCAAGAAATATAATTTGGAAGATTATAAATTACCCCTAGGGGGTGTTATGTCAGCATTTCATTCACTGATGGCTGACAACTTACTTGTTTGGACTCAAAAGTCCACACCTTACTGCCGACTATAGGTTGATTACAAACTCCTTGCGACTCAAGAACTGCGCAGTCCCCCGTTCTACAAGAAATTCGTAACATACCTTGCTCTTGTAGCGTGAGCTATGGTGTTCTTCACACCTTCGACAGGTATCGGTGACTTGATAGAAGCTGAAGTGTCCTTAGATGTCCACGTCTTCCATTGTCTAGGAAATGCACATTGGTACACTATGTTCCACAAGATTTGTCTTTATTGTTCACAATGTTATCACTGAAGAAGCTGATCACACTTCTCTTAAGTGTTTATTGTGTTTTATGAGACACTTTGTTCACACTAACGCACAGATCGTTGTTCTTTGTTGGTTATCCTGGCGTCAGTGTCACTCTCAGTAGAGTCAAAAGTAATCTGAAGACGCCACGGCGCCCCATGCCGTCACTGCCCCTTGCACAAAAAAAAAGCTGACCTAGTACTTTTTGCTTCCTTGCCACTTCCTCGATGAAGCAAAGCAGAAGGTTTGATTCTTGCTGTCTTAAGCATAGACAACAATGTCCACTATCTTTACTATGGTAACGAAGTGGGAGCAGGATTTTCCTTAACCCTTTGACTGTCGCAACCCCCAATCCTGAGGTGTCTCCTGGTGTCGCAAAATTTAAAAAAAAAAAAAAAATATTTTTTCTTATGAAATGATAGAGAATCTTTTCCCGATTGTAATGACACCAAAAAAACGAAATTTGATGGAAAACTGACGGAATTATGCTCTCGCGAAGTTAGCGACCTCGGCGCTGTTTACAAATCGGCAATTTCGCCCACTTTGAGCCCTATTTTCGGCTAATTCCATTATTCCAGTCGCCCAATTCAGAAAAACTCCATTTTTTCTATCGATTGAGTACAAGAAACTGCCCATTTACTGATTTCAACTACCTAATAATGTGGTCAGAAATTTGCAATTTGGCCAATTTCACGAAAACTAAAAAATATGACAATTTCAAAATAAGGTCCAGAATGAACAATGCAGACATTCCAGGCTCTAAAATAACGTTTTCTTTGTTCATCAGTCACGTCTCCAGGCCCCTCTGATATTACTCTTGCTTTCTATTTTGAATTTTTATTCAAACAAAAAATATTAGACTTACTATTATGCAGACTACTGCAATACTGTAATAATTGTATAAATAACATCAACTCATTCATGACTGCATATTAGTATGGGTAGTTGGACATTTATTGGACAATGGCATCATTTGTTTACTTTTGAACATTGGCAAAAATCAAACATTTCCCCTACTTTGAGCTCCATTTCTAGGTTCTTTTTATAGTAAAATCAATCAAAAACACCTCTATTTCTGTAATATGTTTTCCATTCTATCAAATGAGACCAAGAAAACGAGAATACAACCATAAATACTATACGAAAATAGACCACAAAGTCGGCATTTTAATTAAAAAAAACGGTCGGAGTTTTTTTTTTCTCATTATGCACTGCGTGCTCCAGGATTTTTTTTATATGGTGCACACTGACCACACAGACCCATTCTCCCACATGTGGGCCTACCAGCTTTCTCCTGCTTGATTTGAAGCCGCTAGAATTTATGAGTATATATACGTCAAACACGGCACCTCGTAAAACGTATATATACGGCCGCGACAGTCAAAGGGTTAATTGTCCTGCTAAAGTAAGAGATGTACTGTCTCTTATTAAAATACACTCTGCAACACTGGACTACAAGGAGCAATGGTCGGTTGACCACAGGCCGCATACTCATACGGCATCTGTGATCAATTACTCACTGTAGCAGTAAACAAGACGCTTGCCCCTTCTGAGAGGTCTGGGCCCCTCAGGGCTGAAAGGGGCTGAAGGGGCTGAAGGGGGCTGATACCCCCCTCCTGGAGAAAATTTCTCCACACTGGGGGGCGGCGGAGGTTCGCTGCAGGTGAACTATTCATCACTTAACATTAATTTAATTTTCTCACTCGCCACCACTGCTGCTTGTCTTTTCTGAACAGCTTTAGTCTGTGTGGTGTCTGGAGAAACACTAATTTTGTTTTCAACATTGTGTAATTCTAACGGCACTAGTTTATTTATTGTCCGCTTATTCACTACACCTTTGCTCAAAACATAAACTGTCCTGATGATTCCATTTGCATCAGGATATATGGTCACAATTTTTCCAAGTGGCCATTGGGACCGCGGACCATCATTGTCAATAATCACTATGTCACCTGGTCTTAAGGACTTAAGATTTTCAGGAACACCAGCTCCATAGAAGTGTTCTCTCAATGAGGTGAGATAGTCTTCTCGCCAAATTTTCTCCCAACGTTCAATCACTTTATTAAGGTGTTTGAGTTTACGTCTGAGTTGCTCAGGTTCGAAATAAGTAGGATCCTCTATGATTTCTTTATCATTCATAGGAGGAACAGGTTCGATCCTTCTGCCATGGAGTAAATGAGATGGACTTAACACTTCTAAATTGTCCAGATCATCGGTAACATAAGTTAGAGGTCTGTTGTTGACTCTATTTTCTATTTCAGTCACAACTGTACGGAATTCTTCTAAGTCGATTCTTTGACGATGAAGAGTCTTCCTTAAACAACGTTTTACAATGCCGATCATTTTTTCAAAATCCGCCATGCCATGGAGATTTAGGAGGAATGTATCTCCAACGACATCTGCGTTGATTCAGCATCTGTTGTACTTTTGGTTGATCAAAGATCTTGCTTATATAAGCAGCACCAGCAACAAAGTTCGTTGCATTATCTGAAATCATCAGTCTGGGACATGCCCTTCTGGCTGCAAACCTTCTGAATAATTTGATAAAGGTTTCAGCAGACATGTCAGTGGCTACTTCTAGATGTACTGCTCTAGTCGTAGCACAAGTGAACAAACAGATGTACACCTTGATGGGAACTTTGTCAACTGTTTTGGTTAAAATTATTGGTCCAGCGTAATCTACACCTGTCACCCCAAATGGAGTGGTATGACAAACTCTTTCAGAGGGATATGGAGGTGGACCTGGATACTGACATACTCGCATATCGTAGTGACGACAAGTAATACAGTCCTTTATTTGCTTTTTCGCACTTTGTCGACCTGAGGTATCTAGTAGGATTGTCGTAATGTTTTATCACTGATTTCATCATTGCTTAGTTAATCTTAAGTTAATTTTAAGCCAGCCCGTAATGCTATGCATAGTATAAGTGGCTTTGGCATGCTGCTCTTATCTGTATTTTTTTGTACCTCTGTATGTGTGCTCAAATTATAAATAAATAAATAAATAAATAAATAAAAAAAAGTGTGTCAGCTACCCCACCATGTAACACGTTACTGTGGGCGTTTTGCACAATCAGTTTTGTTAGCCAATGATTCTTGGGGATCAATATTGGATGTATGGCTTCTTTAGGTAGTGAAGAATTATGAATTCTTCCTCGACATCTTATAATCTTTTCTGAGTCGAGATAAAGTCCTAAAGAATTAATCATGACAGGTTTCTTTGGGGATTTATCTTGTGCTTCCAGAAATTTATATTCTGTAGAGAAAACATCTTTCTGTATTAGTTTCACCCAGTATTTAATGGGTTCAAAACATTCATAATCAGGTTTTATTCCTTTAATGAATTTAAAGACAAGAGCTGTAACTCTTAAGAGTTTACCCAAAGATGAGTATTTAGATCCATCAATGACTATTTCTGTTGTGTCTGCAGTATTTACACAACTTATTTCTGCTGTGTTCAAGCAGACTGTTTCTTCTGGCATAATGTGAGCTTTTTGCTGAGGCCAGTTATTTTCATTAGAGAGCCAGTTCGGTCCGTGGAGCCATAATTTATTATCCACAAATTTCTTAAGTGGGACACTACGTGACAACATGTCAGCTGGATTCTCTTGGGTAGAGACGTGAAGAAAGTGATAATCTCTCTGCATCTCTTTTATTTCTGCTACTCTGTTCTGTACATAGACCAACTTACTCTTATTATTTCTTAACCACTGGAGAACTGCTTCATTATCACTCCAGATCACGGTTTTTTCAATAGTGAGATGATCAAGTACTTTGTTGAGATAGACAGCTAATTTTGTACCTACATAGAGTGCTGTCAGTTCCAATTGTGGTACTGTTCTGACCTTCAAGGGTGCTACCCTGGCCTTTGAAGTAATTAGTGTACTTCCTTCAGCATTACTCAAGTAAGCTACAGTGCCATAATCTCTGGTTGACGCATCACAGGACACATGTAATGTGTACTTGTTTCCCTCTTGACCTATTTGTCTGGGAAATTTAATTTGATGAAGTTGCTTAAACTCCCTGGATATTTCATCCCATGCTTGACTCATTTCTAGAGGCAATTTTTTATCCCATCCAATTTTGAGCTTCCATGCGTCTTGCATAAGCATTTTACCCTTTATGGTAATTGGTGAGACGAGTCCTAGAGGATCAAAACATTTTGATACCTCTGACAGTAAACTACGTTTAGTGAGTGTACTGCATGATTTATTGTTTATCCTTTTGAGACTCAAAGTATCTTCCTGTGTGTTCCAATTAAGTCCCAGCATATTGTTGCAATCAGGAATTTCAGCTTCAGGGAAATCTTCTTTGATAAGTTCCCTTAATTGCTTTGAATTAGTATTCCACATCCTTAGAGGCATATTTGCTTCCTTCATCTCCTTGTTAGCTTCTCTATATAAGGATTTCAAATCCTCCTCTTTATTCACAGCACCTTGAAGATTGTCCACATAGAAACTTTTCTTTAAGATTTCTTTGAAGGGACTTTCAGATTTCTTCAAATGTGTATTTAGAGTAGCTTCTAGTAAGAATGGAGAGGATGTTGCACCAAATAATATTGATTTGAAACGATAAGTTTTCACAGGACTTTGAGGATCATGTGGATTTTCAGGCCACAAGAATCGAGTATAATCTCTATCTATTTCTTGTAGTCCTACTCTTAAGAAAGCTTTGGAAATATCAGCCGTGTAGGCATATGGGTTTGTGCGAAATTTCATAAGCACGTCTCCAAGCTTCTCAGTTAGTGAGGGTCCGGTCATCAGACAGTCATTAAGACTTGCTACATCTTGATTTGCACGTGCGCTGCAATTATATACAACACGTAGTGGAGTGGTTTCAGAATCTTTTCTGACTCCATGGTGCGGGAGATAATGAGCTTCTGTCTTCAACTTATCTTCGACTATTTCCTCAATAAATTTATAGTCCAACTGTTCTTGTATGATATTATCATAAACAGTCAGTAGCTCTGGATTCTTCCTGAGCTCATGTATTTGTGCTTTCATCTGTCCGAAAGCCATGCGATAATTGCTAGGCAGATGTGGTGGATTTAATTTCCATGGTAATCTAACCCAATACTGTCCATCTTTATATTCGACAGTGTCCAAATATTGGTTATAAGTCTGAGACTCTTGTGGGCTTGGTTTATTTACATCAATACCTATCGCATCTAAATCCCACAACTTATCAACTGGTTCATTCATTTCTTCCAGTAATGATAATTTTTGCTGTGGTACATGATCAGCGGTTATTCTCGTAACTAGTACATTTTCCACTGAATCAATATCAGTTTCTTTCCCACTTTGAGAGGAAATGGGACCACATATCATGTGGCCTCCTGCTGTTTTCAGCAAGTGAACATCATGTTTACTTACTATATTTTGCACAAAACAGTGATAATAATCACTTCCAATGATTAAATCAATTGGACTAATAGTGTCCGTCTGTATGTCAGGACAGGCTAACTTGACCTTAGCTGCTTTCAGTGCTGCAACTGTTTCTTTTAATCCCTGGATCTGCACAGTCTTAGGCAAATCATCTACTACCACAGCTTCTACTGTCTTTTTCCTGTTTCCTAGACCAACAGTGATTCTGCCTAGGTCATATGTCTGTTTACCAGAATTGTGGAAAAAACCAGCTGTATCTAACTGTATTTTGGCATAGGGTTGTTTATTCAGTTTCTGCAACACTGATCTTCTTATGAAGGACCTTTGTGAGCCTTGATCAAATAGTGTTAGCACATTGGTTTTGTGTAATTTATTAGATAACTCAATTCGAGCTATCGGGAGAGCAGTTGCTTTAAACTTATCTCGCACATTTAATGATGTTGCTTGTTGACTTCATGATTCTGTGGAAGTCTGCTGCTGTTCAGCAAAAGTATTTGGGCATAATGCGGTATGATGCATACCCTTGCATTTAAAACACTTCTTCAGTGAGCATTTACCTCCCTTGTGTTCACCTAAACACTTGATGCACCTTTTCAGCTGATGAACACGTTGTTTACGTGCCTCCATTGATGTGTATTGAATACAATACTGTCCCCAATGTGTTCCATCACAAAGTACACATTTTGGAGTACGTTTATGTATGACAGTTTGTTTACTGTCTGTTGTATTCACAGCTTGATAAATGCCTATATGGGATTTCCCATTCTGTGTTTTAGTGGGAGTAGGTATACTCTTTTTATACTGAGTAGAAGGTTTATTATCCACTGGATTTGTGGATTTTTCATCTTGTCTCGTTGCTTGCATGCATGAAACTATTGTTTGTAAACCATTGCTAATTTCCTCACAAGTGAAATAGCGTTTATTGAACATAATATTTAATCGTTCAATAGTTTGTGGTGACAACTTATCCTGTACAATACCACTGATAAACCAATCACATTGCCTTAGGTCATATTTAGCATCTAGAGATCTGAGACTATTGTCTAATGTGATTCTAAATGCCTTCAAGCTTGATATTAAGACTGCATGTCTAACTCTGGCCTTGTCAGCATCAAAGTAATTGTCTGCTAAGACACGTAAGGCTATTTGATAATTACCTTTAACCACCAGAAATGACTTAATCAGTTCATAGGGTTCTCCCTTCACAAGACATTTAAGGTAATTGAACTTACCAATCTCATCTATGTCAGTTCGTGAATTTACTATGGATTGAAAACCACTAATGAATTCTTCATAATTATGACCTTGGAAAATAGGTAATGACAATGTAGGTAAGCTTGGTAATGGGACTCTTGTTGTTGTTACATGTGTAACAGGTGTTTGACCACTAGTTACAGTAGGTCTCTGTGACAGAGTTTTACGGCAGATAGCCTGTACTCCTGTCCACCTTGATTGTAGATTACTAAAAGTATCCAAAACATTTTTAATTTCATCCTCAGATGGATCTGATTCAAGAAATTTATTTTCATAATGTGTATAGTCTGAATTAATTATTTCCAGACGTCGTGTAAATAATTTAAATTTGACCTCAAGATCATCAAAATCTATGTTTGTATCTTGAGTTAATCCTATACAGACTGAAATTAGATTTTCTAATTGTGTAATCTTAGTCTGTAAAGACTGAAACTGAGTTTTCAAACAAGCCATTTTAATGGTATATTGAAAATTCTAGCACCACTGTACTGCTATAAACAGCTGAGTTTTTGTTGTGCTTAAGTCAGCAATAATCGAGTCAGACACTACTGACCCACTAAGCTTAACCTCAGGGTCAATGACCATGAAGGGTACAGAGTTCATGTGGCTGGTGTTTATGGCTTGAGTTTGCTGTGTCAGCCTGACCACGATGATTAATCGTAAATAATGATGTTATACACTTCATTCACTATACACTATAAATGTCACTGTATAACTGTAAATCACACGTGAATATTACTTACACATATATAAATGTCACTGTTAATATATATTTGAAAGCTTACACTTTATATATAAGTTCCTTTAATATAAGAGGTAGATCTATAAGAAACAAACTTTAACACATTCTTGTCTCTTAATTTCTGTCTATAAACATTATAAACACTATGTGTATATATACTCAGACAAACTGAACATCACTTGGGTTGTTGTTGTCTTGGTCAGCAATTTTCGAGATTGGAGCAGTGGGTGCCGGGTACCATCCCGCGTTTTCTTGTTGGGTGAGTCACCCAGCTCCCGTTTTCTTTGGGTGAATGCTTGGGGAGTGCCCGTTTTCTTTTGGCTGCCCATTCTGTGATTGAGTCTGGAGGGACTCATTTATACTGATTTATATTGTAAAACATTAGTTTTACAGCTTTTTTCGAAGGACCTTGGCTCATAGGTTATTTGTACACTGTAGTACAACATATTTGGACCACAGTGTGGCCTTTATCCAGTTCGAGCACGACCAATTATGTTGAGAAATGGCATTACCAGCTAAGTTTAAACAGTGAACACTTAACTTAAAGACAACTCATCGCCTGCACAGCCGCCCCTGCAGACGAGGTCTTGAAGCTGTCGAAACCATCTCACAACGGGCTGTCAAGAAATATAATTTGTAAGATTATAAATTACCCCTAGGGGGTGTTATGTCAGCATTTCATTCACTGATGGCTGACAACTTACTTGTTTGGACTCAAAAGTCCACACCTTACTGCCGACTATAGGTTGATTACAAACTCCTTGCGACTCAAGAACTGCGCAGTCCCCCGTTCTACAAGAAATTCGTAACATACCTTGCTCTTGTAGCGTGAGCTATGGTGTTCTTCACACCTTCGACAGGTATCGGTGACTTGATAGAAGCTGAAGTGTCCTTGGATGTCCACGTCTTCCATTGTCTAGGAAACGCACACTATGTTCCACAAGATTTGTCTTTATTGTTCACAATGTTATCACTGAAGAAGCTGATCACACTTCTCTTAAGTGTTTATTGTGTTTTATGAGACACTTTGTTCACACTAACGCACAGATCGTTGTTCTTTGTTGGTTATCCTGGCGTCAGTGTCACTCTCAGTAGAGTCAAAAGTAATCTGAAGACGCCACAGCGCCCCATGCCGTCACTGCCCCTTGCACAAAAAAAAAGCTGACCTAGTACTTTTTGCTTCCTTGCCACTTCCTCGATGAAGCAAAGCAGAAGGTTTGATTCTTGCTGTCTTAAGCATAGACAACAATGTCCACTATCTTTACTATGGTAATGAAGTGGGAGCAGGATTTTCCTTAATTGTCCTGCTAAAGTAAGAGATGTACTGTCTCTTATTAAAATACACTCTGCAACACGACTGCAAGGAGCAATGGTCGGTTGACCACAGGTCGCATACTCGTACGGCATCTGTGATCAATTACTCACTGTAGCAGTAAACAAGACGCTTGCCCCTTCTGAGAGGTATGGGCCCCTCAGGGCTGAAAGGGGCTGAAGGGGCTGAAGGGGGCTGATACCCCCCTCCTGGAGAAAATTTCTCCACAATGTCGCTCAATTTTTGAAAAAAAAAAATTATTTTTTCTTATGAAATGATAGAGAATCTTTTCCCGATGGTAATGGCACCAAAAGTTTGAAATTTGGTCGAAAACTTATGGAATTATGCTCCCGCGAAGTTAGCGGTCTCGGCGACATATGCGTATCGGCGATTTCGCCGACTTTGAGCCCTATTTTCAGCCAATTCCATTGTTCCAGTTGACCAAACTCATAGCTATTTCTTTAGAACTCCATTCTATCTATCAGCTGAGTACAAGAAACCTCCCATTTACTAATTTGGACTACCCAATATGGTGGTCAGAAATTGGCAATTTGGCCAATTTCACACAAACTAAAAAAGATGCCAATTTCAAAATAGGGTCCAGAATAAACAAGGTAGACATTCGTGGCACTAAAATAACATATGCTCTATTCATTAGTCACATCTCTAGGCTCCTCTTTTATTATTATTGCTTTCTATTTTGATTTTTTATTCATACAAAAAAATACAAAATTTACTGTTATGCAGACTACTGCATTACTGTAAAAATGGTATAAATAATATCAGTGCACTAGTGAAAGAATATTAGACTCCCCAGTTGACGTGTATTGGACGTGTGGTGTGATTTATTTACTCCTGAACATTGGTAAAAATCGAACATTTCTGCTACTTTGAGCTCAGTTTCAAGGTCGTTTTCATTATCAAAGTAATGAAAATCATCTCTATTTCTGTAATATGTTTTCCATTTTATCACCTAAGACCATGAAAACGTGAATACAACGATAAATACTATACGAAAATACACCTCAAAGTCGGCGTTTTATTCCAAAAAAACGATGTTTTTTTTTTTCTCATTACGCAATGTGTGCTGCAGGATTTTTTTTATGTGGTGCACACTGACCACACAGACCCATTCTCTCACATGTAGGCCTACCAGCTTTCTCCCGCTTGATTTGAAGCCGCTAGAATTATTGAGTATATATACGTCAGAAACATTGACTCGTAAGACGTATTTATACGTCGAAAACAATCAAAGGGTTAAGGACGTGTTTCCATAAGACACCTGCTGTCCTTGTTCACCCATCAGTTTAAAATGGGTACCTGTGTGTTAGTGGACTGGTGTGGGTCGCATCCTGGGACAAAAACTGACCTAATTTGTGGGAAATGCGCATCATAACAAGCAGCTTCTGTATAGTAGTATGTCAATGATGTCAGCTGGAATTATCGTAAAGATAATTTTGGGATGATAGCAAAATTTTGCCAAAACGTTACCAATGTTCAATCTTGGGTTGATACAGATACCATCAAAATTAGATGATACTGTCTGATACTGATACTAATACCATCAAAATTAGCTGTTACTGAAATTGATACTGTACTTTAGGGTAATACTGATACCATCAAAATCAGATGATATTGATACTTTGGCACATCCATAAATTGAATAATATTAATACAATTATTTAGCTTCATTGGGTTCTAGGTTTATGTACTCACCACTTATTACATTATAAGCCTATAATGTGTTCAGTGCCACTGTTGTAAAAAAAAAAAATACTAATTTGTAAGTACAGTAATGTATAATAATATTTAGACTTCAGCAAGGGCTCATATAAGTAACTATTTGTATCTGCAGGAGCTGAGTGATGTTGTTGGGCTTGTTCCCTCAAGGAAGGTTCCTTGATACCAGTCAGATGATCATTATCTAAGGAAATGGACCTGTGTTCCTCTTCCTTGGATTGAATCAGAATGCCTCCCATTTCTCAAACAGTGTATGACTTCTGCTCACTTAGTGCTTTCCCCATGAATGTAATATTATTAATAATAATAATAATAATAATAATAATAATAATAATAATAATAATAATAATAATAATAATAATAATAATAATAATAATATTGTGCTCCTGATTTCAGAATTTATTGTCTTTTTTTATATCTTATGGTTATGGCACTTGCTACTTTTATTTATTTATTTATTTATTTATTATTAATTTGGACATGATACATAGAAGTACAAAGAAATACAGTGGTTAAGTGTAACATGCCAAAAGCCCCTTGTATGCAGAACATTATGGGCAGGCTGAAAATTAACTTAAGATTAACTAAGCAATGATATATTCAGTGGTAAAAATTATAGTAAACAAGTAACAATTAAGCACAAATGAGTATTTCAAAGACAGGTCATATGGCCATTTGCTGAGTTGCTGTGCATTCAATAGAATGGAGTATTCTGTTAGGTAATGTAATTAAAAAAACAAAGTTTGATAGGGTCACAGGTTATACATTTAAGAAGAGACTTGAATTTATAAACAGACAGTGTTTCTTTTATATTCACAAGTAATGAATTCCAGATTTTTGGGCCTTTTATGTGCATTGAGTTTTTGCTTAGTGTGAGATGGACACGAGGAACATCAGAGTGATCTGTGCCTTGTGTTATGGTCATGTGTTCTGTTGAGGTTGGTAAGGAGACGTTTGAGGGGAGGATTTATATCCGAGTTAAGTGTTCTGTGTATGTAGTAGGTACAATAATAAGTATGGATGTTTTGTATGGTGAGTAGGTTTAGAGTTTTGAATATTGGTGGAGTATGCTGCCTGTAGTGGGAATTTATCATTCTGACTGCAGCCTTTTGTTGGGTAATTAATGGTCTGAGATGGTTTATTGTTGTTGAGCCCCATGCACAAATTCCATAGGTGAGATAGGGGTAAATAAGTGAGTGATATAGGGCTAGGAGAGCTGACTGTGGAACATAGTACCGTATCTTTGAAATTTTCCTGGAAATTTGTTGTACATGTGTTTGAAATTTGAGTCTATTATCAAGGTGGATTCCTAAGAATTTTCCCTCTGTGAGCTTTGTTATTATCAAGGTGGATTCCTAAGAATTTTCCCTCTGTGAGCTTTGTGATAGGTGATTCATTTATCATTATGTTAAGAAGGACATCTGTATCTCTGTTTCCAAACTGAATGAAGTAGGTTTGTTCAATGTTGAGAGTAAGTTTGTTAGTCATCATCTAGGTAGATATTTTCTGTAATTCGGTATTTACAATATTGGCTAGCATGACTGGGCTTGGGTGAAAGAAGAAGAATGTAGTGTCATCTGCAAATAGTGTGGGTTTGAGTAGTTGCGATGCATTTGGTAGGTCATTTATGTAAACGAGAAAGAGAAGAGGGCCAAGGACCTCTTCCTCAGTTTGCAGTTATGGCTTCTTGTTCTCTCTCTTGCTGTCATTAAGAATCTTCTTTATCTATTCTTCAAGGTCTTTTTAATACAGTGCTGAATAGTCCCATGATTAAAGGACTTTGTTATAGCTTTCATTCTCACAAGTGGGGTGACTGAAAAAAAAATGAAAGAAAAGTTTCTTTATACATTTAGTAATTTATACAGAAGGGGTTACCAGCTCCTTTCTCCTGGCATTTTATTCCCCTCATACAACACACATGGCTTATGAAGGAAGAATTCTCCTCTTTCCCATTTAGGCTACTTTACAGTTATCTTGGCTGATATAATCTGGGTGGTAGGGAGCACTGTTTAGGAAGAGGAAGGCTTTAAATAGTAATTAATTGTACTTCAGTTCAAGATCTTTATCTCCCACAGGCATTTTCTGTTTTCTAATTATTTTACAATAAGGCGAAGAAAAGAAATAACACAGTTACTGTATATTACACCACAGAATGCTACCTCCATAAGCCATGCATGTCATAAGAGGAAACTAAAATGCCAGAACAAGGGGCTAGATTTACTAACCTTTTTTTTTTTTCTTGGTTCACAAAATTTAAAAAAAAAATTCTTGCAGACAAAATGCTGTTTCTTTGGAGGAGGAGAGTTCAGTTGTTACTGCAACGACTATATAACCTACCATGTAGTACAAGGTAAGAGCAAAAGTACTTGTGAAATCAGTATAATTATATTAGTAAAGATATATTTTTCATTTACTATTGTTATTAGGGACCCATATGTGGAAAGGCTCCAGAGCCCAGTCTAGATGCATAAAATTGTTGAAATTACCTCTAACTAATAGGGAAACTAATTATCATCCTCATGTAACAAATCGGATAATTTTTATGCCTTCCCAAGGCATACATCTCACTTTATATATGAAGTGCCTTCCAAATGTATACATCTCACTTCCCAAGGGGAGGTGAGATGAGATCTCATCTCAGTTCCCAAGGGAAGTGAGATGAGATGTGAAGCTGTGTAGTTCCAGACATGGGAGCAAGTGGTTTTCAGTTGCTCATAAGTTGGAATAATGACTGTTTGGCCTTACATTAAAAAAATACCGTAAAAAAACTATGAAAAATACAGCAAAACTCATAAGAGTTAAGTCTTAGAATTGACCAATCTATACCATACTTGAAACACATCCAAATCCCTCCAGTGTTCCTGTGTTTGAACTGGTTAATGTAACTGGAAAATATATTATGGTAAATGAAACAGTATTGTATTTGTATATGGTGGTAAGGTATGGGTATTTTAATGTTGAAAGCATATTTTTCTTTGTTCTCTCTTTCCATGGGGGTGTCTTAATGCTAGAGAAGGACTTGATCCAAGGAATTTAAAGCACATAATGGTAGTACTGTATTTTCTGGTGTTAACCTGATTACCTCTCATTCCCCATGCAATGTATGACCCTTATGGGTACAGACTAACAGCTTTTCAGTACAGTGAACCCTTGAATTAATGGACTAATAGCGATGGGAGGGGTGTACATTATTGCCAGTTGTCCATAGATTCCAAGTTATGAAATGAATTTCATAACTTGGAATCTATGGACAACTGGCAATAATGTACACCCCTGTAAAAAGAACACAATACTATGCAAGTATCATAAATAAAAATACATAAAGTTTAAAGTACTGTACAATAGTACTATACATGTACAGTGCTACTGTACAGTATAATACAGCCTCTCCTCACTTAATGCTATATAGCCCTTGTGGTTTAGCACTTCTTTTTGATTATAATAATAATAATCCTCACTTAATGATGGTGTTCCGTTCCTAAGACCATGTTGGTAAACAAATTTGTCCCTAAGCAAGGAGCATACTATAATGGTAGTGGGTTTGTGTCAACCATCTTTGATATTGTTTTAATCTCACCTTTGCACCATTTATAACATTTTTAGTATAATTTTAAATGTTTGTACAGTAGTTTACTGTATATTGTAATAAACAGAATAGAGGAAATCAGCTCTAATATACATTATTTAGGTATGCATACTGGTCAGAGAGCCTGTCTTAGGTCCGAGTTGTCGGTTAACAAGTACGTCGCTCAGTGAGGAGTGGCTGTAGTACTGTTGTACAATACTGTACATGTTCAGTATGTATACTAGTTTTACAGTAACTTACAGTAATTTTACTTATCTTATACTTTAAGGTGGAGAGATGAAGTAGTATACAGTAAACTGGCACAGATCCTTGCCACTGAGATACAACACTGAACCTTCCTTATTAAGTAGTTCAAGTTTCTTCTTAGCACTGAGATTTATATGTATCCTCTGGGAACCACCACTTTAGAAAACACCATTAACCCTCTAAACCATCTATTATTATTATGAGGCTCGTATCGCTCACCCGGTACCAAGTCTCCAGCCCCTGACTGCAGCAGCATCTTTGAGTTGTGCTCACGCCACTCGATCGGTCTGTGAATGGGAAGAAAGCTCCAGAACAACAAACCACCATCGGTTTGATTTTGGTCGTACATAGACGTCTTACGAGCCAGTGTTTCGGACGTATTAATATGCATAAATTCTAGCGGCTTCAGATCAAGCAGGAGAAAGCTGGTAGGCCACATGTGAGAGAATGGGTCTGTGTGGTCAGTGTGCACCACATAAAAAAGTCCTGCAGCAGGCAGTGCATAATGAGAAAAAAAAAACTGACCATTTTTTTGGATGGAAAGTGCCGACTTTGAGGTATATTTTCGTATGGTATTTATGGTTGTATTCTCGTTTTCATGGTCTCGTGTGATAAAATGGACAACATATTACAGAAATAGAGATGATTTTGATTAGTTTCACGATGAAAACGACCTTGAAATTGAGCTCAAAATAGCAGAAATGTTTGATTTTTACCAATGTTCAGGAGTAAGCAAATCACACCACACGTCCAATACACATCAACTGAGGAGTCTAATATTCTTTCACTAGTGCACTGATATTATTTATACCATTTTTACAATAATGCAGTAGTCTGCATAACAGTAAATCTTCTATTTTTTGTATGAATAAAAAATCAGAATAGAAAGCAATAGTAATATAAGAGGGGCCTAGGGACGTGACTAATGAACAGAGGATATGTTATTTTAGTGCCAAGAATGTCTACATTGTTTATTCTGGACCCTATTTTGAAATTGGCATCTTTTTAAATTTGCATGAAATTGGCCAAATTGCCAATTTCTGACCACTTTATTGGGTAGTTCAGATCGGTAAATGGGCAGTTTCTTGTACTCAACTGATAGAAAAAATGGAGTTCTAAAGCAATAGCTATGAGTTTGGTCAACTGGAAAAACGTAATTTGCCAAAAACAGGGCTCAAAGTCGGCGAAATTACCGATGCGTATATGTTGCCAAGACCGCTAACTTCGCAGGAGTGTAACCTTGCGAGTTTTCAACCAAATATCATACTTTTGGTGTCATTACCATCGGGAAAAGATTCTATCATTTCATAAGAAAAAATAATCTTTTTTTTTTTTTTCCAAAAATTTTGCGACATAGAATGACAGTTTCAGAAAGGGGCTTGTGACAGTCGAAGGGTTAATTGCACTTTACTTAATATGTTAATATAGTCACGCAAAACATTGTAAATCCAGAGAGAATTGGAGACTGAATGACAAGTGTATGCTGAGTGAGCACAGACAATAAACTGATGCAGGTTGCACATGACTCTGGGAACTATGAAAATGGACAGGTCCTGGATGAGCACACACTGTCCTGTTTTGAACAAATGTTGGAACCATCAGACTTGGTTCAGAAGACTACTGGACACTATTGCTATGAACAGAATCTGGAATCCGTGGACTTTTTCATTTTATCCGATGATTCTAATGTTCATCTGGCCAGCTTTTTTATCCATAGTATCCAAAAGCCATTCAATGGGGGTCCGTTAATTGAAGGCTTACTGTACTGTACATTACCTGGTCTGCTTTTTTTTCTTCTAAATATATAACTGCAAACTTATATTTCTATGCAATAATTCCTGTTAGAGATAAGAAGTACTTGTACAATAAATGGCATTGAAACACTACTGGAATGCTAGTGGGCATTTAAGTTTATGCTTGATTTTAGTAAATGAGTCACTCTGACTCATTTACTAAATGAGTCACCCTGTGATTCATTTACTAAATGAGTCACTCTGTGACTCATTGACTAAACCTGTATGAGTCACTCTGTGACTCATACAGGTTTAGTGCTTATTTCCTGAATGTTTGAATAATTTAGTAGTAAATGCATTGAAGATATAATTTCTGCATTTTATCATGCCAGTCATTCTGTTTTAACTTACGATACATTTTAACAACAAAATCTATTATTTAATGGTTGGCAAGTTCCTTTACTTTGTGTAGTAGACTTTTTTAATTTCCAGGAAATGGCTGCGATGGAAGTATGATCTGTTCATTTTAACAATGAAAGCATTATTCTACAATGAATTCGTTAATATGTCATACGTACTAGAAGTTTTCATGGAGCCAATGGTGTGGATTGTGGACCACTTCACAAAGGTTCTTGGACCTGTAAGTATTACTGGCACTGAAGTAATATTTACATTTATTTAACCCTTTGACTGTTGCAACCCCAAATCCTGAAGTGTCTCCTGGTGTCGAAAATATTAAAAAAAAAAAAATTATTTTTTTCTTATCAAAATGTTAAGATTAGTTTTCTGATTGTTTTAAGCCCTCCCCCCCCAAAAAAAAAAAAAAAAAATTGTGATCAGTACTTACAGAGACATAGAGGAGTAAGGTTGGCAGAAAATGAGCCACATATGGCAACAGCGGTGAATGCCGCTCACCCAGTAAACTTTGGTTTACTTTCATTTGAAGGTTCCTTGTTTTTTTTTTTTTTCACTTTTTTATTTTTCACATAACTTAGGTGGCCTGTGAGACCAAAGTAAGGTGAAATGTACATATATACACTCCTTGTATGTAGCACAATAATCGCACAAATATTAGTATCATTATATTGTTTACAAAACTTGTTTACACAAACGAACAATATAAAATTTTTTTTATTACTATTGTTCTGTAATATATATATACTAATGTACAATCACTGGACACTTTCCTAAAACTGCTGCAGCTTGTGGAATTCTTTGAAACATGGGTGTATGCACAATGATGTTTTACACTCCTCACACCTAAAACGAGTGTCTCTGCGTTTTTGTGGGCTTTTTTTTTTTTTTTTTTTTTTTTTTTTTTTTTTTGTGTGTGTGTGTGTGTGTGTGTGTGTGTGTGTGTGTGTGTGTAACAAACTGGCCATATCCCACCAAGGCAGGGTGGCCCAAAAAGAAAAAAGAAAGTTTCTCTTTTTAAATTTAGTAATTTATACAGGAGAAGGGGTTTCTAGGCCCTTGTTCCCAGCATTTTAGTCACCTCTTACAACACGCATGGCTTACAGAGGAAGAATTCTGTTCCACTTCTCCATGGAGATAAGAGGAAATAAACAAGAACAAGAACAAGAACTAGAAAGAAAATAGAAGAAAACCCAGAGAGGTGTGTATATATATGCTTGTACTACATGTATGTGTAGTGTGACCTAAGTGTAAGTAGAAGTAGCAAGACGTACCTGAAATCTTGCTTGTTTAAGAGACAGAAAAAAGACAGCAGCAATCCTACCATCATGTTAGGTAGTTATCCTAGGTAAATGGTCATGTGTCATCATTCCTACCTACCTACCTATCTTTCTTTCTTTCCTCATTCTTTATTTCTTTCATTCTTTCTTTCTTTCAGTCTTTCTTCATTGTTTCTTCATTCATTCCTCCCTTCCTTCTGGTTTCTATAATATATATACACATATATAGTCACTGGACACTTATATAGAACTGCTATTATTATCTTCTGGAAGCTTGTGTTTTGTGTGTGTGTGTGGGGGGGGGATGAACTCCTAAATGTGCTGAGTCAGGGTATGGCAGCTGTCAAAATGACGTATTACTGCCTGTCAACACCCATGGGATCCCATGCCTTCCTCCTCACCTCCTTTTGTAACTACCTACCATTCCTTCTTTATTTATTTTTCTTTCTCTTTCTTTCTTTTTCTTTCTCTTTCTTTCTTCCTCTTTCTTTTTCTTTCTCGTTCCTTTCCTTATCTTTCCTTCTTTATCTTTCTGTCCTTTTTTCTCCTTCTTTCTTTCTCTTTCTTTATTTCTCTTTCTTTATTTATCTTTCTTTATTTCTCTTTCTTTCTTTCTTCTGGTATCCTGGGCATTGTTTTCAGTCACAAACTCCTCAAAAACATGAAATTCATCTTCACTGACACTTCCATCTGTGTTAGAGCAATCACTTGGGAAGAGAAGAGTCCTAGATTTGCCAGGGAGTCACATATTTCTTACCACTAGGCATGCTGAACAAGGACTACTGAAATGGCATTCCTACAATGCACCACTGGCTCCCCAATTTTTTTTATACTGTACACACTGACCATGAAGACCCATTCTCTCACATGTGGGCCTACCAGCTTTCTCCTGCTTGATTTGAAGCCACTAGAATTTTGGCCTATTAGTACGCAAACACATTGGCTCGTGAAATGTAGTATATAGTATTCGACCGAAACAGTCAAAGGGTTAATCATGAATCCCCAGCACACTCATGTTTTTAAATGCTGTCTAAATTTTGTTGGTTTATAAACCTTTCGGTTGTTTTAGAATAGTGTATACATTATTTGTCATATGTACTTTAGTAATCTAATAACACATACATATACAGCTGTACTTGGAACTATTCAGTACAAAATCTATAATTTGTCTCACTGGTAAAGAGCAATTTAATATATTTTAAGGTTGAATTCAGCATATTGCTCAGTGAAATTTAGACTGAACATGAAATAAGTAGTTGTACTTGTATTAAAATTGAACTTTTACTGAACATGGGCAAGTTTTCCTTTTCTTATGAACATATTTAGTGTTAATTGAAAGGAATAGAGTGTAGAAGAAAGTAAGAAAGATAGAAAAGTGAATATCTTTTTCTTCTTTCAACAAACTGCTGTATCCCACCAAAGCAGGGTGGCCCATAAATAAAAAAGTTTCTCTTTTTAACTTTAGTAATGTATACAGGAGAAGTGGTTATTAGCCCCTTGCTCCTGACATTTTAGTCGTCTCTTATGACATGCATGGCTTACGGAGGAAGAATTCTGTTCCACTTCCCCATGGAGATAAGTAAATATATAGTTGTTTGCAATGTGTGTTATTGGGTGTGTATTTGGAAAAAATCAAATTTTCAAAAAAGTAAATATAACCCCGTAGCCTGGCTAGCAAAGCTCTCGGGTTTGATTCCTGGTGGGTTAGAAACATTTCAATGCATTTCCTTACACCTGTTGTCGTGTTCACCTAGCAGCAATTAGGTACCTGGGTGTTAGTCGACTGGTGTGGGTCACATTCTGGGGGACAAGATTGAGTACCCCAATGGAAATAAGTTAGGCAGTCTTCGATGACGCACTGACTTTCGTGGGTTATCCTGGGTGGCTAACCCTCTGGGGTTAAAAATCCAAATGAAATCTTTTCTTATCTTAACTCTAAATATATTTATAAAGTTATTACAATAACTGTTTAAGTAAGTAAATTTATTTACACACAGGTACACACAAGTACAATTATCATTCATAGTGTAAATTACCTAGGATAACCCAGACATGTCAGACAAAGTGACTTATTTCCATTTGCAAAATGGCTGTCCATACATGTAAAACTCTCACCTTGTATTAGATTATCATGATGAAAGATGTGACTTTGTGGGGAAATGTGATGGAAGTTTGGTTAACCCTTAAATGGTCCAAACGTATATATACGTTTTTTCAACATCTGAAAATATGTAAAAAAAATGTAGATCTTCTTTTTTGTTTTACATTTGAAAACGTGTAAAAAAAACTTTTATCTACATTTTTTTTTTATATTTGAAAATATGTAAAAAAAAGTAGATCTACTTTTGGAGCACTACGAATTTGAACGTCGATCTGTTTGGACCGTTTAAGGGTTAAAGACAAGCAATAGTGAAACTTTGTTTCATCTCTAAATTATAACAGTGGTGTATCTATCTTTTCTTGTATAATTCAGCAAAATAGAATGCCCCATATTTGAGCAACACAGGAAAAATGTATGTAGGTACTGAGCACAGGCTCTCCATTAATGCTAGGTAACATAAATTGCTAAGCTGCCTTCTTTCCCATATTTGTCTTTTAGTATGAAATGAAGTAACTCTGCTAAATTGAATTCATCTTCATGTTTATATTTAATATTAGAGCAAAGGGTTGAAGCCCCAGTATTTAAGACATGAGAAGATGAAAAGAGTAAGAAAAGACTGACAGGTCATTAAAAGAATTGCAATGAGACTTCTCCTCAAAGAATATGATGGCAATTAACATCACCAAACAACTTAACCGGTGTGGATAAAAATGAAACCTAAAGCCACAGCATATTGAAATATGATGGGCATGAAGGAGAGAGGCTTAAGTAATTATGGAATGTAATCTACAGTGTAGTGTAGTATAGTTTGAACATTAAATCTAGTTCACAGAATTGTGAAGCATTATTGGAGAAGTGAAGGCCAGAAACAGAAGTTGAATACTGAACAAATGCAAATGAAGATGTTGAAATAATATTGTCATCATTTCTTGGAAGGATATTAGGTACTCACAAAGGATTGAGATGTGGAAGTTGCAAAATAAGCTGTTATGCCTTCAGTTATCTTTCATCTTCAAGGAAGAGGAAAGTGGTACATATTTAGCTCTCAGATGGGCTTATAATAGACAAGAAACCAAGTGGGTTTATTTTCTCTAAAACCTGTTTGATCCTTGTTAGTAAAGTTTCCAAAGACAATAAAAATTAGCAATTGATTAAAGTGAATCAAGGGTGAATCTCCTGTCTTGAAGATCATTATGCATGATCATTATGCACATTGGGGCTGTGCTTAGTGTCAACAGCTGCAGCTACACTGGCATGGGAATGTAAGCCAGTGCAGCCCTTGGTGGCTATGAAGGCTTCACTCCTCCAACAAGTAAACATGGCTGCTCATGAAAGGAACTTAGTATATGTATATGTCTAAAAGTATGATGATCTTGATATGCAATGGTGATTTTGAAACTGTACTGTACATTTTTTCTTTGCACTTTATATATAAATTTTACCATGTTTTGCCTTTCCTCCTCCTTTATACATAACATCAGCAATCATCATATGCCCATGTTTGACCCCTCACGCTCTTCTCATTTCAGCATTTCAGTAAGAATATAAATGTGAAAAAGAGTATGGACTTACTGTAGCATGTAATTTTATGTGTTGTGTGTACAGTATAGTATTGGTAAAATGAGTTTGTACATCTGTTGGTTTTCAGATCCTTGTTGGGGGAGTAATAACGTTAACTAGCTCAGTCGTTTCTATAGTTTACATCATTGGTCTACCCTACTATTGGCAGAAATCACCGATACTTACCTGTTTTCTAATTGTACTAGGACACTGGTTGTTAATAAATGTCATCTTCCACTTCACAATGGCAGCAATTACTGACCCAGGTACACCTCCAAAGGTGAGTTAATTTATGCTTAATTCATAGTGCCACATAAAATTCAGTATGTACTGTAATCCATGTTAATGAATAATTTTAAGGCAAAATTTCTAGGATTAATTAATTTTACTGAAAGAAATGTCATCATAAGTAAATACTGCACAAATGCATGTTGAACTTTGATGGGTTCTAAGCAGATATACTTATAACTTATGTTATAAATATATTTGCTTAGAACCCATTAGAGTTCAATATGCATTTCTGCAGTATTTACCTGTGAATACATATCTTTTAGCAAAATTAACTAATCCTAGAAAATTTACTTTAAAATTACTCATTAACATAGATATAGAATACATATAAAATAGAATATATAAAATTTATAGAACTTTTAGTTCTTCTAATAGAGTATCAAATAATACCTATTAAAACCATGTTAACCCCTAAACGGTCCAAATGTATATATACATACTCTTGCCCAGGTCCCCGAATATTTTGAAAAATAAAGAAATCTGTTTTTTTATTGAAATAAAGAAAATTTTTTTCTAAGTGTTATACGATTAAAATAAAAAAATTAGGGTCAGTACTTACTGAGATATGAGGCTGCAAAGTTGGCACTTAATGCTCACCTGACGGCAACATCGAGTCCTACCGCTTGCAGAAGTGTTGCCGATATCCCTTTTTTTTGTTTTTTAACAAGTTGGCCATCTCCCACCAAGGCAGGGTGACCCAAAAAGAAAGAAAATCCCCAAAAAGAAAATACTTTCATTATCATTCAACACTTTCACCTCACTCACACATAATCACTGTTTTTGCAGAGGTTCCCAGAATACAACAGCTTAGAAACATATACGTATAAATGACTCACGAAATCGTAATGACACGATTGCAAACAAACCATACCACAGGCGGGGATAGAACCCGCGATCAGAGAGTCTCAAAACTCCAGACCGTCGCATTAGCCACTGGACCAGCTAGTCACAATAAGATTCGTTCAACTAGGTATATTTCTACACCATAGGAAGGTTAGCATAGGCACCACTGTGACCACAAATGCAAGTTTTTACAGACGAATCTCCAGCTAGCATGACTGTGACGAACTTTAGCTCAAGTCCCCACAAAGCCGTTAACATGACTCACAAAATCGTAATGACATGATTGCAAACAAACCATACCATGGGCGGGGATAGAACCCGCGATCAGAGAGTCTCAGAACTCCAGACCGTCGCGTTAACCACTGGACCAGCTAGCCACAATAAGATTCGTTCAACTAGGTATATTTCTACATCATAGGAAGGTTAGCATAGGCACCACTGTGACCACAAATGCAGGTTTTTACAGACGAATCTCCAGCTAGCGTGGCCGTGACGAACTCTGGCTCAAGTCCCCTCAAAGTCGTTAACATGACTCATGAAATCGTAATGACACAATTGCAGAAAAACCATACCACGGGCAGGGATAGAACCTGCGATCAGAGAGTCTCAAAACTCCAGACCGTCGCGTTAGCCACTGGACCAGCTAGCCACAATAAGATTTGTCCAACTAGGTATATTTCTACACCATAGGAAGGTTAGCATAAGCACCACTGTGACCACAGATGCAAGTTTTTACAGACGAATCTCCAGCTAGCATGGCCGTGATGAACTCTAGCTCAAGTCCCCTCAAAGTCGTTAACATGACTCACAAAATCGTAATGACATGATTGCAAACAAACCATACCATGGGTGGGGATAGAACCCGCGATCAGAGAGTCTCAAAACTCCAGACCGTCGCATTAGCCACTGGACCAGCTAGCCACAATAAGATTTGTCCAACTACGTATATTTCTACACCATAGGAAGGTTAGCATAGGCACCACTGTGACCACAAATGCAAGTTTTTACAGACGAATCTCCAGCTAGCGTGGCCGTGACGAACTCTAGCTCAAGTCCCCTCAAATCCGTTAACATGATTCACGAAATTGTAATGACACAATTGCAAACAAACCATACCACGGGCGGGGATAGAACCCACAATCAGAGAGTCTCAAAACTCCAGACCGTCACATTAGCCACTGGACCAGCTAGCCACAATAAGATTCGTCCAACTAGGTATATTTCTACACCATAGGAAGGTTAGCATAGGCACCACTGTGACCACAAATGCAAGTTTTTACAGACGAATCTCCAGCTAGCGTGGCCGTGACGAACTCTAGCTCAAGTCCCCTCAAAGCCGTTAACATGACTCGAAATCGTAATGACATGATTGCAAACAAACCATACCACGGGCGGGGATAGAACCCGTGATCATAGAGTCTCAAAACTCCAGACCATCACGTTAGCTAGCTGGTCCAGTGGCTAACGCAGCGGTCTGGAGTTTTGAGACTCTCTGATCGCTGGTTCTATCCCCGCCCGTGGTATGGTTTATATAAATGTAAAGATACACAACATATCCCTCCAAACTGCCAATATCCCAAACCCCTCCTTTAGAGTGCAGGCATTGTACTTCCCATTTCCAGGACTCAAGTCAGTCTATAAAAATAACTGGTTTCCCTGAATCCCTTCACTAAATATTACCCTGTTCACACTCCAACAGATCGTCAGGTCCCAAATACCATTCGTCTCCATTCACTCCTATCTAATATGCTCATGGGCGCTTGCTGGAAGTCCAAACCCCTCGTCTGCAATGCCTCCTTTACCCCCTCCCTCCAACCTTTTCAAGGACGAACCCTACCCTGCCTTCCTTCCCCTACAGATTTATACACTCTCAATGTCATTCTACTTTGATCCATTCTCTCTAAATGACCAAACCACCTCAACAGCCCCTCTTCAGCCCTCTTACTAATACAGTACTTTCATTAACTCCACACCTTCTAATTTCCACACTCTGAATTTTCTGCATAATATTTACACCACACATTGCCCTTAGACAGGACATTTCCACTGCCTCCAACCACCTCCTTGCTGCTGCATTTTTTCTCATTTTTATATTATTTTATATAATTTTTATGTTCTGATAATTACAATTTATTGTAGTTCTTGTCATTTCATAACCAATCTTTGTTCTGACACTAATATTAAGTACTGAAATTGTACTCAAATTGCCACAAACACATTGAAAGGTGAACATTTACACCTGCCTTGGTCATTTACTATTGTCTGGAAATACAGTGGAACCTCAAATTTCGAACTTAATCCATTCCAGGAGCTAGTTTTAAATTCGAAAAGTTTGAAAAGTGAAGCAGTATTTCCCATAAATAATGAAAATACAATTAATTCATTCCAGAAACCCAAAAATATTCACAAAAAAAAAAAAACATTTTGTAGAGATTAATTATAGTTTTACATACACACAACAAATATAGTGTACAGTTATGTATTAATAAATTTAAATAAACATATAAAATAACATTTTTACTTACCTTTATTGAAGATTGGTGATGGTATCTGGAAGATAGGAGGAGAGAGGGAGTTGAAGTTAGTGTTTGGAAGGGGAATCCCCCCCCCATGAGGACTTTAGGTATCAAAGCCCTCTCTGGGGTTACTTCCCTTCTCTATCTTTTAATGCCACTAGGACCAGCTTGAGAGTCACTGGACCTGTGTCTCACAAAATAACTGTCCACAGTCCTCTGTTTCTGGCGCCTCTTTAAGATTTCCCTAAAATGGGACATGGTTTTGTCACTTAACTTGTTGCAAAGATGGCTTGTTTCAGCTTGCTCAGGGTGGTACTTCTCCACAAACATTTGGACATCGTTCCACTTGGTGCAAATCTCCTTAATCTTTGAAGAAGGCACCTCATCCACTCCCTCTTCCTCCTCTGAAGCAAGTTCCTGAGCTGTGGTCTGATACTGTTCCAAATGAAGCTTTTCTAGCTCTTCAGTGGTTAGCTCTTCTCTGTGGTCCTCCACCAACTCTTCCACATCCTCGCCACTAACCTCCAGCCCCAGGGTGTTCCCCAGTCCCACAGTAGAGTCAACAACAGGCAGAGGGTCAGCTGGGTCAGGGTCAGGGTCAGCCTCAAACCCTTCAAAATCCCTTTTTTGGACACAATCTGGCCACAATTGTCTCCAAGCAGAGTTCAAAGTCCTGGAAGTCACTCCTTCCCAAGCCTTACCTATAAGGCTTATGGCACTGTAGATATTGAAATGATTCCTCCAGAACTCTCTTAAGGTCAACTTAGTGTCTGTGGTCACTTAAAAGCACTTTTCAAACACTGCTTTTTGTGTAGAGTTTTTTGAAGTTAGAAATGACCTGCTGGTCCATGGGCTGGAGGAGAGGAGTGGTGTTAGGAGGCAAGAACTTCACTGCTATAAAACTGAAGTCCCTAGACAAGAGGTCTACTAAGTTTGGAGGATGAGCAGGAGCATTGTCCATTAACAGGAGGCACTTGAGTGGCAAATTATTGTCTAAGAGGTATTTTCTCACACTGGGGCCAAACACTTCATGGACCCACTCTGAAAATTTGCCTTGTGACCCATGCCTTATTTGCATTAGCACAGAACAAAAGAGTTAGCCTGTCAAGAACCTTAAACACCTGTACAAACTTCTCAGCTGCCTGTTTGTCTGAACTGGCTGCCTCACCATGCCTTACAACATTGTGTATGCCACTACGCTTCTTAAATCTGTCAAACCAACCTCTGCTGGCCTTAAATTCACTATCAGTACTGGTTCCAGGAGTTTTCTGTACCAGATTAGCATGCAACTTCCTTGCCTTTTCACAAATAATCGTCTCTGAAACACTATCACCTGCCATCTCTTTATCCTTGATCCACACCAGCAACAACTTCTCAACCTGATCGATTGTCTGTGGTCTTTTTTTGGTTAGCATGTTAACACTTTTTGCAGCATCAGCTTCCTTCATTTGTTCTTTCTTTGCCAGGATAGAAATGATGGTCAACTTGTTTTTCCCATACATCCTGGCAAGCTCAGCAAGTTTCACACCACTCTCATACTAATTCTGTATTATTTCCTTCTTCACATCTATGGTGTTTCTCACTTTCTTTACCACAGGGTTACCACTAGCAAGTTTCTTTGGGCCCATGGTAGCTTATTTCACGGTCCCACAAACACTAAACATAATGAATTAATTGTAAAATGTTTGAATGAGAGTGCAGGTTAGTGTTCACTCAAGCATCAACAAAGCCAGACTGGTTCACGGCACCTACACAGGGACGCGGACAGAATGGGCTGGCGGACAGGTCCGGTACCTGGCGGTTTGAAAATAGGGGCGAGTTCGATAATAGGGACAAAGTTGGTTAGAAAAAAGCGGTCGATTTTTGAAGAGTTCGATAAGCGATACATTCGAAATTTGAGGTTCCACTGTACATACAAAGTATTTATAGGTCCCAGCAATGTTTTGGATACACTGGAGTATAGAAGAAGAAGAAGGAAAAAGGAAGAAGTTCCCCTGAAGCAATGCATAAGACAAGTCAGTGACAAGCATCGGAGGGCAGTGATAAGATGAGATAAGCATGACATTTGATGGGCGCCAGCAAGGGTGCAGAGATAAGATGAGATAAGGGATGACATTTGATTGGCACCAGCAAGGGTGCAGAGATAAGGGGTGACATTTGATGAGCTGGTTTCTCTGTCACTGATTATCTGTCTCTCTGTCTTGTCTCTCTATCTGCTTGTCTCTTTCTGTCTCTCTGCTTGTCTCTCTCTCTGTCTCAGAGAGAGCCACTGTGAACCAACAGGTATTCTTATGCATTATATCTACAAACACAGTATAGCACTTCAGATTTTTTTAGGTTATCCTGGGTAATTTACACTATGTATAATTGTATTTGTGTGTACCTGTGAGACAGATAAAAAGAGACAGAGACAGATAGACAGAGATAGACAGACAGACAGACATACAGACAGAGATAGAGACAGATAGACAGACCCTAAACTTGCAGTTAACATCACTTGAAAAGGGAGTGTTAATATGACATTACATCAGTGAATCCTTGGTGTTTGCTGCACTGTTTGCTCTAGCTGGTGCTCATTTTAACTGGCGCTCCCACAAAGTACTAAGTGGTCCCAGATTTTTTTAATATGCTGTAAACCGAGTGTTAAGACCCATTCTATGCTGACCAGGCATCTCAGGCCAATCATGCCAAATTTGGAGGCAGGAAAAATAAAACATATATGTATATACCTGGGAGACCTGGGAGTGATCATGTTGGAGGATCTCACCTTCAAGGACCATAACATTGTATAAATCGCATCTACTAGAAAAATGATAAGATGGATAATGAGAACCTTCAAAACTAAGAATGCCAAGCCCATGATGACACTCTTCAGGTCGCTTGTTCTATCTAGGCTGGAATATTGCTGCACACTAACAGCACCTTTCAAGGCAGGTGAAATTGCTGACCTAGAAAATGTACAGAGAACCTTCACGGCACGCATAACGGAGATAAAACACCTCAATTACTGGGAGCGCTTGAAGTTCCTGAACCTGTACTCCCTGGAATGCAGGCGGGAGAGATACATGATTATATACACCTGGAAAATCTTAGAGGGACTAATACCGAACTTGCATACGAAAATCACTCAACGAAAGCAAAAGACTAGGCAGACGCTGCAACATCCCCCCAATGAAAAGCAGGGGTGTCATTAGCACGTTAAGAGACAGTACAATAAGTGTCAGGGGCCTGAGACTGTTCAACTGCCTCCCAGCATACATAAGGGGGATTACCAATAGACCCCTGGCTGTCTTCAAGCAGTCACTGGACAAGCACCTTAAGTCGGTACCTGACCAGCTGGGCTGTGGCTCGTATGTTGGATTGCGTGTAACCAGCAGTAACAGCCTGGTTGATCAGGCTCTGATCCACCATGAGGCCTGGTCACGGACCGGGCTGCGGGGGCATTGACCCCCGGAACTCTCTCCAGGTAAACTCCAGGTAATACATTTGGGGTGCTAGCGGTAAGAACGTATATATACGTTTGGACCGTTTAGGGGTTAATATTATGTTGGATATTTCTAAGTTAAGTTTTGACTTTGGTTGTTCATATTTAAAAGATATACTAATGTTTATTGTATTTCTGTGTGATACCTTGGGGAGCCCACCTGGAATGTGCCACACCTGTTCTCGTCCTAATGCCTATCTCTCCTATCCCTGTTATACTCTTTAATTAAACATTGTGCCCAGTTCAACCTCCTTCACCTATAATCACACATTGTTGCCCTATTAATTTGATGCACAAGTGCCAGCTGGAGCATGTGCCCAGCTCGACTGCCACCTCTTAGTGTACATGTCTTACTTTTCTCTCCCTCAGGATAATTTTTCTATCCTTTTCCTATATAAGAAGGTGCCTGTGTACCTCACTCAAGAGTAGAACAGTGATGGGTATAAATATACTAAAGGGCTCTCACTGAGACAGAAGCACATATTTATAAAATACAGTTTTGTAAATTTTATGCATATAGGAAATTTTTCATACTTTCACCAAAATTATACCTTTCTAAAAATATTATTATGTATATTATAATTAGTAGTCCCTGTGTGTATTATCTAGATTATTTAAAACTGTTAATTTTTTAATCTTTTACCAAGTCATTTATTCAAATATTTTATTCCAAAGACTTAATATATTACATTTTATAGCTGTTTACATTTGTAACGAAACTCATATAAAGTATCTCGGCATGAACGGTCATTAAATACAGTAACTACTGCATATAAAACCATAAATATAACTTTTTTTACATAGAGGATGTAACTAATTCAAGGTCAGTAATTACAGTTGCTCATGCATCTTTCTTTTAACTAAGGAGGTAATATTTACAGGGAATTTTAATCAGTGAAGCAGTAAGTGTTTGTAAAAAATGTATAGCACCGAAGTCACCTCGCACACATCATTGCTCGGTGTGTAACCGCTGCATTCTCAAGATGGATCATCACTGCCGTATCCTTTTCAAGCCACACCATTTGATGTGGGTGTTTTAATTTAGTGTGCTAGTATAGTATTTTTGGTATCCATATAATAAATGTTGCTTCATATTTGGTCTCATTTTTGTGTTTCAGAGGTCATAACTCTTTAATTATTGCACTAATGTCTCAAATATTATTCATAAGAAAGAATGTACATATACAAATGAAATGAAATTTGAGTGTGGCCCTCTTACAAGAAAGTGTACTTAACTAAATACTGTATTGTGGCTGTGTTCTGTTTATTAATCACTGTTTAATACTATTAGTAAGTGAAAATGAACAGTACCACCTCTAAAATATTAAGTAGATATTGTCAGTAAAAAATAGGCAAAATTAAATACAGAATATTATGGCTGGGGAATTCATCCAATTATAAGATGGGTGTTTGCATGAAAATAGATTCTGAGTTCTGAACAACTGACTAAGAACAATTTTCAGGAATGAATTAGCACTATAAGTTGGTGCCCTACAGTACCATACATTTTTTTTTAACACGCTTTCCATCTCCCACTGAGGCAGGGTGACCCCAAAAAGAAAGAAAGAAATACTTTCACCATCTCTCACACATAAATCACTCTGCAGAGGCGCTTAGATACGACAGTTCAGATGTCACGCCAAATAGCAAATATCCCAAAGCCCTCCTTTAGAGTACAGGCACTGTACTTCCCACATCAGGATTCAAGGCTGGCTCACCAGTTTTCCTGAATCCCTCCACAAAATATTACCCTGCTCACACTCCAACAACTCACCTAGTCCCAAAATCCACATGTCTCCACTCACTCCAATCTAACATACTCACACATGCCTGTTGTATGTCCAAGCATATTCTGTATATACAGTGGAACCTCTACTTGTGAGTTTAATCCATTCCATGACCTTGCTCGCAACTAGATTTTCTCGTTTGCAGAGTCAATTTTCCTCATTTAAATTAACTGAAATGTAATTAATCCGTTCCAGTTCAATTCTGTACTTCAATAATTTCACTAATATCAACTCTATGGCTTATTTATCTATCTCACTTCATCTAATATGACATAATAAACAATATAAATAACCTAGAAACCTGATACATACTCTAAAATGAATAAAATATGTCATTCATGTAGTGGTATGGGCAGTGTCGGCGGTGGACGAGAGTTTGTCTGGAGAGGGGGCAAAATACTTCATGAATAATTTCGCTAATATCATCTATACAGCTTATTTATATATCACAGTTCATCTAATATGACCTAAACAATATAAATAACATAGAAATATGTTATATATTCTAAAATGAATAAAATATGTCATTATGCAACAGGTGGAGGTGGCCACAACCGCTCCCTCTTTGTTGTGGTAAACACTGCCATCTACTGACGGCCTTTTGAAGCCGTCTATTATTATAATTATTATATGTAGTACATTATTATTATATATATTATTATTCATATATTATTATTATTATTATTTCATTATATTATTATTATACGTATTATTACTATACATATTATACATTTTTTTTTTTTTCAACAAGTCGGCCGTCTCCCACTGAGGCAGGGTGACCCAAAAAAGAAAGAAAATCCCCAAAAAGAAAATACTTTCATCATCATTCAACACTTTCACCACACTCACACATTATCACTGTTTTTGCAGAGGTGCTCAGAATACAACAGTTTAGAAGCATACACATATAAAGATACACAACATATCCCTCCAAACTGCCAATATCCCAAACCCCTCCTTTAAAGTGCAGGCATTGTACTTCCCATTTCCAGGACTCAAGTCCGACTATATGAAAATAACCGGTTTCCCTGAATCCCTTCACTAAATATTACCCTGCTCACACTCCAACAGATGGTCAGGTCCCAAGTACCATTCGTCTCCATTCACTCCTATCTACACAAAAAATATAAGATTTACTGTTATTCCTTATTGCAATAATTGTATAAATAATGTCAACCCATTCACGACTGCATATTGGAATGTTTACTCTGAAACAGCCAAGCAATGGACCATTTCTCCTAGGTTGAGCTCTATTTCAAGGTACTTTTTGTCATGAAAGCAATCAAAATCATATCTATTTCTGTAATATATCTTCCACTGTATTCTGCATGTATTTTCTTAGTACTCCACTGTTAATTAAATAGTAATCTTTTCTCTGTATTGTAGAAATTAATTTAATAAAATTCCTTAAATAAAAACCCAGCTTGGCTCAACAACTGTGTGGGGCACTTTAACCACCGTTATTTCTATATGTATATGGTATATATGACATTGGGGACAATTTTCATCATAACACTTGGTTTTGAAATAGCATACAGTGAGATATGGCTAGGTGGAGAAATGGGTGTAGGATTAAGTGATGCCCTGGATTTGGTGATGAATGACAGTACCCCCCAGGAACAGGATGAGTTAGAAGGCTACCCAGTAAGGATCAACGGCACTCACATGATGCCTGTGGTGAGTTGTATTTTTTATAATGCAGTACAGTACAGCCTCTCCTCACTTAATGACAGAGTTCCGTTCCTAACACCATGTCAGTAAATGAATTCATCTCTAAGCAAGGAGCATACTATAATGGTAGTAGGTTTGTATCAACCTTCTTTGATATTGTTTTAATGTCACCTCTGCACCATTTATAACTTTTTTAGTATACATGTATTTTTAAATGATTGTACAGAAGTGTACTGTATATTGTAATAAACAGATTACAGGAAATCCATTCTAATATGCATTATTTAGGTATGCATACTTGTCAGAGAGCCCGTCGTAAGTCTGAGCCATCAGTAAATGAGTACGTCACTAAGTGAGGAGAGCTTGTATATTATACTTAAGTTTGGATTTACCCCTTTCAGGCTCCAGAGGCCAAATCTCAAAGGGTACACCAAGTTCCAAGAATTTAAAAAAAAAAAAAAAAAAAAATTATTTTTTCTTACAGAATTAAAGATAATAATTTTTTGTAGGTAATAAAACAATTTTTTTTTTTCAATCAGTAGTTACTGAGATATAAAGGCATGAAGTTGACCCTCAATGATCTGGTGGCAGCAACATCTGGGACTCTCGTAAAGTCTCATTATTTTATTTTAGGTTTTTGTTTCTTTTTTCATTTCTGATATTTTTTTCCAGTAACTTTTGTGGCCTGTGAGACAAATATTTTTTTTTTTTTTAACTAGCCCCTTGCTCCCAGCATTTTAGTCGCCTCTTACAACACGCATTGCTTACGGAGGAAGAATTCTGTTCCACTTCCCCATGGAGATAAGAGGAAATAAACAAGAACAAGAACTAGAAAGAAAATAGAAGAAAACCCAGAGAGGTGTGTAAATATATGCTTGTACATGTATGTGTAGTGTGACCTAAGTGTAAGTAGAATTAGCAAGACGTACCTGAAATCTTGCATGTTTATGGGAGCAACAAAAAAGACACCAGCAATCCTACCATCATGCAAAACAATTGCAGGTTTTCGTTTTACACTCACTTGGCAGGACGGTAGTACCTCCCTGGGTGGTTGCTGTCTACCAACCTACTACCTACAAAATAAAATGTATAATGTATAAATGTACACTCATTGTATTCAACACAGTAACTGCACTAATTTGTTTATCATTATATTGCTTACAAAACTCATTTACAAGTTTAATGTAAACAAAATAATGATAAAAATATTAGTGCGGTTGTGTTGAATACAACGGTATCGTGTAGTACCATATTGTACAATTGTACCATAGGGTACAGTGGTACCACATGGTACAATGTACCATATGCTACAGTGGTACCATATGGTACAGTGGTACCATATGATACAATGGTACCATATGGTACAATGGTACCATATGGCACAATGGTACCATATGGTGCAGTGGTACCATATGGTACAATGATACATGGTACAATGTACCATATGGTACCATTGTAACATGCACCATTGTACCATATGGTACCATTGTAACATGTACCTTTGTACCATATGGTACTGTATGGTACTGTTGTATTCAACACAACCACACTAATATTTTCATCATTATTTTGTTTACAATAATTGTTTGAATAATTGAGACACTTATGCAACATATGGGAATCTTACATCTGTCAGATATGGCATCATCATGGTATCTTGATACAAAGAATTCTTCAAAACTTGTCCAATCTTTGGATGAAGACCTACTTAGACTAGTGGATGGTTCCACTATGACCTCGCCTCCTCCTGCTTCGCCTCACCTGACTACAGTATACATGTATAAGCCACTGCTTCGGCCCTTTGCTGTACTTTCTACAAGATTGATGGACTGAACACATTGACTCCAGGCTGAGGGACTGATTACCTCAAATTCCTCCTCTCCTTATACCTTCCTGCTTTGTATAAGACTGATGAAGACACTGTGTAGCGAAACGTTTCTTCATCAAAGATTCCCATATGTTGCATAAGTGTCTCAGTTCTTCAACTTGTCGATTTTCTAAACCACTCATCACACAATAATTGTGTACAACAAAAAAATGCAAAAATGTTGTATATGTATTAGTAATTTTTATTAGATATTTTTACATGTGTACAGCCACTGGACATGTTCCTAGTACCATATGGTACTAGGGTACTATATAGTACCCTGTAACATGTGATACCCTGTACCACATGGCCAGTAGGTGGTGTTGGTGCCACAAGGCACCAGCCAGGACTGAGTGAGCGAGTGTGGGACACAAGCCACTTACTCAGCAGTTTCCAGGACAAAGAGCTTCATCATCCATCTCTAGGAACATGTCCAGTGGCTGTACACATGTAAAAATATATAATAGAACATTACTAATATGTATACAGTATTTTTGCATTTTTTGTTGTAAACAATTATTGTAAACGAAATAATGATGAAAATATTAGTGCGGTACCATATGGTACAGGGTACCATATGGTACAGAATACCATATGGTGCAGGATAGCATATTGTACAGGATACCATATGGTGCAGGGTACCATATGGTACCAGACCCATTCTCTTAGATGTAGGCCTACCAGCCTTCTCGAGCTAAATTTGAGGCCGCTAGAATTTTGGCATAGTTCTACGGTTTGGACCCACAACTCAAAGCCATAGAACTATGGCACTAACCCTGAAAGGGTTAAAATATCAAATTATGAATTCCCAGCACTCTACAGATATGTATATCATTATATATTTTTCAAGTCAAGCCATGACTGGGTTGGAAAATTTTTAACTTAGGTTTAACATTAATATAGAAGATTGTTGGTGATGGCTTAAGTGTGGATATAAACAGTGTTGGACTTCTCAAGCAGAAATTACAAGAGTAATGTACTATAATTATGAGGACGAATTACACTTAAATGAAATTTATTATGCTGATGAGACTAAGGTTTGGTTAATCAATGCATTTTCAGTTTAAGCAGTGAGCTCAGGTTTCCAGCTACAGTACAGCCTCTCCTCACTGAACAACGTACTCGTTTATCGACGACTCGGACTTACAACGGGCTCTCTGACCAGTATGCATACCAAAATAATGTATATTAGAGCTGATATCCTCTATTCTGTTCATTACAATATACAGTACACTACTGTATAAGCATTTAACTTTTTTTTGTTTTCAACAAGTCAGCCGTCTCTCACCGAGGCAGGGTGACCCAAAAAGAAAGAAAATCCCCAAAAAAGAAAACACTTTCATCATCATTCAACACTTTCACCTCACTCACACATAATCACTGTTTTTGCAGAGGTGCCCAGAATACAACAGTTAAGTATATACGTATAAAAATACACAAAACGTATATCCCTCCAAACTGCCAATATCCCAAACCCCTCCTTTAGAGTGCAGGCATTGTACTACTTCCCATTTCCAGGACTCAAGCCCGGTTATATAAAATAACTGGTTTCCCTGAATCTCTTCACTAAATATTACCGTGCTCACACTCCAACAGCTCGTCAGGTCCCAAATACCATTCGTCTCCATTCATTCCTATCTAACACACTCATGCACGCTTGCTGGAAGTCCAAACCCCTTGCCCATAACACTTCTTTTACCCCCTCCCTCCAACCTTTTCGAGGACGACCCCTACCCCGCCTTCCTTCCCCTACAGATTTATACACTCTCCATGTCATTCTACTTTGATCCATTCTCTCTAAATGACCAAACCACCTCAACAAACCCTCTTCAGCTGTCTGACTAATACTTTTATTAACTCCACACCTTCTCCTAATTTCCACACTCCGAATTTTCGGCATAATATTTACACCACACATTGCCCTTAGACAGGGCATCTCCACTGCCTCCAACCGCCTCCTCACTTCAGCATTTACAACCCAAGCTTCACACCCATATAAGAGTGTTGGTACTACTATACTTTCATACATTCCCTTCTTTGCCTCCATAAATAACATTTTTTGCCTCCACATATACCTCAATGCAGCGCTCACCTTTTTTCCTTCATTAATTCTATGATTAGCCTCATCCTTCATAAATCCATCCGCTGACACGTCAACTCCCGAATATCTGAAAACATTCACTTCTTCCATACCCCTCCTCCCCAATTTGATATCCAATTTTTATTTATCTAAATCATTTGATACCCTCATCACCTTACACTTTTCTATGTTTGCTTTCAACTTTCTACCTTTACACACTCCCAAATTTGTCCACTAACCTTTGCAATTTTTCTTTAGAATCTCCCATAAGCACAGTATCATCACCAAAAAGTAACTGTGTCACTTCCCATTTTGTATTTAATTCCCCATAATTTAATCCCACCCCTCTCTCGAACACCCTAGCATTTACTTCTTTTACAACCCCATCTATAAATACATTAAACAACCATGGTGACATTACAAATCCCTATCTAAGACCTACTTTTACTGGGAAGTAGTCTCCGTCTCTTCTACACACCCTAACCTGAGCCTCACTGTCCTCATAAAAACTCTTTACAGCATTTAACAACTTACCACCTATTCCATATACTTGCAACATCTGCCACATTGCTCTCCTATCCACTCTATCATATGCTTTTTCTAAATCCATAAATGCAATAAAAACTTCCCTACCTTTATCTAAATACTGTTTACATATATGCTTCAATGTAAACACATGATCTACACATCCCCTACCCACTCTAAAACCTTGCTCATCCACAATTCTACATTCTGTCTTACCTCTAATGCTTTCAATAATAACCCTACTGTACACTTTTCCTGGTATACTCAGTAAACTTCTTCTTTCTTTCAACACACCGGCCGTATCCCACCGAGGCGGGGTGGCTCAAAAGGAAAAACGAAAGTTTCTCCTTTTACATTTAGTAATATATACAGGAGAAGAGGTTACTAGCTCCTTGCTCCCGGCATTTTAGTCGCCTCTTACAACACGCATGGCTTACAGAGGAAGAATTCTGTTCCACTTCCCCATGGAGGTAAGAGGAAATAAACAAGAACAAGAACTAGAAAGAAAATAGAAGAAAACCCAAAGGGGTGTGTATATATATGCTTGTACATGTATGTGTAGTGTGACCTAAGTGTAAGTAGAAGTAGCAAGACATACCTAAAATCTTGCATGTGTATGAGACAGATAAAAAAAGACACCAGCAATCTTACCATCGTGTAAAACAATTACAGGCTTCAGTTTTACACTCACTTGGCAGGACGGTAGTACCTCCCTGGGCGGTTGCTGTCTACCAACCTACTACCTAGAACTCAGTAAACTTATTCCCTTATAATTTTTACAGTCTCTTTTGTCCCCCTTCCCTTTATTTAAAGGGGCTATACACGCTCTTCGCCAGTCCCTAGGTACCTTCCTCTCTTTCATACATTTATTAAACAAAAATGCCAACCACTCCAACCCTATGTGTCCCCCTGCTTTTACCATTTCTGTCATGATCCCATCAGTTCCAGCTGCTTTACCCCCTTTCATTCTACGTAATGCCTCATGCACCTCCCCCACACTCACATCCTGCTCTTCTTCACTCCTAAAAGATGGTATACCTCCCTGGCCAGTGCATGAAATTACCGTCTCCCTTTCTTCGTCGAAATTTAAAAATTTCTCAAAATATTCTCGCCATCTACCCAATACCTGCATCTCCCTATCTACTAACTCCCCTACTCTGTTTTTAACTGACAAATGTATTCGTTCCCTAGGCTTTCTTAACTTGTTTGACTCCAAAATTTTTTCTTAATTTCATAAAAATTTCTTGACTGTGCCTCTCCTACTCTATCATCACTCTCTCCACCTTTCTTTTACTCTCCATATACTCTACTCTTCTTATAACACTTCTGCTTTGTAAATACCTCTCATAAGCTACCTTTTTCTCTTTTATCACACCCTTTACTTCATCATTCCACCAATCACTCCTCTTTCCTCCTGCACTTACCCTCCTATAACCACAAACTTCTGCCCCACATTCTAATAATGAATTTTTAAAACTATTCCAACTCTCTTCAACCCCCCCACTACTCATACTTGCACCAGCCCACCTTTCTGCCAATAGGTGCTTATATTTCACCTGAACTTCCTCCTCCCTTAGTTTATACACTTTCACCTCCCTTTTACTTGTTGTTGCCATTTTCCTCTTATCCCTTCTACCTCATACTCTAACTGTAGCTACAACTAGATAATGATCCGATATATCAGTTGCCCCTCTATAAACGTGTACATCCTGGAGCCTACCCATCAACATTTTATCCACCAATACATAATCTAACAAACTACTACTTTCATTTCATGCTATATCATACCTTGTATATTTATTTATCCTCTATTTCATAAAATATGTATTACTTATTACCAAACCTCTTTCTGCACATAGCTCAATTAAAGGCTCCCCATTTTCATTTACCCCTGGCACCCCAAATTTACCTACTACTCCCTCCACAACATTTTTACCTACTTTAGCATTAAAATCCCCAACCACAAGTACTCTTACACTTGGTTCAAAACTCCCCACGCATTCACTCAACATTTCCCAAAATCTCTCTCTCTCCTCTATACTTCTCTCTTCCCCAGGTGCATATACGCTTGCTATAACCCACTTCTCACATCCAACCTTTATTTTACTCCACATAATCCTTGAATTAATTCATTTATATTCCCTCCTTTCCTGCCATAGCATATCGTTCAACATTATTGCTACTCCTTCTTTAGCTCTAACTCTATTTGAAACCCCTGACCTAATCCTATTTATTCCTCTCCACTGAAACTCACCCACCCCCCTTCAGCTTTGTTTCATTTAAAGCCAGGACATCCAGCTTCTTCTCATTCATAACATCCACAATCATCTCTTTCTTATCATTTGCACAACATCCACACACATTCAGACTTCCCACTTTAACAATTTTCTAATTATTCTTTTTAGTAATTATTACAGGAAAAGGGGTTACTAGCCCATTGTTCCCGGCATTTTAGTTGACTTTTACAACACGCATGGCTTACGGAGGAAAGATTCTTATTCCACTTCCCCATGGATGAAAAAAAATATACCAGAAATATTATAAATGGTGAAAGGTGACATTAAAACAATATCAAAGATGGTTGACACTAACCCATTACCATTATAGTATGCTCTTCACTTAGCAATGAATTTGTTTACCGACGTGGTCTTAGGAACGGAACTCCGTCGTTAAGTGAGGAGAGGCTGTACATTACTTAAACAAAGACATCTCTGACTGCTAAATGTAAACTGCCCCTACATGTAATTTTGTTATTGGTGATTAATTCTATTGTACATAATTATGGTGTAGGTTAATAAAGTTAGGTTATGTAAGCCTTCCCATACCTATACCAACTAATGTGGTATTTAATTTTTGTCTTTTTCATAGATTATGCAGAAATGCAAGTGCTTTAGGCAGTATACATGCTACTTGGAGGATGCTTTAGTCTAGTATATTACATGATTCTGTGTCAGGGCATTGTGAAGGGTTCATAATTCAAGGAATTGGAGCTATCCTCTGCTCTCCTTGCATCAAACCCAATTGCCTCCTATTTCCCCAGTGCTGTATGAACCTTTACAGGTCTAGTGCTTCTCCATGAATATAAAAATAATGTGCCAAGGATATAAAGCAACTTATAGAGTTTTTTGTGTATCCAAATCTTGTGAAAGTTTTATAAATGTGCTTTATTGCACGATCTAAAATCTACAAATTGCAAACTGTGTACTCTTAGATACACCACCGTTTGTTTGTGGAGAATGATATAATAATAATGTCTATATAGAAAACCAATCTATTTTAGAATAGATTGGTTTTCTATATAGACATTATTATTATATCATAACTAAGAGATAAACCCATAGGAGTCATACAGCACTGCAGATTATATACAGACAAGCCTTCATTTAAGAGAAACCCTTTCTAAGTGGTGCTTGTGAACTCCCGATATTGTGTTCAGTATTATTCCAGGACATAAGCCTATGAAAGACAGTGACATTAATGTTGTGTAGTAATGCTAGTGGTGATTGCAAAGTGAAGCCTTTATTGGCATATTACTCTGAAACTCCCAGAGTGTTCAGGAAAAACAATATCATCAAGGGTAATTAGTGTGTGCTGTGGAGATCAAACACTAAGGCATGGGTCACTAGGGAACTTTTCATGGACTGGTTTTGTGGTGTGTTTGGCCCCACTGTGAAAAAATACCTCCTGGAAAAGAAATTGTCACTCAAGTGCCTCCTGGTACTGGACAATGCTCCTGCTCATCATCACGACTTGCAAGAGCAAATTGCAGGGGAGTTTAGCTTTGTTAAAGTGAAGTTTTTGACTCCTAATACAACTCCTCTCCTCCAGCCCATGGACCAGCAGGTCATTTCAAACTTCAAAAAACTCTACACACAAACAATGTTTCAAAAGTGCTTTGAAGTGACCTCATACTGAATTGACCCTAAGAGAGCTTTGGAAAGATCACTTCAATATCCTCAGTTGCATAAACCTTATAGGTAAGGCTTGGGAGGGAGTGACTTGCAGGACTTTGAACTCTGCTTGGAAGAAACTGTGGCCACAGTGTGTACAAGAGAGGGATTTTGAAAGGTTTGGGGCTAACCCTCAGGAGCCTATGCAAGTAGTGGAAGCTATTGTGTCATTGGGGAAGTCCTTGGGGTTGGAGGTTTGTGGCGAGGATGTGGAAGAATTGGTGCAGAATGATGATGAAGAACTAACCACTGCAGACCTGCAAGAGCTTTAGGTGCAACAGCAACAGATCACAGCTCAGGAATGTTCTTCAGAGCAGGAGGAAGAGAGACGGAGGAAGAAGCCTTTGTCAAGGATTAAGGAAATGTGTACAATGTTTACAAAAGTGCAAGCATTTATCAATGAATTTTATCCTGTCACAGCTGTTGCAAGCTGTATTGGCAACATGTACAATGACACTCTTGTGTCCCATTTTAGGGAAATCCTAAGGGCACGTGAGAAACAGAGCTCTCTGGACAGATTTTTGGTGCGACAGGGGTCCAGTGACTCTCAAGCTGGTTCTAGTGGCATTAAAAAACCAAGAAGGGAGGTAACCTCACCAAAGGACTTGGTACCTGAAGTCTTTATGGAAGGGGTTTCCCCTTCCAAACAATAGAAAACCTCAATCTCCCCTGCTGCTGGCACATCACTCATCAACTCCACAATAAAGGTAAGTGGCATTTAATTATTGTTTATTTTGCATGTCCTATTCATTTTTGTGTAGGGAAATGTATATTTCATGTAAAAAAAAATTATTTTGTTTAATACTTTTGGATGTCTGGAACGGATTAATTCTATTTCCATTACATGTATTTCTTATGGGGAAAATTAATTCGACTAACAGCTAATTCGACCAAAGGCTAGCTTTCTGGAATGGATTAAAGCCATTTGTTCGAGGGTCCACTGTACTCACTTTTTCACCTCTTTTGCACTTTTTTTTTTTTTTGCCATGGCTTCAAATGTGTGTGTGTGTGTGTTACACTCCAAGTATTGTAACCACTATTTCCTTCTGGTTAGAGCATAACAACTTTGGTCAGAGAGGTTAGGGTAATAATAGTGATCCTCTGGAATGACTAATTTTAATTAAGTATATTCATGATACAACAAAAAGCCAGAAATAATAATATACGAATTATCGTATATAAGTTAAGAATGCATGTTTGTTCTATATTGTCCAAAATATATAAGGCTTTCATAACACATGATTAGGAGGAGATCCTAGATATAACATATATATATACAGAGATTACTTTAATGTATGAAGTCTTATTTCCCAATTGGAAGCAGTCAGAATAAAACAGAATATGTCCAGGCCGGATAATGAACCTTGGCCAGTTACCAGATCGAGCAGGAGTGTTCTCGTTGGCTGCTACTTCTTCACTGCTCGTCCCTCAACCTTGAGCATACAGGTCAAGTGGGTCACGTGACGTGACTCACCAACACTCAGTAGAGTAGTTGAACATAAGGGAGGGGGGGGGGAAGGGGGGTATAACCATCGAACATCACGGCTAACCATACACCGGCACACCGGGTGGCAGGCATGTTACTATACCTCCAATTAAACTTATCATGGCCATGTTACATAAATTATAATAATTGTTAATAAGAATTAGCCTTAATAATACAAGGACGTTCATTTCCAATTTAGCTATTAAAGGAAATAACCGCAATGTAATATTAAAGAAAGGTTAACCATAGGGGCATGACACCCTGGCCCACAAGCAAATATCTCGGCATTTAAGATGCTGATGGTGTGGAAGAAACCATCCAGCTGGTGTAAGATGACTGAAGGGGGATGGAGGTACATCTCTCCGAGCTCAGTCATCCACTTGCTAGAACTGGACCAGAAACACTGCTAGACTGCAAAGAATTTCCGTAGTTAGGCAATATATTAGGAGCGAGAGAGAGCATCGGCTAAAACGTTGCTCGAACCCTTTATGTGAAATATTGAGATCCAGTAAGGTTGGATCCTTAAAGCCCAACGTAATATTCTAACATTTTTTGATTTCATACAATTTATGAAAGTAAGAGGATTATGGTCTGAGTAAATTTTTATCACATGAGGAGTATAACCGAGGTATACGTCAAAGTGTTTCAAGGACAAGACTAAAGCCAGGGCTTCTTTTTCTATGGTTGAATAAGATCTTTGATATTCTTTCAATTTATAGGAAAAATAACATATTGGATGTAGAATATTACTGTTTTGGAAAGATTGCAATAAGACAGCACCTATTGCTGCATCGCTGGCATCAACATGGAGGGTGAAAGGAATTTGGAAATTGGGTGCACACAATACTGGGGTGGAGGAAAGGAAACGTTTTAAACGTTTAAAAGCTTGTTCACATTTCTCGTCCCAATTAAATTTATATTTAGGACTGGTCAATCTAGTAAGGGGGGAGGCAACTTGAGCAAATTTTGGGCAAAAATGCCTGTAATAAGTAGCCATTCCCAAAAATCGTTGGAGGGCTTTCCTGTCCTGAGGCGTCAGAAAATTTAAAATAGCTTGGACCTTTAATTGGTCAGGGGCTACTAGTCCCTTCCCTAGTTTAAAACTGAGATATTTAATCTGGGCTTTACCAAAGTCACATTTTTGTAAATTTACAGTGAAATTGTATTTCTGCAATGCTTTCAGTAGTTGCTCTAATCTTTCTAAATGAGATTGCCAATCATCACTAAAAACCACCAGGTCGTCTAAGTATGCCTCTACACCTTATAAGGGTTGGACTAAAATGTTCATAATTCTCTGGAAAGTGGAGGCGGCATTACACAAGCCGAAAGGCATAACCTTATATGTAAATAGTCCGTTCTTAACTATGAACCCTGAAATCTTTTGGGCCCTAGGAGTTAACGGCACCTGGTAATACCCTCTCAGTAAGTCTAATCTGGTCACAAAGTTGGCACCGGCCACAGCATCTATTAAATCATCAATCCTGGGTAATGGAAACCCATCTGGTTTGGTGACTGAATTTACTTTACGATAATCCGTGCATAGGCGTATGGTACCATCGGGTTTTGGGACCAATAAATAGGGAGAGGCCCATGGTGTCCAACTGGGTTCTATCAAATTATATTCCAGTAATGTATTTATTTCTTGCTGAATTAATTCTTGCTTAGCAGGAGAGACCCAGTAAGGGGATTGCTTTATTGGACTATCTTCTAACAATTCAATATCGTGGAAACCCAAGGTACAAGGAGTAGGGATATCTTTGAAGATGGAGTTATATTTAGTGATTAACTCTTTTATTTGAGATTTTTGGGAGGTAGGAAGAACTTCCAGGAAATGGTCTAGTTGTTTTAAAACTTCAGAATTATGTAGTCTAAATTCTCTTACTTCCCTTACAGTGTCATTCCTAATTTCAGTGGATGTAGGTTGAATAGAGGTAATAATAGTAGGGAGAAGGTTAGACTCATACTTCTTTAAGTTATCTATGTGATACCTCTTAATTTTCTTACGACGTCCTGGTTCACGGACCAGATAATTCACCTCATTTTCTTATGGCCCCAAATATCTAGGTTTTAAAGAATGTCCTGGAATTAAGTTTTTAACTAACACTAATTCATTTGGAGAGAATGAACGAGATTTAGCCTTTTGGGCGTAAGATTTCTTCATTTTGGCTTGAGCTGTCAGATTCACGGCAGCTAAGCTTTTTAATTTGGAGAGAGGTTCTTTCCAAAGCAGAGGACTGGGATGAAGAGGTCCTCTCTTCCCTATCCAAGAATCTCGTAATATGGCTAGGGGTCCTCGCACCTGATGTCCAAAAATCAAGTCAAATGGAGAGCATTTAGTACTTTCCTGTTCAGCTTCACGGAGGGCGAAGAGAAGAAAGGGTAAACCTTCGTCCCATTCACTAGAATATTGCTCACAGTAAGCACGTAAAGTTTAAGGGTTTGGTGGAATCTTTCTAGCACTCCTTGTGACTGGGGATGATATGCTGTAGAGAGGATCTGTCTTACTCCTAATCGAGACATAGCCTCTTTAAAAACCTTCGACGTAAAATTAGAACCTTGGTCAGATTGAATTTCACGTGGTATGCCTACTTGAGCAAAGAAGCGTATTAAAGCTCTTACTATATTTCTGGAATTAATTTTGGACATTGGGATAGCATCAGGATACCGTGTTGCCATATCTATGATAGTGAAGATATACTGGTTACCCCTTTTTGTGCGGGGCAACAGTCCTACACAATCAATAACTAATCTTTCAAAAGGTTCTTCAGGACATTTTATTGGAAGTAAAGGGGCAGACGCGGGATTGTGCGCCGTTTTGCCTATTTGACAAACGTGGCATTTCCATAGTTTGTCAGCAATATAAGTCCTCATCTGAGGCCAAAAAAATATTTCCTAATCTTTTTCTCGGTCTTATGAGACCCTAAATGACCTCCCAGTGGATTATCATGTGCTAGTTCAAATACCATATTACGTGAAGACGATGGCACCACTAAGAAATTTCCCTTTGAACTCGAGTCATTATCATTATTTCTCTTCCAAAGAAAACCGTCTTCATATAAAAAGTAACCTTCCTCTTTATCCTTATTGGTTAAACTTTTATCATCCTTTAGAGCTATAAGAAATTCTTCTTTATTATATTTTCTAGCTAGGTCCGCAGGGACTGATAAAACATTGTCACCTGTGGGTCTCGACTGAATTGCTTCGCTAAACAGGAAGTTCAAACCTAATTCACTGGTCATTTCTAAAGGCTGTTGAATATCCACATTTTTAGAGTTCTTAGCCATGGCTCTGGTGATCACATTAAGGGGAAATAAATCTAGCCCTGCCTCAGAAGCTTCTAATGCATAATTTGTATCACAAGGATTATCTAAAACCAGAGGCTCTCTGGGTATCTCCAATTGATCAATTTCGTTCCCGATTAATAGATCCACGCCGGCAATGGGAAAAGGTTTATCTGAAAGTCCCACATTGATCCAGCCTACATATCCAGGCAGTTCTACATAAATCCTTATAATAGGGACCTTTATTATTGTGCCTCCATAAGCCTCTAATAATACGCCTAGCTGGGGTTTATTACTAGTAGTAACTTTACCAAGTTTGATCTTAATAAAGAGAGATAGCTGCCAGTATCTCGAAAGGTCGTGATGTTTACTAACCTCTCTTTACAGAGTCCGAACTTCCCCTTGGAAAAGTAGGGTTCCATAGCTACTCGGACCTTTTCTTCTGAAGCACTGTCGTGGTAAAGTCATCTATTAGACGGTCTGCTAGACGAGGCCTGGAAAGGTAAAGATTCATCATCCAGAGTTTCATACTTTCGAGAGGAATTTATTACCTGAGTAGGATATCTCCTTCTTGGTTGGGTTTTATCTTCCCACTGTTTATGCCAACACTGGAACTGTCTATGACCTAACTTTTTACAAAAAAGGCACAGTGGTAATTGATCTTTAGGGTAATGCCTGGAGAAAGAGCCGTTTGTCACCTGTTTTTTTTTCTGAAAACACCTTCAAAGGTTCGCCAGCTGGAGCTTTCCTAGTAGTCAATCTTGAACTAAAACCTTGGGAGGTAGATTTCTTTTCCGGGGTCTTAGACATTTCTACGGTTATAGCATGGGAAATTTCAAAGTGATCTGCATGGGCAGCAGTATCTAACAAGTTAGTAGTAGGAAATGTCAAAAGATAAGTATAAATCCTCTCTGGAAAATATTTAAAAAGGTCTTCATGCAATATCAGCTGGGAAAGTGACTCGACTGAGGCGGCTCCCGCGGCCCTACGCCAACGCTCGAAAGCAGAGAGCTTTTCCCTGGCAAAGTTCACCCAAGACTGCTGAGGATATTTCTTCAGAGTTCTAAACATCTTTAAGTAACTAACAGGTAATAAATTGTAAGCTTTCAAAAGACAATCTTTTACCTGAGTATAATCAGAATATTGTTCAAAAGGTAAGTTTGCAGTTATGGTTTGAGCTTTTCCTATTAAAGATGAATGTATTAAAGCAGCCCAATATTTAGGAGGCCATTGCATCACCTTCGCCTGATTTTCGAATGCCTCGAAAAATGAATCTAAATTATCCTCAGTAAATCTAGGCATCAAAGAGGCTGCTTTACTAAGGTCGAATGAAGGGATTGTATACATATTACTTGATTCTCTTTTCTTCCTCAGTATTTCCCGTTCATAAAGCAAAGATTCGCGTTCAAAATTCTTCCTTTTTAGTTTTCTCTGGGCTTCTACAAAGGAGGTTTGAAGTGATAAAATACATTCTAGACGTTCGAAATTCTCCTTAGATTGAATAGTAGTCAAAAGGGCTAAAGAGATTTGAAGTGGAACGTGTTCATCATCCAATACGACTTTCTCTTGTTTCGTTTCAAAAACATCTGTAAAGGGTTTACCTGGAACCGTTTCTTTAGCCTGATGGAGTTCTGTTCCCCATATAGTCCTTGGAGATGGAATTGGAGTCGTTGTAGCAGTGTAGTGTTTCCGAGCATCGGGAAGTTCATGTCCGTCGTCTCCAGTAGGGGTTGTTAGTGTCGTAGTTTCGGCCTCGGGTGTCTGTAGTAAAGAATTCAAAAAAGAAGGAATATCTGCTTCTCCATTCTCAGTCTCTGGATCCTGCTCATCTGGAAAAAGGACATTCTGTATCATACATCTGACTGTCTGGGCAGTAAAATGCCTGTCGTATTTTATGCCCAAGCTTTGTGCTAATTGCCAACAAGATTGAAGCTTCAAATTCTGTAATCTCTCCTTTGTTATATCTTCAAACCTCTCTGCCATCTCTACATTCATTTTAAACGAAATTCAATGTTATGCTCCCGGACACAGGCCCCCACTTGTTACACTCCAAGTATTGTAACCATTATTTCCTTCTGGTTAGAGCATAACAACTTTGGTCAGAGAGGTTAGGGTAATGATAGTGATCCTCCGGAATGACTAATTTTAATTAAGTATATTCATGATACAACAAAAATCCAGAAATAATAATATACGAATTATTGTATGTAAGTTAAGAATGCATGTTTATTCTATATTGTCCAAAATATATAAGGCTTTCATAACACATGATTAGGAGGAGATCCTAGATATAACATATATATATACAGAGATTACTTTAATGTATAAAGTCTTATTTCCCAATTGGAAGCAGTCAGAATAAAACAGAATATGTCCAGGCCGGATAATGAACCTTGGCCAGTTACCAGAGACGAGCAGGAGTGTTCTCGTTGGCTGCTACTTCTTCACTGCTCGTCCCTCAACCTTGAGCATACAGGTCAAGTGGGTCACATGACGTGACTCACCAACACTCAGTAGAGTAGTTGAACATAAAGGGGGGGAAGGGAGGTATAACCATCGAACATCACAGCTAACCATACACCAGCACACCGGGTGGCAGGCATGTTACTATACCTCCAATTAAACTTATCATGGCCATGTTACATAAATTATAATAATTGTTAATAAGAATTAGCCTTAATAATACAAGGACGTTCATTTCCAATTTAGCTATTAAAGGAAATAACCGCAATGTAATATTAAAGAAAGGCTAACCATAGGGGCATGACAGTGTGTGTGTGTGTGTGTGTGTATATTTTAATAATACTACTGAAGATATATCCATTCATCCCTAATATGGTAAATTGGTTGTGGAATAATCATACATGGGCAAATATTTTATAATAAGTGATGATTTTCTCAGTATGGTGGTACAGTTGGCAGTCCGGTTCTTCTTGAGCCACCTGAAGAAGAAATGGATATCGAAAGAAGAAACTATTGGTATCGATTTTCCATCATGTACTCCGGAATGTTAACCACAGGTGAATTTTTTAGGAAGTTATTTATTAACATTTGCATAAAGCAACAATTTTTAACACATTGGCCCATTTCCTATCAAGGTAATAATACGTACATTCACCACTATTGCATTCATTCAATAAGTGTCTAGGCCAAAGTGTACATACATTATAATTCAAATGAGCCTCTGTATTGCAACATTCCTCTCCTTCAGAGTGCAGGCATTGTACTTCCTACCTTCTGGAACTCCAATCCAGCTAACCCATTTTCCTGATTATCTTCAGAAATATTACTACTCATGATTTTTCTTCTGTGAGACTGGCACATATAAAGTTAATACATGAGAATATCTTGTAGTTTAGTGTTGAAGAATGAAAAAAGTATCAAGAAGTTACAATACCATCATTCATGCATATAACCATTTTTTCCTCTCACAATTTCTTTATATGCTAATTTATTAAATTCTGAAGGTTTTTATATGTAGTTCATTCTTTTTTTTTTAGAGAGAGAGAGAGAGAGAGAGAGAGAGAAGAGAGAGAGAGAGAAGAGAGAAAGAAGAGAGAGAGAATAGAGAGAGAGAGAGAGAGAGAGAGCACTACCAAAATGCAAGTTCCTGATCCAGCAAGGGACCCTCCTTGGCTAGCTGCACGAACTGTGTCAAAACTGTCAGTGGTGACAATAAGGCAGGAGGAGGTGCATTTCCTTCTTAAATCACTTGACCAAGAAAAGGCTGTGGGCCCAGACAAGTTGAGCCCAAGATTGTTGAGAAGATGTGCAGACCAGCTAGCAGCACCTCTAACTCGCATCTTTCAGCACTGCCTAGTACAGTGTAAATGGCCCTCTCTATGGAAAGAGGCAAATGTAGTCCCTGTTCACAAAAAGAAGAGCAGAGCAGAAATCAGCAACTACAGACCAGTGTCACTCCTGTCAATCACTGGTAAGATCCTTGAGACAATAATCTCAAGACAAATGACAGATTTTTTTGACTACCACTCACTACTTTGTGATCGTCAATATGGCTTCAGGAAAGGTTACTCTGCTGCTGATCTGTTGTTAAACCTCTCCACTAAGTGGCACCAGTCACTGGATGAATCCAAAGTCAGCTGTGTGGTAGCACTGGACATTGCTGGCGCTTTCGACCGGGTGTGGCACCAGGGCCTCTTAGCAAAACTTCAAGCACTGGGAATTGCAGGCTCTACGCTATGTCTCCTCAGTGATTACCTTCATGGTAGATCTCTAAGTGTAGTCCTCAATGGAACGGAATCAGCAAGGCATCCTATTGGGGCAAGCGTTCCACAAGGAAGCGTGCTGGGTCCATTGTTATGGAATGTCTACTTCAACGACCTTCTTCATCTCATCCCAGAATCACATGCATATGCAGACAACTGTACACTGACATTCACTTATCCAAGAGAAGAAATGCCAGCTGCTCTAAGCTACATCAATCACCAGCTGAGAGCTATATCAGCTTGGGGAAATAGATGGCAAGTAACATTTGCACCTGAGAAAACGCAAATGATGATCGTCTCTAGGCACCATGATGGTAATGCTGGTGCAGTAGTAAGGATGAATGGGAGGATGTTGGCACCTGGAGAAGAAGTTGATATCCTTGGGGTGAAATTTGACTCCAAACTAACCATGAAGAACCATGTTGTAAATCTTGCAAACAAGGCAGCCAGGAAGCTTACAGCACTTCGCCGTATCTCGCATCTGCTTGACAGTAGGGGTTGCAAGATTCTGTACCAGGCACAAGTACGCTCACACCTTGAGTATGCTCCACTTTCTTGGTTTGCCTGCCCCCCCTCTCATCTGCGACTGCTTGACAGAGTAGAGAACAGAGCAAGACGTCTCATCTCTCGCCTGGACCCATCCTGGATAGATCTGTCATTTCAGCAGAGCCTTCAACATAGGAGGGATGTGGGTGGCCTTACTGTTATGTACAAGGCCAATATTGTCAAAATACCACACTTGGATCCACTTCGAGGACAGCGTGAAACAAGCTTTTATGCCACAAGACGGGTAGAAAGCAGCAACTTCACTCTGGCTGTACCCTTCTCCAGAACATCACTCCATCTGAGATCATACATACCCAGGATGACTCGAGTATGGAACACATTCGTACAGCATAATGATGTCAACGAGATAAAGTCAGTTGATCAAATGAAAATGCTGGCCCACAGATGGCTCCAACTTCATCCTGTTCCCTACTTGTATGTCTCATAACAATAAAAATGCTTTCAAATGAGCTGATGTAGGTAACAGCTCTTGGCTTGCCAATAAAGTTAGGAATCCTTAACCTGTAATATAGCTGTCAATAAAGCTAGGGATCCTTAACCTTGTCAAACCCTGTGTAGAGAAGAGAGAGAGAGAGAGAAAAGAGAGAGAGAGAGAGAGAGAGAGAGAGAGAGAAGAGAGAGAGAGAGAGACGAGAGAGAGGAGAGACAGAGAGACAGGCAGAGAGAGAGAGAGAGAGAGAGAGAGAGAGAGAGAGAGAGAGAGAGAAGAGAGAGAGAGAGAAGAGAGAGAGAGAGAGAGAAAGAGAGAGAGAGAGAGAGAGAAGAGAGAGAGGAGAGAGAGAGAAGAGAGAGAGAGAGGAGAGAAGAGAGAGAGAGAAAGAGAAAGAAGAGAGAGAGAAGAGAGAGAGAAGAGAGAGAGTGAGAGAAGAGAGAGAGAGAGAGAGAGAGAGATAGAGAGAGAAGAGAGAGAGAGAAGAGAGAGAGAAGAGAGAGAGGAGAGAGAGAAGAGAGAGAGAAGAGAGAGAGAGAGAAGAGAGAGAGAGAGAGAAGAGAGTGAGAGAGAAGAGAGAGAGAGAGAAAGAGAGAGAGAGGAGAGAGAAATTTTATCTATTATCTTGATGATGATGATTTATTTTTATTGTTCAGTATTTGAAGAAATATTATTATTGTAATATTATAATAAATCTATGTTGTACAGTAACAATTACATATGTTTTATTAGCATTTATGTCATGCTATAGTGTCAGAATATAAAGGATGTGCATTTAGCCAGACCTTTGTGTTATGTTTTTCTAATACATTTAACATTTTCACAGGTGCATTTTTCTCCCTTGGTGGACTGGCCACTTGGCATGGAAGACTAATATCAAGAGGAGAGACCAGTATTGAAGCTCACATCAACCAAAGGGAGACTGAAAGATTAGCAAAAATCAACCAAGTTAGTTATTACAACTTTATTAAACCACCACTGGCTTTAAGTCAGTCAAGTTTGAATTTTTCAGTAGGTGACATGCAAACCAACTATCAAAATAAACCTTAGTTAAAATAAATGGTACAGATAAGAAGTAAAAGGGGTTCAGGGAAACTGGCAGGCCGGACTTGAGTCCTGGAGATGGGAAGTACAGTGCCTGCACTCTGAAGGAGGGGTGTTAATGTTGCAGTTTAAAAACTGTAGTGTAAAGCACCCTTCTGGCAAGACAGTGATGGAGTGAATGATGGTGAAAGTTTTTCTTTTTCGGGCCACCCTGCCTTAGTGGGAATCGGCCAGTGTGATAATAAATAATAAAAAAAATAAAGAAGTAATAGCATAGGGAGTCACACATTAAGATTCACTACACATATTCAGTACTTAAAAATATTGTTAAAGCTGTTTTATCCATTAAACTTTTAAAGATCACTACTACTTACCTTACTTTTCATTGCATACCCTTTCGTGTGCATTTATCTGCCAAGATCTTCCATATGTTATACATATATGTATTTGGGCTACTAGCACTAAACTGTCACTAACCAAACATTAGACAGTAATAGTCAGCCTTCTGAACTACATCAATCAGTAATTTTAGACAATACATACCGCTTTCAAATTTCTAAATGTAAACATCATTCACCCTTTACACTGTTCATCTTACATACCAGTGCAAACTTTTTCCTTGAGCATTTTAATAAAACCTCTGGGCCTCTTACAAGAAAATGTTACCTATGACATTTAATTTTTAATTACATTGAATTTATGGGCTCAGAACTGTTTCCTGCTTTGATTCATTTCTAAACTCAGTCCTAAGATATATGTACAGTGGTCCCCCGCTTTTCATAGTTCCCGGCAATCGTAAAATTCGCCAATCATAGGGGTATTTTCGTATAAACATGGACTCGCTTTTCATAGGTTGACTCGCGAGTCGTAGTTCGTCCGGGACGCGTACGCACGGCGTGGGCCAGGGCGGCACCCAGTCTGGCATTGTTTACCAGTGAGCGAAGGTCCCCTCGCATGCTCCAGCGAAATATTTCATAATATTCCATTTATTTTAGTGCTTGCAAGTACTAAATAAGCTACCATGGCTTCAAAGAAAGCTCCTAGTGCCAAGCCTGTGGTAAAGAAGGTGAGAAATACAATTGAATTTAAGAAAACCATCATTGAACAATATGAAAGTGGTACAAGTGTGGCCGAACTGTCCAGGATGTATAAGAAACCCTACACAACCTTTTGTTCCATAGTGGCCAAGAAAAATGAAATAAAGGATGCTGTTGTTGCAAAGGGAGTAACTATGCTGACAAAAATGAGATCACCAGTACTGGAAGAGGTTGAGAAGTTATTATTGGTGTGGATAAATGAGAAACAATTAGCAGGAGATACTCTTATGACTTCGTTTATTTGCGAAAAGGCTAGGCAGTTGCATGAAGATTTGGTAAAGAAATTGCCTGCAAATAGTGGTGAAGTGAGTGGATTTAAGGCCAGCAAAGGCTGGTTTGAGAGATTTAAGAACCGTACTGGCATACACAGTGTGGTAAGGCATGGTGAAGCTGCCAGTTCGGACCACAAGGTGGCTGAAAAATATGTGCATAAATTCCAGGAGTACATAGAGGCTGAAGGACTGAAACCTGAACAAGTGTTCAATTGTGACGAAACAGACCTCTTTTGGAAGAAAATGCCAAAGAGGACTTTCATTACACAAGAGGAAAAGGCAATGCCAGGACATAAGCCTATGAAAGACAGGCTGACGCTAATGTTGTGCTAATGCTAGTGGGGATTTCAAAGTGAAGCCATTACTAGTGTACCATTCTGAAAATCCCAGAGTGTTCAGGAAAAACAATGTTATGAAGAGTAAATTGTGTGTGTTTTGGAAATCTAATAGTAAGGCATGGGTCACGAGGGAAATTTTTGTCGAGTGGTTCAATGAAGTGTTTGGCCCTAGTGTGAAGGAGTATCTCCTGGAAAAGAAATTGGATCTCAAGTGCGTGCTAGTAATGGACAATGCACCTGCTCATCCTCCAAACTTGGATGACCTAATTTTCGATGAGTTTGGGTTCATCACAGTAAAGTTCTTGCCCCCGAATACCGCTCCTCTCCTCCAACCCATGGACCAGCAGGTTATTGCAAACCTTAAAAAACTCTACACAAAAGCAATGTTTCACAGGTACTTGACTGTGACCACAGACACTCACTTGACCCTAAGGGAATTTTGGAGAGAACACTTCAGCATCCTCCACTGCATAACCCTTATAGGTATGGCTTGGGAGGGAGTGACTACCAGGACTTTGAGCTCTGCCTGGAGAAAATTGTGGCCAGAGTGTGTCGACAAGAGGGATTTTGAAGGATTTGGGACTGACCCTAATGAGCCTATGTCTGTTGTAAAATCAATTGTGGCACTGGGGAGTTCCATGGGGTTGGATGTGAGTTTGGAGGATGTGGAAGAATTGGTGGAAGACCACAATGAAGAGCTCACCACTGAGGAGCTGCAAGAGCTTCAGCAGGAAGAGCAACACATCGCAGCTCAGAATCTTGCTGCAGAGGAGGAGGAAGAGAGATGGAAGAAGGTGCCTTCTTCAGAAATTAAAGAGATTTTTACTATGTGGGGTAAGATGGAAAGCTTTATGGAGAAACATCACCCTAACAAGGTTGTTGCAAGCCAGGTTGGCAACATGTACAGTGACAAAGTCTTGGGCCATTTTAGGGAAGTGTTAAAGAGACGCCAGAAACAGAGCTCTCTCCACAGTTATTTTGTGAGACAGGACTCCAGTGACTCTCAAGGTGGTCCTAGTGGCATTAAGAAACAGAGAAGAGAAGCAACCCCAGAAAAGCAAATGGTACCTGAGGTGTTCATGGAAGGGGATTCCCCTTCCAAACTATAAACAATCCACTCTCTCTCCTCCTCCAGTCTCCCATACACTAAGAAGAATCTCCAATAAAGGTAAGTGTTATGCTGTTAATGTTTCATTCATCATTTCCCATTGTATTGTTTATGTACTACATGTATATTCCATGTTAAAAATTTTTTTGTTTTAATACTTCTGGGTGTCAGGAACGGATTAATTGCATTTACATTATTTCTTATGGGGAAAATTGATTCGTAAATCGTAAATTTCGTTTATAGTAACGGCTCCAGGAACAGATTAATTACGAACAACGAGGGACCACTGTACTAATATTCTCCCTTTGGATTAGATCCCATAACAGTCAGCTAATACCCAGTAGGGCCCCACTTATATGGCAGGTTAGGTTCCAGGCTACCGCCAGAGAGTGGAGATCACCGGAAAGCAAAACACCATTTTTTTCCACATATAAATGCATATAAATGCCAGATAGCAAATTTACACTAACATATATTAAGTTAGCAATAGAACAAGGCATTAAAACAACGAAAAGTAAAATACACACACAGTACATTCATAACTTACCTTAAAATATTTGTAGTCTTAATGTAGGTTGAGAGGTGAGTAGTATTTATTGTAAGTAGTCAGGTGTGGGAGGTATGGTAGCCAGCCAGGCCACCCCATTCCACCCTACCCCACCCCACCCCACCCATACATAATATACTTCGACATTTAAAGCACCCCAGAGCGATAAAATGCATGTACAGTATATTCATTACTCACCTTAAAATATTTGTAGTCTTAATGTAAGGTGAGAGGTGAGTAAATGAGGTAAAACGAATAAATGAGAGAGAGAGAGAACAAGTACATGAGAGACGAGAGAGACGTAGAATTATGTAAACAAGCAGACGAATGCGTCTGGTTTTGGTTGTTAATTTTTTCCACTGTGGGTTGTATTTATCATGTTTATATGTTATGTAGCGTGTTCATTATATAATTTTGACAAAAATATCATAGATGGATTAATGAAAATGTTTATATTAACATAATACAGGCATGGTAGTAGGTTGGTAGACAGCACCCACACAGGGAGGTACTATTGTCCTGCCAAGTGAGTGTAAAACAAGAGCCTGTAATTGTTTTACATGATGGTAGGAATGCTGGTGTCCTTTGTCTGTCTCATAAATATGCAAGATTACAGGTACGTCTTGCTACTTCTACTTACACTTAGGTCACACTACACATACATGTACATGTTTATTTATACACACTCATCTGAGTTTTCTTTGATTTTATTTTAATAGTTCTTGTTCTTGTTACTTTTCCCTTTTATATCCATGAGGAAGTGGAATAAGAATCTTTCCTCCGTAAGCCATGATTGTTGTAAAAGTCAACTAAAATGCCCGGAACAATGGGCTAGTAACCCCTTTTCCTGTACAGATTACTAAAAATAAGAAGAAGAAGAAAATTGTCAAAGTGGGATGTCTGAATGTGTGCAGATGTTGTGCAAATGATAAGAAAGAGATGATTGTGGACGTTATAAATGAGAAGAAGCTGGATGTCCTGGCTTTAAGTGAAACAAAGCTGAAGGGGGTGGGAGAGTTTCAATGGAGAGAAGTAAATGGGATTAGGTAAGGGGTTTCAAATAGAGTTAGAGCTAAAGAAGGAGTACCAATAATGTTGAAGGATAAGCAATGGCAGGAAAAGAGGGAGTATCAATGTATTACTACAAGGATTATATGGAGTAAAATAAAAGTTGGATGTGAAAAGTGGGTTATAGTAAGCATATATGCACCTGGAGAAGAGAGAAGTGTAGAGAGAGAGGTTTTGGGAAATGTTGAGTGAGTGTGTGGGGAGTTGTGAACCAAATGTGAGAGTACTTGTGGTTGGGGATTTCAATGCTTAAGTGGGTAAAAATGTTGTGGAGGGAGTAATAAGTAAATTTGGGGTGCCAGAGGTAAATAAAATGGGGAGCCTTTAATTGAGCTATGTGTAGAAAGAAGTTTGGTAATAAGTAATACATATTGTATGAAAAGAGAAAAAAATAAATATACAAGGTATGATATAGCATATAATGAAAGTAGTTTGTTAGATTATATATTGGTGGATAAAAGGCTGATGGGTAGGCTTCAAGATGTACATGTTTATAGAGGGGCAACTGATATATCGGATCATTATTTAGTTGTAGCTACAGTTAGAGTAAGAGGTAGATGGGACAAAAGGAAAATGGCAACAAGTAAGAGAGAGGTGAGAGTGTATAAACTAAGGGAGGAAGAAGTTCAGGTGAGATATAAGCAACTATTGGCAGAAAGGTGGGCTAGTGCAAGTATGATTAGTGGGTGGGGTTGAAGAGGGTTGGAATAGTTTTAAAAATTCAATATTAGAATGTGAGGCAGAAGTTTGTGGCTATAGGAGGGTGGGTGCAGGAGGAAAGAGAAGTGATTGGTGGAATGATGAGGTAAAGGGTGTGATAAAAGAGAAGAAGGTAGCTTATGAGAGGTTTTTACAAAGCAGTAGTTTTATAAGAAGAGCAAAGTATATGGAAAGTAAAAGAAAGGTGAAGAGAGTGGTGAGAGAGTGTAAAAGGAGAGCAGATGATAGTGGGAGAGGCACTGTCAAGAAATTTTGATGAAAATAAGAAAAAATTTTGGAGATAAACAAGTTAAGAAAGCCTAAAGAACGAATGGATTTGTCAGTTAAAAACAAAGTAGGGGAGTTAGTAGATGGGAAGATGGAGGTATTGGGTAAATGGCGGGAATATTTTGAGGAACTTTTAAATGTCGACAAAGAAAGGGAAGCGGTAATTTCATGCACTGGCCAGGGAGGTACACCATCTTTTAGGAGTGAACAGAAGCAGGATGTGAGTGTGGGGGAGGTACATGAGGCATTATGTAGAATGAAAGGGGGTAAAGCAGCTGGAACTGACAGGATCATGACAGAAATGTTAAAAGCAGGGGGATGGGGATATAGTGTTGGAGAGGTTGGTATTTTTGTTTAATGTATTAACCCCTAAACAGTCTAAACGTGCACCCCAAACATATATATATGGCGTAATTTTCCTGCCTCCAAATTTGGCACGATTGCCCTGAGATGCCTGGTCAGCATAGAATGGGTCTTAACACTCGGTGTGCACCATATTAAAAAAATCTTGGACCACTTAGTACCTTGTGGGAGTGCTAGTTAAATTGAGTGCCAGCTAGAGCAAACACCAAGGATTCACTGATGTAATGTCATATTAACACTCCTCTTTTAAGAGGAAAGTGATGTTAACCCCAAGCTTAGGGTCTGTTGATCTCTGTCTATCTCTGTATTTCTGTATCTTTGTCTACCTTTGTCTATCTGTCTCTGTTTCTGTCTCTGTCTCTTTCAATCTGTCTCTGTCTATCTCTATCTCACAGGTACACATAAATACAAGTATACAAGTATAAAGGCAAAGGGGACAAAAGAGAGTGCAAAAATTATAGGGGGATAAGTCTGTTGAGTATACCTGGTAAAGTGTATGGTAGAGTTATTATTGAAAGAATTAAGAGTAAGACGGAGAATAGGATAGCAGATGAACAAGGAGGCTTTAGGAAAGGTAGGGGGTGTGTGGACCAGGTGTTTACAGTGAAACATATAAGTGAACAGTATTTTTACATACTTTCAGATGTTGAAAAAACGTATATATACGTTTGGACCGTTTAAAGGTTAATTGCAAATGAAATGTACATTACAAGGAATTCTGGTAAAATTTAATATAAATTTGTGGACTATAAAAATTAATAAATGTCTACATATACACATTTATGTAACAGAAGGAGAATTTATAATCATAACACTCACCAATTAGTTTGGAGATTACTGTGTATCATACTCAAAACCACCCCTGTATACATTTATGAAGAATTTACTGGCCAGAACTTCTAAACATAAACATAGACACTTAGCTGGGGTTCCTGGAGCTGTCCTGCCCATCTACTTAATATTCAAGTTATGCAGGACTACACATTCAACAATTTCGGCTCCTATTTGAGAGGTTTTAAGCCCAATATAACCCCTAGAGTGACGAAAATTGAGCATATTTCATTAACGTGCCTGTACCACATTCAAAAAACATTGGCAACTCCCCCCTGCTCCTCAGCGCAGGCGCAGAGCTTCCCTCTCCATTCTCTTTTTCATTTACAAATTAATTTTTATTAAATACATGTACAATGTACATATTACACTAATTTTCATAAAAAATACACGCTGGATTTTTCGGAAAATACATTATTTTCTACTAGTACTACTAGTACTACTATTACTAGTACTATAGTACTACTACTACTAATACTACTACTAGTACTACTACTACTAGTACTACTACTACTAGTAGTACTACTAGTACTACTACTAGTACTACTACTAGTACTACTACTATTACTACTACTACTACTACTAGTACTACTGTTAGTACTACTAGTGCTACTACTATGACTAGTACTACTACTAGTACTACTACTACTAGTACTAGTACTACTACTACTAGTACTAGTACTACTACTACTAGTACTAGTACTACTACTACTAGTACTACTACTACTAGTACTACTACTACTAGTACTACTACTGCTAGTACTACTAGTACTACTACTACTAGTACTACTACTACTAGTATTACTACTAGTACTACTAGTACTACTACTACTACTATACTACTACTACTACTACTACTACTAGTACTACTACTGCTAGTACTACTAGTACTACTACTACTAGTACTACTACTACTAGTACTACTACTAGTACTACTACTAGTACTACTACTACTAGTACTACTACTACTATACTACTACTACTACTACTACTAGTACTACTACTGCTAGTACTACTACTACTACTACTACTATACTACTACTACTACTACTACTACTACTAGTATTACTACTGCTAGTACTACTACTACTAGTACTACTACTACTAGTACTACTACTACTAGTACTACTACTAGTACTACTACTAGTACTACTACTACTAGTACTACTACTACTACTAGTACTACTACTACTAGTATTACTAGTACTACTACTACTACTACTACTACTACTATACTACTACTACTACTACTACTAGTACTACTGCTACTAGTTCTTCCACATATCCAAAACATTGCTGGGACATACAAATACTTTGTATATATTCCAAGACAATAGTAAATGACCAAGGCAGGTGCAAATGTCCACCTGTCAGTGTGTTTGTGACAATTTAAGTACAATTTCAGTACCTCATACTAGTGTCAGAACAAAGATTGGTTATGAAATGACAAGAACTACTATAAGTTCTAATTATCAGGACATAAAAATTATATAAAATAATATTAAAAATAGAAAAAAAGATATATCGGCAACGCTTCTGCAAGTGGCAGGACTCAATGTTGCTGTCATGTGAGTATCCAGTGCCAACTTCTCGGCCTCATATCTCTGTAAGTACTGACCCTAATTTTTTTTTTATTCTAAAACACTTAAAAAAATGTGCTCTTTTTTCTATAAAAAAACATTTGGACCATTTAAGGGTTAAAGAGGGAAAGATACCTAGGGATTGGCAGAGAGCATGTATAATTCCTTTATATAAAGGGAAGGGGACAAAAGAGACTGTAAAAATTATAGAAGAACAAGTTTACTGAGTATACCAGGAAAAGTGTACGGTAGGGTTATTATTGAAAGAATTAGAGACAGGACAAAATGTAGGATTGCAGATGAGCAAGGAGGTTTTAGAGTGGGTAGGGAATGTGTAGATCAAGTGTTTACATTGAAGCATATATGTGAACAGTATTTAGATAAAGGTTGGGAAGTTTTCATTGCATTTATGGATTTAGAAAAGGCATATGATGAGTGGATAGAGGAGGAATGTAGCAGATGTTGCAAGTATATGGAATAGGTGGTAAGTTACTAAATGCTGTAAAGAGTTTTTATGAGAATAGTGAGGCTCAGGTTAGGGTGTGTAGAAGAGAGGGAGACTACTTCTCGGCAAAAGTAGGTCTTAGACAGGGATGTGTAATGTCACCATGGTTGTTTAACATATTTATAGATTGGGTTGTAAAAGAAGTAAATGCTAGGGTGTTGAGGAGAGGGGTGGGATTAAATTATGGGGAAGCAAATACAAAATGGGAATTGACACAGTCACTTTTTGCTGATGATATTGTGCTTATGGGACATTCTAAAGAAAAGTTGCAAAGGTTAGTGGACGAGTTTGGGAGTGTGTGTAAAGGTAGAAAGTTGAAAGTGAACATAGAAAAGAGTAAAGTGATGAGGGTATCAAATGATTTAGATAAAGAAAAATTGGATATCAAATTGGAGAGGAGGGGTATGGAAGAAGTGAATGTTTTCAGATATTTGGGAGTTGATGTGTCAGCGGATGGATTTATGAAGGATGAGGTTAACCATAGAATTGATGAAGGAAAAAAGGTGAGTGGTGCGTTGAGGTATACGTGGAGACAAAAAACATTATCTATGGAGGCAAAGAAGGGAATGTACAGTGGACCCCTGCTTAACGATCACCTCCCAATGCGACCAATTATGTAAGTGTATTTATGAAAGTGCGTTTGTATGTGTATGTTTGGGGGTCTGAAATGGACTAATCTACTTCACAATATTCCTTATGGGAACAAATTCGGTCAGTACTGGCACCTGAACATACTTCTGGAATGAAAAAATATCGTTAACCTGGGGTCCACTGTATAAAAGTACAGTGGACCCCCACATACCGTTGGCCTTGCATAACGTTAAATCCGCATACCGCTACATTTTATTGCCAAGATTTTGCCTCGCATACTGCTAAAAAACCCGCTCAACGCTGTTCGTCCGAGACGCGTTTAATGTGCGCCCTTAGCCAGCCTCACATGTTCCGCCGGTGGCATTGTTTACCAGCCAGCCTCCGCGGTAACATCCAAGCATACAATCGGAACATTTTGTATTATTACAGTGTTTTTGGTGATTTTATCTGCAAAATAAGTGACCATGGGCCCCAAGAAAGCTTCTAGTGCCAACCCTACAGCAATAAGGGTGAGAATTACTATAGAGATGAAGAAAAAGATCATTGATAAGTATGAAAGTGGAGTGCGTGTCTCCGAGCTGGCCAGGTTGTATAATAAACCCCAATCAACCATCGCTACTATTGGTGGTACAGCTGCTGCTGCTGCTGCTGCTGTACCACCATCAGCTGCTGCTGCGGCTGTAGTACCGTCTGCTGCTGCTGTAGCATCGTTTGCTGCTGCTGTAGCACTGTCAGCTGCTGCTGCTGTTGTACCACCGTCAGCTGCTGCTGCTGCTGTTGTAGCACTGTCTGCTGCTGCTGTAGTACCGTCTGCTGCTGCTGTAGCATCGTCTGCTGCTGCTGTAGCATCGTCTGCTGCTGCTGTAGCACTGTCAGCTGCTGCTGCTGCTGCTGTACCACCGTCAGCTGCTGCTGCTGCTGTAGTACCGTCTGCTGCTGCTGTAGCATCGTCTGCTGCTGCTGTAGCATCGTCTGCTACTGCTGTAGCACTGTCAGCTGCTTCTGCTGCTGCTGTACCACCGTCAGCTGCTGCTGCTGCTGCTGCTGCTGCTGCTGCTGCTGTAGTACCGTCTGCTGCTGCTGTAGCATCATCTGCTGCTGCTGTAGCATCGTCTGCTGCTGCTGTAGCACTGTCAGCTGCTACTGCTGCTGTAGCACTGTCAGCTGCTGCTGCTGCTGCTGTAGCACTGTTGTTGGTGTGGCTTATTGAGAATACCAAGAAACAATTAACCCCAGAGGATTTGCCACCCAGGATAACCCAAAAAAGTCAGTGTCATCGAAGACTGTCTAACTTATTTCCATTGGGGTCCTTAATCTTGTCTCCCAGGATGCAACCCACACCAGTCGACTAACACCCAGGTGAACAGGGAAAAATGCCTGGAACTGGTGCTCATATTGGTGAATTTAAAGCCAGCAAAGGTTGGTTTGAGAGATTTAAGAATCGTAGTGGCATACACAGTGTGATAAGGCCTGTTCTGGAAGAAAATGCCAAACAGGACCTACAGTACTCAGGAGGAAAAGGCACTCCCAGGACACAGTGTCTCATCAGTCATTGCTGCATCTTCAATAAAGGTAAGTGTCATTTATTCTTCATTTAGTAGAGTAGTACATGCACAATATATATTGTGCATGTACTACTCTACTATTGTGCATGTATCCTTCTCTTTGTGTGTAGGAAAATGTATATTTCATGTGGTAAAATTTTTTTTTTCATACTTTTGGGTGTCTTGCACGGATTAATTTGATTTCCATTATTTCTTATGGGGAAAATTCATTCGCATAACGATAATTTCGCATAACAATGAGCTCTCTTGCACGGATTAATATCGCTATGCGGGGGTCCACTGTATAGGGATACCAACAGTCTTATATGGGTGTGAAGCTTGGGTTGTAAATGCTGCAGTGAGGAGGCAGTTGGAGATGGTGGAGATGTCCTGCCTAAGGGCAATGTGTGGTGTAAATATTATGCAGAGAATTCAGAGCGTGGAAATTAGGAGAAGTGTGGAGTTAATAAAAGTATTAGTCAGAGGGCTGAAGAGGGTTTGTTGAGGTGGTTCAGTCATTTAGAGAGAATGGATCAAATTATAATGACATGGAGAGCTTATAAATCTGTAGGGGAAGGAAGGCGGGGTAGGGGTCGTCCTCAAAAAGGTTGAAGGGAGGGGGTAAAGGAGGTTTTGTGTGCAAGGGGCTTGGACTTCAAGCAAGCATGTGTGAGCGTGTTAGATAGGAGTGAATGGAGATGAATGTTATTTGAGACCTGACGAGCTGTTGGAGCGTGAGCAGGGTAATATTTAGTGAAGGGATTCAGGGAGACCGGTTATTTTTATATAGCTGGACTTGAGTGCTGGAAATGTGAAGTACAGTGTCTGCACTTTAAAGGAGGGGTTTGGGATAGTGGCAGTTTGGAGGAATATGTTGTATATCTTTATACGTATATGTTTCTAAACTGTTGTGTTCTGGGCACCTCTGCAAAAACAGTGATTATGTATGAGTAAGGTGAAATTGTTGAATGATGATGAAAGTATTGTTTTTTTTGGGGGGATTTTCTTTCTTTTTGGGTCACCCTGCCTTGGTGGGAGACAGCTGACTTGTTAAAAAAAAATACATGTATGACATTTAACCCTTTCAGGGTCGGCAGGCCCTCTCCTAAACTTGTTCTGAAGGTCGGAAATTTTAAAAAAAAAAAAAAAAAAATATTTTTTCTGATGAAATGATAGAGAATCTTTTCCTGATCATAATGACACCAAAAGTATGAAATTTGATGGAAAACTTTCGGAATTATGCTATTGCAAAGTTAGCGGTCTTGACGATGTTTATGCATTGGCAATTTCGCCCACTTTGAGCCCTATTATCGGTCAATTCCAATGTTCCAGTCGACAAAAATCATACCTATTTTGTTAGAACTCCATCTTGTCTATCGAATGAGTACAAGAAACCACCCATTTACCAGTTTCAACTAATGAACAACGTGGTCAGAAATTGGCAATTTTGTCAATTTCACACAAATTTCAAAAGATTCCAATTTCCAAATAGGGTCCAGAATAAATGAGACAGACATTCCTGGCACTAAAATAACACTTCCTCTGTTGATTACTCACGTCCCCAGGCCTCTGCTACATTTCCTTTGCTTTCCACTTTGAATTTTTATTCTCACAAAGAATAGAACATTTATGTTATGCAGACTACTGCATTCATGTAGAAATGGTATAAATATTATGAGCACACTTGTGAAAGAATATTAGACTCGCCAGTTGTTGTGTATTGGACGTGTGGCATGATTTGTTTACCTTTGAACTTTGGCAAAAATCAAACATTTATGCTACTTTGAGCTCAATTTCAAGATACTTTTCATTATGAAACTAATTAAAATCATCTCAATTTCCGTAATATATCTTCCATTCTATAAAATGAGACCAGGAAAACTAGAATACAACCATAAATAGCATACAAAAATACACTGCAAAGTCGCTGTTTTAAACCAAAAACATGGAGTTTTTTTTTTCTCATTTTGCACAGTTTGCTGCAGGATTTTTTTTATACTGTGCATACTGACCACATAGACCCATTCTTTCATATGTAGGCCTACCAGCTTTCCCTTGCTAGATTTGAAGGCACTAGAATTTATGCGTACTAGTACGGCATCAACCCTGAAAGGGTTAATGCACCTGAGAGTGATTATTATTGTGTATTATTATTATCATTATTAATATGGCGTCCTGAAGACTAATAAGACACTCTTAGTGACTTTAATGATTTTCATACTGTTTTGAATTTCGGCCATTTTGTATTTAGGCTGACCTTCTGGAACAGATTACTGCTGAAAAACGAGGTTCCACTGTATATATATACACTCCCCTCTGGGGTGTGTACATATATACCCAGAAGGGTTTTCTTCTATTTTCTTACTATTTCTTGTTCTTGTTTATTTCTTATCTCCATGGAAAAATGGAACAGAATTCTTCCTCCATCAGCCATGTTTGTCGTAAGAGATGACTAAAAGCCAGAAGCAAGGGGCTAGTAATCCATTCTGTATACATTACTAATTTTAAAAAAGAGAAACTGCTTTTTTCAGTTTAGGTCACCCTGCCTCGGTGGGATATGGCCGGTTTGTTGAGAAAAATAAAAGCAGGTGAGGATATAGCTTTGGAGTGGTTGGTTCTTTTGTTCATTAAATGTATTGAAGGGGAAAAGGTACCTAAGGACTGGCAGAGAGCATGCACAGTTCCTTTACATTAAGGGAAGGAGGACAAAAGAGAGTAAAAATTATATGGGAATAAGCCTACTGAGTATTCCAGGTAAAATGTATGGTAGGGTTATTAACCCTTTGACTGTTTTGGTTGTATATATACATCTTACGAGCCACCATTTTTGACTTACACGTATATACTCATAAATTCTTGCGGCTTCAAGTCAAGCAGGAGAAAGCTGGTAGGCCCACATGTGAGAGAATGGGTCTGTGTGGTCAGTGTGTACCATATAAAAAAAATCCTGCATAACGCAGTGCATAAAAAAATGGTCAGAGTTTTTTTTTTTCTAATTAAAATGCCGAATTTGTGGTCTATTTTCGTATAGTATTTATGGTTGTATTCTCGTTTTCTTGGTCTCATTTGATAGAATGGAAACCATGTTGTAGAAATAGAGGTGATTTTGATTGGTTTTACTATGAAAAGAACCTTGAAATGGAGCTCAAAGTAGGGGAAATGTTTGATTTTTGCTGATGTTCATAAGTAAACAAATGATGTCATTTTCCAATAAATGTCCAAGTAGCCATTCTAATATGCAGTCATGAATGGGTTGACATTATTTATACAATTATTACAATATTGCAGTATTCTGCATAACAGTAAATCTTCTATTTATTTTTGAATAAAAATTCAATATAGAAAGCAAGAGTAATATCAGAGGGGCCTGGAGACATGACTGATGAACAAAGAAAATGTTATTTTAGAGCTAGGAATGTCTGCATTGTTCATTCTGGACCCTATTTTGAAATTGTCATATTTTTTTAATTTTTGTGAAATTGGCCAAATTGCCAATTTCTGACCACTTTATTGGGTGGTTGAAATTGGTAAATGGGCAGTTTCTTGTACTCAATTGATAGAAAAAAATGGAATTCTAAAGAAATAGCTATGAGTTTGGTCGACTGGAACAATGGAATTAGCAGAAAATAGGGCTAAAAGTGGGCGAAATTGCCGATTTGTAAATATCACCGAGGTCCCTAATTTCGCAAGAGAGTAATTCCATCAGTTTTTCGTTAAATTTCGTTCTTTTGGTGTCATTACATTTGGGCAAAGATTATCATTTCATAAGAAATTTTTTTTTTTTTTTTTTGGAAATTTTGCGACACCAGGAGACACCTCAGGATTTGGGGTTGCGAGTCAAGGGGTTAATGAAAGAATTAAGGGCAAGACAGAGAGGAGGATTGCAGATGAACAGGGAGGCTTAAGAAAAGGTAGGGAATGTGTAGACCAAGTGTTTATATTAACCCTTTCAGGGTCCAGAGGCCAAATTTCAAAGTGTGCACCAGGGTCCAAGAATTTTCAAAAAATAATTTTGTTATTTTTTCTTATGAAATGGATGAGAATCTTTTTCTGAAGGTAATAAAACAAAAAGTACGAAATTTGATGGAAAATTGACGAAATTATGCTCTCGCGAATTTTGATGTGTCAGCAATATTTACGCATTGGCAATTTTGCCAACTTTGACTCCCATTTTAGGCCAATTACATTATTCCAGTCGACCAAATTCTTAGCTATTTCACTAGTATTCCTTCTATTCTGTCGACTGAGCACAAGATATCACCAAGTCAATTGTTTTAACTACAAAATAAAGTGATTGGAAATTGGTAATTTAGCCAATTTAATGCAAAGTTCAAAATATTCCAATTTCATAATAGGGTCCAGAATAAACAATACAGGCATTCCTGGCACTAAACTAACATTTCCTCTGTTCATTAGTTATGTTTTCAGGCTTTATAAATGAATTCCATTTTGATTTTTTATTCACATAATGAATTTTTATTCAAACCAAAAAATAGAAGATTTAACATTTCTGCTACTTTGAGCTCAGTTTCAAGCCATTTTCAGTACTAAAAACCAATCAAAATCATCTATACTTCTGTAATATATCTTCCATTCTATCAGATGAGACCAAGAAATCGCAAATACAACTATAAAAATATACGAAAAAACACTGCAAGGTCGCTGTTTTAATCGAAAATTATGGTCTCGGTTTTTTCTCTCATTATGCACTGTGTGCTGCAGGATTTGTTTTATGTGGTGCACACATACCACATAGATGTATTCTCTCGTATCTAGGCCCAAATTTACCACTCGCAGCTTATCAGAGTGAGCTGAGCTCATGGCGTAGACTTTCGGTTTTGACCCGCAACGTAAAGCCGTAGATCTACAGCACGGACCCTGAAAGGGTTAACACACATAAGCAAACAGTATTTAGATAGAGGTAGGAAAGTTATCATTGCTTTTATTGTTTTAGAAAAGGCATATGATAGGGTGGATAGGGGGAGCAATGTCTTAGATGTTGCAAGTGTATGGAATAGATTGTAAGTTAGTAAATGTTTTAAAGAGTTTTTATGAGGGCAGTGAGGCTCAGAGAGAGGAAGATTACTTTCCAGTAAAAGTAGGTCTTAGACAGGGATGCATGATATCACCATGGTTGTTTAATATATTTATAGATGGGATTGTAAAAGTAGTGTTTGTTCGGGTGTTGGAGAGAGGGACGGGATTAAAATATATGGATTCTAATTCAAAATGGGAGTTGACATAGTTACTTTTTGCTGATGATACTATGATTTTGAGAGATTCTGAAGAGAAGTTGGAAAGGTTAGCGGATGAGTTTGGGAGGGTGTGTAAAGGAAGGAAATTGAAAGTGAACATAAATAAGGGTAAGCTGATGAGGGTATCAAACTGTGAAGTGAACAAAGATAAAAAGGTGGGTGATGCATTGAGGAATCTGCTGGGACAAAGAACTTTATGGAAGCAAGAAAGGTAAATGAATTAGAGAATAGTGGTACCAACATTGTTTTTATGGGTGTGAATCTCAGGCTTTGAAAGTTGCAGCGAGGAAGTAGTTGGGGGCAGTAGAGATATCGTGTTTGAGGGCAGTAAGTGGTGTAAATATTATTCAGAGAATTCAGAATTTGAAGATTAGGAAGAGGTGTGGAGGGCCGAGGAAGGGTTATCAGGGTGGTTTGGACATTTAGAGAGGATAAAGAAAAGTAGGATAACTAGAAGAGTGAATAAATCTTGGGTGGAGAGAAGGGGTAAGAGTCATCCTAGGGAAGATTGGAGAAGAGGGGGTAAAGGAGGTCTTGAGTATTAAGAGAGATGTACATGCAGCAAGCTTGTATGAGTGTGTTAGACAGGAGAAACTGGAGGCAAGTGGTTTTTATGTCTGACATGCTGTTGGAGTGTGAGCAAGGTAATATTTATGGAGGGATTCAGGAAAACCATTAGCTAGACTTGAATCCTGGAGGTAGGAAGTACAGTGCCTGCACTCTGAAGGTGTGGTGGGGATGTTGTGGTTTCGAGGGCTATCTGAACTGTGATGCTGGAGCACTTCTAGCAAGACAGAGATTGACTGAGTGTCAGTGAAAGTGTTTTCTTCTTTATTGGGTCGCCCTTCCTTGATGGGAGACAGTTGGAGTGTTAAAAAAATTATTTGTATTAACCCAGCTCCTAGAAATGTTGTCATGAATGTTACAAAATATTTTGCTATCAATACTGACATTACTTTCTAAACAGGAATACAAGAATCCATATGATTTTGGACCATCAGAGAATTGGAAACTCTTTCTTGGTTTAACGCATGGCAGGTAAGTTTTTTTTTTTTTTGTATGTTGTGAGTTTTCTCAATTTTTATCAGTTTTATGCCAGTAATGTCCGTACCATTTACCACCTGTAAATTAGAGCATATTTACTTTCATCCTAGGTAGTAGGTTGATAGCAACCACCCAGGGAGGTACTACTATCCTACCAAGTGAGTGTAAAACAGAAGCCTTTAATTGTTTTACATGATGGTAGGATTGCTGGTGTCTTTTTTTCTGTCTCATAAACAAGCAAGATTTCAGGTATGTCTTGCTACTTCTACTTACACTTAGGTCACACTACACATGCATTTACAAGCATATATATATACACACACTCCTCTGTATTTTCTTACTATTTCTTGTTCTTGTTTATTTCCTCTTATCTCCATGAGGAAGTGGAACAGAATTCTTCCTCTTTAAGTCATGCATGTCGTTAGAGGCGACTAACATGCCAGAAGCAAGGGACTAGTAACTCCTTTTCCTGTATACATTACTAAAGTTTTCTCCATGGGGAAGTGGAACAGAATTCTTTCTCCGTAAGCCATGCATGTTGTAAGAGGCGACTAAAATGCCGGGAGCAAGAGGCTAGTAACCCCTTCTCCCATATAAATTACTAAATTTAAAAGAGAAACTTTCGTTTTTCTTTTTGGGCCACCCCGCCTTGGTGGGATACGGCCGGTGTGTTGAAAGAAAGATTACTAAAGTTAAAAAGAGAAACTTTTTTTTTTCATGTCATCCTGCCTCGGTGGGATATGTCCGGTTTGTTGAAAGATGATGATGATTTACTTTCATTTGCAATATGCATCACAAATATGTGAGAGACAACTCATTTAGACTGAATCAAGTTACTGTATGAATGTTTCACTAAGTGTGGCACAATGGCATATTCTGAGGTCCTTGTGCTTTATCTGTCTGCTAGTGGTTACATCAGTGATTATATATACAGTGACAGTGACTTGTTGTTCTCTAGGTCCTATAAATGTTGCAGTGGACATGAAGTAGTAACCTGTGCCAATAATTAAAATTTTACTTTTGGCTTTATTAAATTGTATATTTTGGCAAAACAGTAGTCACCAAGTGGTGTTGATTCTAATCAGTATTACTATTATATAACTTAATATTTGTATAATTGTGTAGTTTTTCTCTTTACCATTCGAGCAGAGGATGGAGACACATTCTTCTTCCATCGTGGCACTTACCTGATGGAAATGGATTAACTTGGCCCAATGCTATCATCACTGCTGCAAGTCACGACAAAGCTGCATGACAGACACCTTATTTGTTCTTTTAAACTAGAATGTTAATTATTACATATATCTTTTAGCCACAAGACTTTCATACATTCCAGGAACCAATGCCAGTATTTTTACCAGAAGACTGTCTTACATTTCCAGAAAATGGTGCTGTATTTATCATTTTATAGCATCTGCTTTAATCAATTTCTTCCAATTAGATACAGAGAAAACAAAGCTTCCTCTGTTTTTTTTTTAAATCAAATTTCACTAGTGAACTTGTAGAAATAATTAGTGATGTATTAATTTTATAAATGATGAAAGAGAAGAGGTAGCGACATACAGTAACACAGATACATGCTGAGAGAATGGAGCCCCCTCATGGGAGGTGTTCCTTGATGCTAATAAGGGGCTCTTGATCCAAGGAATTGAACCTGACCCTCCTTCCTCAGATTGAGCCTTATTGCTGCCCATTCCCTCAGACAGACACTGACTCCCTTTAGGTTAATTGTTGAAAATAAATGGTGTAAAATACCGACGCAATGGAAACATGTGTTTATGTTTTCAGGTTAATTGTTTCCCCATGAGTGTAATAATAATGAGATTATTATTATTACCATCATAACTAAGCACTAAACCCACTATGGTCATACAGCACTGTAGGGTAGGGTGTATATTCCTGATCAGACACACACACAATAACAATGAGAGAATAGCTATAAATTAACCCTTTGACTGTTGCAGGCCCCTTTCTGAAACTGTCATTCTGTCGCAACATTTTTGAAAAAAAAAAAAAAAATTCTTATGAAATGATAGAAAATCTTTACCCGATGGTAATGACACCAAAAGCACAAAATTTGGTCGAAAACTCCCGGAATTATGCTCCCGCGAAGTTAGCGGTCTAGGCGACATATACACATCGGCGATTTCGCCAACTTTGAGCCTTGTTTTTGGCCAATTCCGTTGTTCCAGTTGACCAAACTCATAGCTATTTCTTTAGAACTCCATTTTTTTCTATCAACTGAGTACAAGAAACTGCCCATTTACCGATTTGAACTACTCAATAAAGTGGTCAGAAATTGGCAATTTGGCCAATATCATGCAAATTAAAAAAGATGCCAATTTCAAAATAGGGTCCAGAATAAACAATGTAGACATTCTTGGCACTAAAATAACATATCCTCTGTTCATTAGTCACGTCTCTAGGCCCCTCTTATATTACTGTTGCTTTCCATTTTGATCTTTTGTTCATACAAAAAATACAAAATTTACTGTTATGCAGACTACTGCATTATTGTAAAAATGGTATAAATAATATCAGTGCACTAGCAAAAGAATATTAGACTCCCCAGTTGACATGTATTGGACGTGTGGTGTGATTTGCTTACTCTTGAACATTGGTAAAAATCGAACATTTCTGCTACTTTGAGCTGAATTTCAAGGTCATTTTCATCGTGAAAGTAATCAAAATCATCTCTATTTCTGCAATATGTTTTACATTTTATCACCTGAGACCATGAAAATGAGAATACAACAATAAATACTATACGAAAATACACCTCAAAGTTGGCGTTTTAATCCAAAAAAAGTCCGTTTTTTTTTCTCATTATGCACTGCGTGCGGCAGGATTTTTTTTATGTGGTGCACACTGACCACACAGACCCATTCTCTCACATGAGGGCCTACCAGCTTTCTCCTGCTTGATTTGAAGCCGCTAGAATTATCGAGTATATATACTTCCGAAACACTGGCTTGTAAGACATATATATACGACCAAAACAGTCAAAGGGTTAAGTAGGCAAGTACTTATGAGTAACATATATCTTACCATATAAAAACTATAAAATTATTCAGCTTTTCAAAAAATTTTATAATCTGAATCTGTAGAAATGGTTCAAGGTTCTTAGTTTAATTTCCTTGAGCTATCTTGCTATACACCAGGTATCCCTCAACGATGTAACAAGACATTTTAATAGTGTATATTTTTGTTTTAGTAAAGACACTGATGCAGTCAACTAGTCATTGTTTTTTAGAGGAATAAACTTTTAGCAGACTTTGCCACATTTAAAAGATTTTTATCATCTTGAGATAAGCAGAAATAATATATTAATATATACTTTGTAAGTTTATTCAGATTTTGTAAAATGTCTGTAATGAACTGGCACATTCACAAGTGCAAATTCCATATAGATCATGCAACACTGTTCATCATGCAGGTACTTCGCTTTGTATTCAATAAATGTATGGCAGAATGAATATCTTATAATTGTAGGGTTTAGACATATTTAAGTAACGTTGCATTACTCGTTGCTAACTAATGATGTAATATTTTATAATATTAGTCAGTGTGGAAATATGTAATTTTTATTGTACATGATTTTTTGTCTAGTCTTTTTTAGCAATGGGGTTATAACATACACACAATGTGCATTAATTTATTAAGTTATAAATATTTAATATTTGCATGCAGGGAAATTTTAAAATCAAGTAAAAATTTCATATAAATCCAAATGGATTGATTTACACCTGATATATTAGGCATAGCAAGGGCCTAGTAACCCATTCACCTGTATAAAATACTAAATGTAAAAAGAAAAATTTTCGTTTTTCTGTTTGGGCCACCCTGCTTTGGTGGGATATGACCAGTTTGTTGAAAAAAAAAAATATTAGGCATACAGTGAATGTTCTAAACTGGATTGAAACAAAATTTATTAGTGGGTAAAAATGTTGTGGAGAGAGTAGTAGGTAAATTTGGGGTGCCAGGGGTAAATATAAATGGGGAGCCTTTAATTGAGCCATGTGTAGAAAGAGATTTGGTAATAACTAATACATATTTTATGAAAAAGAGGATAAATAAATATACAAGGTATGATGTAGCACGTAATGAAAGTACACCTACCATCCGACTTACGACCGAGTTCGGTTCCGAGAAACCGGTCGTAAGTCGAAATGGTCGTAAGTCAAACTTTACTACTGAATATCAATGTAACATTTTTGTAATGACCTTATTTTATTGTTTTATTTTGGTATTTCTTGTTTTACTTTACTTTTTATGCTGTTAGTACCGTATTTTATGCTGTAAGGTTTAGGATAAACACTGTGTACAACACAAATAGTTGTTTATTTCCCAGAAATTTGGTATAAAAAACACGGTCGTAAGTCGAGTAGGTCGTAAGTCAGATGGTAGGTGTAGTTTGTTAGATTATGTATTGGTGGATAAAAGGTTAATGGGTAGGCTCCAGGATGTACATGTTTATAGAGGGGCAACTGATATATCGGATCATTATTTAGTTATAGCTACAGTTAGAGTAAGAGGTAGATGGGACAAGAGGAAGGTGGCAACAACAAGTAGGAGGGAAGTGAAAGTGTATAAACTAAGGGAGGAGGAAGTTCGGGTGAGATATAAGTGACTATTGGCAGAAAGGTGGGCTAGTGCAAAGATGAGTAGTGGGGGGAGGTTGAAGAGGGTTGGATGAGTTTTAAAAATGCAGTATTAGAATGTGGGGCAGAAGTTTGTGGTTATAGGAGGGTGGGGGGCAGGAGGAAAGAGGAGTGATTGGTGGAATGATGAAGTATAGGGTGTGATAAAAGAGAAAAAGGTAGCTTACGAGAGGTTTTTACAAAGCAAAAGTGTTATAAGTTATAAGAAGAGCAGAGTATATGGAGAGTAAAAGAAAGATGAAGAGAGTGGTGAGAGAGTGCAAAAGGAGAGCAGATGAAAGAGTGGGAGAGGCACTGTCAAGAAATTTTAATGAAAATAAGAAAAAATTTTGGATTGAGTTAAACAAGTTAAGAAAGCCTAGGGAACGTATGGATTTGTCAGTTAAAAACAGAGTAGGGGAGTTAGTAGATGGGGAGAGGGAGGTATTAGGTAGATGGCGAGAATATTTTGAGGAACTTTTAAATGTTGAGGAAGAAAGGGAGGCGGTAATTTCATGCACTGGCCAGGGAGGTATACCATCTTTTAGGAGTGAAGAAGAGCAGAATGTAAGTGTGGGGGAGGTACGTGAGGCATTACGGAGAATGAAAGGGGTTAAAGCAGCTGGAACTGATGGGATCATGACAGAAATGTTAAAAGCAGGAGGGGATATAGTGTTGGAGTGGTTGGTACTTTCTTTAATAAATGTATGAAAGAGGGGAAGGTACCTAGGGATTGGCAGAGAGCATGTATAGTCCCTTTATATAAAGGGAAGGGAGACAAAAGAGATTGTAAAAATTATAGAGGAATAAGTTTATTGATGAAATATTGGATATCAGATTGGAGGGAGAGAGTATGGAGGAGGTGAATGTATTCAGATATTTGGGAGTGGACGTGTCATCGGATGGGTCTATGAAAGATGAGGTAAATCATAGAATTGATGAGGGGAAAAGGGTGAGTGGTGCACTTAGGAGTCTGTGGAGACAAAGAACTTTGTCCTTGGAGGCAAAGAGGGGAATGTATGAGAGTATAGTTTTACCAACGCTCTTATATGGGTGTGAAGCATGGGTGATGAATGTTGCAGCGAGGAGAAGGCTGAAGGCAGTGGAGATGCCATGTCTGAGGGCAATGTGTGGTGTGAATATAAGGAAGAGAATTCATAGTTTGGAAGTTAGGAGGAGGTGCGGGATTACCAAAACTGTTGTCCAGAGGGCTGAGGAAGGGTTATTGAGGTGGTTCGGACATGTAGAGAGAATGGAGCGAAACAGAATGACTTACAGAGTGTATCAGTCTGTAGTGGAAGGAAGGCGGGGTAGGGGTCAGCCTAGGAAAGGTTGGAGGGAGGGGGTAAAGGAGGTTTTGTGTGCGAGGGGCTTTGACTTCCAGCAGGCATGCGTGAGCGTGTTTGATAGGAGTGAATGGAGACAAATGGTTTTTAATACTTGACGTGCTGTTGGAGTGTGAGCAAAGTAACATTTATGAAGGGGTTCAGGGAAACCGGCAGGCCGGACTTGAGTCCTGAAGATGGGAAGTACAGTGCCTGCACTCTGAAGGATGGGTGTTAATGTTGCAGTTTAAAAACTGTAGTGTAAAGCACCCTTCTGGCAAGACAGTGATGGAGTGAATGATGGTGAAAGTTTTTCTTTTTCGGGCCACCCTGCGTTGGTGGGAATCGGCCAGTGTGATAATAAAAAAAAAAAGTTTATCGAGTATACCAGGAAAAGTGTACGGTAGAGTTATTATTGAAAGAATTAGAGGTAAGACAGAATGTAGGATTGTGGATGAGCAAGGAGGTTTCAGAGTGGGTAGGGGATGTGTAGATCAAGTGTTTACATTGAAGCATATATGTGAACAGTATTTAGATGAAGGTAGGGAAGTTTTTATTGCATTTATGGATTTAGAAAAGGCATATGATAGAGTGGATAGGAGAGCAATGTGGCAGATGTTGCAAGTATATAGAATAGGTGGTAAGTTACTAAATGCTGTAAAGAGTTTTTATGAGGATAGTGAGGCTCAGGTTAGGGTGTGTAGATGAGAGGGAGATTACTTCCCAGTAAAGGTAGGTCTTAGACAGGGATATGTAATGTCACCATGGTTGTTTAATATATTTATAGATGGGGTCATAAAAGAAGTAAATGCTAGGGTGTTCGGGAGAGGGGTGGGATTAAATTATGGGGAATCAAATACAAAATGGGAATTGACACAGTTACTTTTTGCTGATGATACTGTGCTCATGGGAGATTCTGAAGGAAAATTGCAAAGGTTAGTGGATGAGTTTGGGAGTGTGTGTAAAGGTAGAAAGTTGAAAGTGAACATAGAAAAGAGTAAGGTGATAAGGGTATCAAATGATTTAGATAAAGAAAAATTGGATATCAAATTGGAGAGGAGGAGTATGGAAGAAGTGAATGTTTTCAGATACTTGGGAGTTGACGTGTTGGCAGATTGATTTATGAAGGATGAGGTTAATCATAGAATTGATGAAGGAAAAAAGGTGAGTGGTGCATTGAGGTATATGTGGAGTCAGAAAACGTTATCTATGGAGGCAAAGAAGGGAATGTATGAAAGTATAGTAGTACCAACACTCTTACATGGGTGTGAAGCTTGGGTTGTGAATGGAGCAGCGAGGAGGCGGTTGGAGACAGTGGAGATGTCCTGTCTAAGGGCAATGTGTGGTGTAAATATTATGCAGAAAATTCGGAGTGTGGAAATTAGGAGAAGGTGTGGAGTTAATAAAAGTATTAATCAGAGGGCTGAAGAGGGGTTGTTGAGGTGGTTTGGTCATTTAGAGAGAATGGATCAAAGTAGAATGACATGGAGAGCATTTAAATCTGTAGAAGGGGCTCTGTAGGGGCTCTGGTGGCCTGGTGGTTAACGCTCTCGCTTCACACGGTGAGGGCCTGGGTTCGATTCCCAGCCAGAGTAGAAACATTGGACGTGTTTCTTTCCACCTGTTGTCTATGTTCCCCATCAGTAAAATGGGTACCTGGGTGTTAGTCGACTGGTGTGGGTCGCATCCTGGGACACTGACCTAAGGAGGCCTGGTCACAGACCGGGCCGCGGGAGCGTTGACCCCCGGAACTCTCTCCAGGTAATCTCCAGGTAAGGAAGGCGGGGTAGGGGTCATCCTCGAAAAGGTTGGAAGGAAGGGGTGAGGGAGGTTTTGTGGGCAGGCGTGCATGAGCTTGTTCGATAGGAGTGAATGGAGACGAATGGTATTCGGGTAAACCGGTTATTTTATATAGCCGGACTTGAGTCCTGGAAATGGGAAGTACAATGCCTGCACTCTAAAGGAGGGATTTTGGGATATTAGCAGTTTGGAGGGATATGTTGTGTACCTTTATACGTATATGCTTCTAAACTGTTGTGCTCTGAGCACCTCTGCAAAAACAGTGATTATGTGTGTGTGAGGTGAAAGTGTTGAATGATGATGAAAGTATTTTCTTTTTGGGGATTTTCTTTCTTTTTGGGTCACCCTGCCTCGGTGGGAGATGGCCGACTTGTTGAAAAAAAAAAAATGTAAAAATGTTTTGGCTTAGGATGTATAACACAATATTTAGTTTATAAATTTTGTGCATGAGAGGAAGTTTGCCATTGTCTGCAGATACAGTATTTTAATAGAAGTCAACAGTGACTATTAGGTACAGTATTGACTCTACAATTGTACCTGTATTGATATAAAATGCTTGCTATTAGTGAAAATTGAAGACCAAAATATATGAGTGTTTTTTAGAGTGTAGTATGCATATATAGGCTGTGTTTTAGAAGATTTCAAGTAAGCTGTGTTTTAAATATGGGGGGAAAAAATAAGTGTCTTGTGATGGGCTTTGAGAGATTTTCTTCCCTAGTAACTGTGTGATTAGCCAGGTTATTGCTACCTGCAGCCTGCAGGGCTATTGAGTTTTTCATTTGCAGACTCCGCAAAATTTGATAATCTTGAATCGTAACCTGATGATGGCTGATGTTTGGTTCATGAAAAATGATAGTCTGGGCAGAAAAAATAACATTTAAGAATTACTTAATGTCTCTTTATAATGTACACAAAGGAGTTCCATGAACTAGTTTAAAAATAGAACACTTATCATTTTGCTCAATGTAAGGACCTTCCTTACTATGTCCATTTTGTACCTATAGAAAACATTTTAGAAATCCATTATTCAGTTGAAGTGTGAGCAAGGTAACATGAAGGGATTCAGGGAACCAGGTTATCCAGGAACCTACACTCTGGAGAGGTCAGGACATTGCAGTTTACAGGGTCATTTGAATTGTGATGTCAGCACACTTCTGGCAGGACAGGTTTTGAATAAGTGAATAGTGAGAGATGGCCATGTGTTAAAAAAAAAAAAATCCAACTGTATATTCATTACTAATAGAAGCAATATTTTGCCATATTGTACTGTATATGTACCTTTCAAAGCTGAATAATAATTTATTTTTTTTTACTTCTGGTGGCTCACAATACCAAAGTTCTATTGTTTACTAGGTGTATGTAGTAAAATGATCTAGTCCTCTGTGTAACATTTTTAAATATTTTATAATTTAATACTGTAATAAAAAATTGTCTGAGTTTTGTGTTTTCACACACACAATAACAATACACAGTAACACAATTCTCTAAAGCAATCATAAATTATCATTAGGGAAAGTGCTAAACTAAGATACAATATAGTCAACATTGATTATGAATGCCATGAGGATGAATCAAAGATCTGAATTTTGAGAATAAGTCTATGACAAACACTGAGGGAGGCATAGTAATAATCTGGATACCAACAGCAAGATTAGCATACAACTATTTCTTTATTTATTTATTTATTTATTTTGTCTTTGCAAACAGTACATCGAGATTTTGTATTTACAATAGTGGGTTGCAATGCAGAGAGAGCCTCTATTATACCTAGGCATTATGGGCCAACTTAACATTATTGGCTTACAGTCTACTTAATACTAAGGAGTATATCATAGTTGTACAGTAGGATAGTAATTATTTCATAGTTATACAGTAGAATATTAATTATAAATGAATCAAAATTTGTATAATACAAAGATATGCTGTGAAGATACTAACTAAATCCGAGAGATGACTCTGAATCACATTATTAGGAAAGACAGCCATGTACATTACTATAGTCATGGGAAGAGCGGTAAGCCTGTTGGAATTATACAGTACTTAGGGAAATGGGAGGCAATCAAAGGAAGGGGAGATCAGGCCCAATTTGGGTAAAGCAGCCCTCACCACCATGAAGGAACTTTCCCTGAGAACAGCCATATAAAGTGTCCTATTCCTGAGGATCTGGTCCTGTAGTAGACCCATAATATTGTTTGATGCCACTAAGACAATTTTTTTTTTTTTTTTGGGGGGGGGACCATAAAATATATTACATAAGTATGTGCCTCTACAATTTAATGATCAGAGAAGAGCTTGAACTTTATTAATCTGAAAAAAATGGCCAAAACTGTCCATGCTCTACATCTTGTTAGTCACCTCATATGTTTAATTAACCCTTAAATGGTCTAAATGTATATATACATTCTCTCGTGTAGCACCCCAAACGTATATATACGTTTCATTTGTCATTCATTCAACATTGGCATGATAGGCCTGAGTTGCCTAGACATGAGAGAATGGGTGTGCACAGTCAGTGTGTGCCATATGAAAAAATTGGGGATGCCTGGGTACCACATGCTCTTTTTTCCTAAAAAAAAAACGATTTTTTTTCTCTCAAAATATTCGGGGCGCTGCGCAGGTGAACGTATATATATGTTTGGACCGTTTAAGGGTTAAGAAAAGAATATATTGTACAATATAAAAAAAATATATGAGAAGGAAATGTAGTGTGATGAACTTACTGGCAAGGAAAATTTAAGGTGCCCCGTGGCCTGGTGGCTAAAGCTCTCACTTCACACGGTGAGGGTCTGGGTTCGATTCCCAGCAAGGGTAGAAACATTGGGCATGTTTCTTTACACCGGATGTCTATGTTCCCCAGCAGTAAAATGGGAACCTGGGAGTTAGTCGACTGGTGTGGGTCACATCCTGGGACAAAAATGACCTAATTTGCTCAAAATGCTTTGCATAAAAAGCAGCTTTCTATATAGTAGTACAGTTGAACCTCAAATTTCGAACGAATCACTTATCGAACTCTTCGAAAATAGAACACTTTTTTTCGAACCAACTTCGTCCCTATTATCGAACTCGCCCCTATTTTTGAACCGCCGGGTACTGGACATTTCCGGCAGCCTGCTCTGTCCGCGTCCCCATGCAGGCGCCATGAGCCAGTCTGGTTTAGTTGATGATTGAGTCCCCTCAAGGAAGGTTCCTTGATGTTGGTGAGGGGCTCTTGATTTAGAGAATTGGATCTGTGCTCCAGTTCCCCGAATTAAGCCTGAATGCCTTCCACATCCCCCCCCCCAGGCGCTGTATAATCCTCCGGGTTTAGCGCTTCCCCCTTGATTATAATAATAATGATGATTGAGTGAACACTAATCTGCGCTCTCATTCAAACATTTTACGATTATTTCATTGTGTTTAGTGCTTGTGGGACTGTGAAATAAACTACAATGGGCCCAAAGAACATTGCTAGTGGTAACCCTGTGGTAAAGAAAGTGAGAAACACCATAAATGTGAAGGAAATAATACAGAAGTGGAATGATGTCCAAATGTTTGTGGAGAAGTACCACCCTGAGCAAGCTGAAACAAGCCATCTTTGCAACAAGTTCAGTGACAGAATCGTGTCCAATTTTAGGGAAATCTTAAAGAGGCACCAGAAACAGAGGACTGTCGACAGATATTTTGTGAGACAGGGGTCCAGTGACTCTCAAGCTGGTCCTAGTGGCATTAAAAGACAGAGAAGGGAAGTAACCCCAGAGAGGGCTTTGATACTTGAAGTCCTCATGGAGGGGGATTCTCCTTCCAAACACTAACACCAACTCCCTCTCTCCTCCTCCTTATCTTCCAGATGCCATCACCAATCTTCAATAGAGGAAAGTAAAATGCTATTTTATATGTTTATTTAAATTTATTAATACATAATTGAACACTATATTTGTTGAGTGTATGTAAAACTATAATTAATCTCTATAAAATGTATTTTTTTTGTGTGAATATTTTTGGGTTTCTGGAACAGATTAATTGTATTTCCATTACTTCTTATGGGAAATATTGCTTCGCTTTTCAGACTTTTCGAATTTAGAACTAACTCCTGGAACGGATTAAGTTCGATATTTGAGGTTCCACTGTATGTCACTGATGTCCGCTAGGCCTGTATACCTTGTACGTGTAGAAATAAAGATATTATTATCATTATTATTATTATTATTATTATTATAAGACAATCTAGAAAGATATGAAGGCATGTGAAATATCAGCAGCTATTTATTATAAACTACAGCACTATATAATTTATTTTATCCACTGTCAAAAATTTCCTCAGTCATGTTAGTAAAGTTTTTTTAACCATGAGTATTTGACTTCAGTATTTTGCTGCCTTAATCCTGTGTTGGATTCAAATGGTATATTGCCAGCAATACTGAAGAAAACACACATTGCAGAACCAATTTCTATTGGGACAACATTTTACTTTGTTAAAGATTTATCCTATCAACTAGTTAGCTGTATAGCCCTTGTGGCTTAGTGCTTCTTTTTGATTATAATAATAATAATATCAACTAGTTAAAACTTTAACAAAGTGAAACATTGTACCAATAAGTGCTTGCTCTGAAACATGTCTTTTCTTTAAGCCTCTGTTATACATACAAACTACTGAGTTGTTAACATCCTTTACTACAACAATGAAAATAATAATGACTAGTCTTAAATACTGAAAAAAATTATTATATTTAACGTAGGTACTGTATAGTGAAAAAGTAGGAGCCAGTGCTAAACTAATAAGAAGTCTTGGTACTGAGCAATGTAATATAATGTACCAGTCATATAATTTATTTAGCATAAACATAATAAATATATAACAATATGAAAAGTTAAATCCCACATGGACAGAAATTAAAATGCAGACTGGAAAGGATCAGTATATTTTTATTTCAATTAAATCTGCTGAACTAAACAGATCCTTTTCAGTCTATTTTATTTTCTGTCCATGTAGGATTTACTTTTTCCTTTATCAGGGTTTATAACACTTAAAACAAATAAAAATACTAGTTTTGGAATGCAGTTTTCTAAATGGTTAGCACAGTACTTATGTGAAAATTATTATAAATCTTATGAGTAAAATGAGGAAGAAACGCTAAACACGTCTAAGAAATGGATTGGGCTGTAAAGTATTAATAACAGAATCAGTGGGATGTGCAAAATGTGTTGATGCCACAATTACTTCACAAGGAGGATTCACAGCTGTTACAACTTGTTGAATTTCAAATACTTCTCCTGGAGTCACCCCTCCAACAACAAAGACCAGCATTGTAGGTGTATCTCATGGCATTGGCTTGCTTATATTCACAAAAAGGCTGAAAAGCAATACATATACATATTATTAAGCTAAAGTGCAACCATTTTTATTTCTCACACAGAGAACTAGTATGTACATAAAAGCTTTCTGTCAGTCTGAATCAGGCTGAGTATTTAAATTCCCTTAAGTGAGAGTGAGAGCTAGAGCGCACGCACATGCGATGGAACAAAGATATGCTGACACTGTGCAATGGTGCATACATGTACAATGCTGTGTGATGTACATACTATACAATATTTGATACAGCATAAATGTGCTGACACTGTGTGGTGGACATGGAAGTTGAAAGGCATTCTAAAATAATCAAGCAGTTTAGAAAATAATGAAGTGTAAACCTGATATTTGCACCACATCAGGAGATTCAGGTACAGTAATGTAAAACAAAAGACCTAGAAATAAGCAAGGATGAAGTTAGGTAAATTCTCCATTCAACAGACTTCAGAAATATGGAACAATCTCCTGGATCATCAAATTTGGAGCCAATGCACAAAGTCCTGTAGTTGTAGACCTGTTAATTATTGTTACAATCATGGCAAAACAATTTTTTTTTTATCCACAACAATCATCATTACTGGCCACCTGCTCCCCTCAGTTATGGTCTAATATATAGAAGGTTTACTCTATTAAGAATGGCTCAGTTACAAACACAGAATCCCCAACATATGGATAAGTTGTGTTCCAGTCATTTCAACTTACCAGTCATTCCAACTTAACATATTGGTAAATGGTCCCCCCATTACAAGACACACTGAGGGTAAATTTCTAGGTCTTCACCTTGACTATAATCTTAAATTTCATTCCCACATCCAGCTTATATCCAAGAAAATTTCCAAATTAGTAGGCATCCTTTCCAAGATATAGCACTGTGGTCCCCCATATGACATTCGTTATCATATACCACTCTTTAATATATCCCTACTTCACCTATGGTATTTGTGCCTGGGATCAACCAGAGCCAACCACCTTAAACCTTTAATAACCCAACAAAAAGCTGCTGTGCAGATGATCACCAACTCCTGTGCCAGACAGCACACCCCACCACTTTTCAAAATCTTGAACCTACTAAATATATGAGACATACATTCATACTATTTGTGCCTACTATACATACAGAACATTAACCTCCAATATAAACCCTCCGCTTAAATTTCTCCTTGACAGCTACAACAGAATGCACGGTCACAATACAAGGCATAAAGCACTCTTCGACATCCCTCATATCAATCTCACACTATGCAAAAAATGCAATGAACATAAAGGGCCTAAAGATCTGGAATTCACTACCTGAACCAGTAAAAGATCCCTTGACTGCATACAAATTTAGGGCTATGCTTAAAAATCATCTCATCTCTCAATCCTAACCAAATCAACCAAAACAACATCTAATCGATTTGAAGCAACTCTCCCAAATATTATACGACATCTAGGCTATTAAAGCATTTGCCAATCAACAAAATAGTACTGTTCGAATCATTATTTGTAATACAGTGGAACCCCGAGTTTCGGCCACCCTGAGTATTGGCCACTTCGAGTTTTGATCGCTTGTCGGCCAAATTTTGTCCTGAGTTTCAGCCGTTGCCCAGAGTTTCGGCCAGCATACCAGACTTGTCCGCCTGCCCGCGCTTGCGTGCCTCCCTGCACAGTGTCGTGATCCAGTCTAGTGTTGTTTATCCTTGAGTGAACATTACCCTGTGTGCTCCTCCTGCCAGCCAGGCAGCCATCCATCCAGCCAGCCATCCAGGCAACCAGGCAGCCATCCAGCCATCCAGGCAACCAGGCAGCCATCCAGCCAGGCAGCCATCTAGCCAGCCAGGCATCCAGCCAGCCAGGCATCCAGCCAGCCAGGCAACCAGCCAGCCAGGCATCCAGCCAGCCAGGCAACCAGCCAGCCAGGCATCCAGCAAGCCAGGCAACTGGCCAGCCAGGCAGCCATCCAGCCAGGCATCCAGCCAGCCAGGCAACCAGCCAGCCAGGCATCCAGCCAGCCAGGCAACCAGCCAGCCAGGCAACCAGCCAGCCAGGCAGCCAACCAGCCAGGCATCCAGCCAGCCAGGCAGCCAGCAAGCCATCCAGCCAGGCATGCATCCATCCATCCAGCCAGGCATGCATCCATCCATCCAGCCAGCCAGGCAGGCATCCATCCATCCAGCCAGCAAGCCATCCAGCCAGGCAGGCATCCATTCAGCCAGTCAGCCAGCCAGGCAGGCATCCATCCAGCCAGCCAGCCAGGCAGGCAGGCATCCATCCATCCAGCCAGGCAGGCAGCCAGCCAGGGAACCAGCCAGCCAGGCACCCAGCCAGCCAGGCAACCAGCCAGCCAGGCAACCAGCCAGCCAGGCAACCAGCCAGCCAGGCAACCAGCCAGCCAGGCAACCAGCCAGCCAGGCATCCAGCCAGCCAGGCAACCAGCCAGCCAGGCAACCAGCCAGCCAGGCAACCAGCCAGCCAGGCAGCTGAAAAATTTGTGCATGAATTTAAGGGGTACGTAGAGACTGAAAAATTCAGGCCCAACAAGTGTTCATTTGTGACAAAACAGCCTGTTTTGGAACAAAATGCCAAAGAGGACCTACATTACTCAGGAGGAAAAGGTCCTGCCAGGACACAAGCCTATGAAAGACAGGCTAACTTTTTTGTTCTGTGCTGTCATCTTCCAGATGCCAGCAAGTCTCTTCAATAAAGGTAAGTAAATGTTATTTTAAATGTTTATTTATATTTTAATTTATCTATTGTATACTAGTATATCTATTTATCTGTGTTGTGTGTACAGTAGGGCCCCGCTTTACGGTGTTTCACCTTACGGCGTTCCGCCAATATGGCGATTTCAAATTATGACCAAAACTTTGTATACAGCGAGCGCGAGCAGTCTTTCAAATGCGGCACACACCACCTGGTTTGTTTACATTCTCCGTGAGCACATATCTATATTATGTAATAATAATCACTCTTGGGCACATTAAATGTCTTATTTTACGTAATATAGACATTTTTCATTAATCCATCTATGATATTTTCTTCAAAATTATATATGAAACACGTTACATAGTATATAAACATTTTATGTTTATGTACTATGGAGGTGTGGTAGCCGGGCGGAGGGAAAACATTATGTCACTCCCCTTCATACATAACGCTTTTGTTTACAATTCTCAGCATGCATTATTCATTACTTCTCCCTTTGTTTACAATGGCATCTAAAGGTAGTGATAGAAACGATTAAATTCAGTGAACATGGTATGTGGATGGTAATAACATGGCTCTGGGCAACATTAAATATCGTGTAGCTATGTAGGTAGGTATAGGTATGTAGCCCAGGCAGACTACATACCTATATTATTATTATAACTGATAATTATACTTATGTGTACCTGTACCTAAGTAAACTTATACACTGTGCTGGCATGCAGGTACACATTAAAATCACTAAGAGTGTCTTATTAGTCTTGAAGATGACATATTAACAATGATAATAACAACAATGATCACTGTGAGGTGTATTTTCGTATAGTTTTTATGGTTATATTCTCATTTTCATAGTCACATTTGATAGAATGGAAAACATTTTATAGAAATAGAGGTGATTTTGACTGGTTTTACTATGAAAAGGACCTTGAGATGGAGCTCAAAGTAGTTGAAATGTTTGATTTTTGCCAATGTTCAAGAGTAAACAAATGATGTCATTGTCCAATAAACGTCCAGCTAGCCATTCTAATATGCAGTCATGAATGGGTTGACATTATTTATACAATTATTACAATACTGCAGTAGTCTGCATAACAGTAAATCTACTATTTTTTGTTTGAATAAAAATTCAAAATAGAAAGCAAGAGTAATATAAGAGGGGCCTGGAGACATGGCTGATGAACAAAGAAAATGTTATTTTAGAGCCAGGAATGTCTGATTTGTTCATTCTGGACCCTATTTTGAAACTGGCATATTTTTTAATTTGCATGAAATTGGCCAAATTGCAAATTTCTGACCACTTTATTGGGTAGTTGAAATTGGTAAATGGGACATTTCTTGTACTCAATCGATAGAATAAATGGAGTTCTAAAGAAATAGGTATGAGTTTGGTCGACTGGAACAATGGAATTGACCGAAAATAGGGCTCAAAGTGGGCAAAATCGCCAATTCGTAAATGTAGCCAAGGTCGCTAACTTTGCGAGAGCGTAATTCCATGTTTTCCATCAAATTTCGTACTTTTGGCGTCATTACCATCGGGAAAAGATTATCATTTCATAAGAAAAATTTTTTTTTTTTTTTCAAATATTTTGCGACACCAGGAGACACCTCAGGATTTGGGGTTGCGACAGTCAAAGGATTAAGGTAAGTAATGAGTGTACTGTATATGCATTTTATCACTCTAGGGAGCTTTAAGCATTGTTGTATAGTATGTGTGGGTGGGGTGGCCAGGAGGGCTACCACACCTGACTTCTTACAGTAAATACTACTCACCTTTTGCCCTACTTTAAGACTACAAATATTTTGAGGTAAATAATGAGTGTACTGTGTGTGTATTTTACTTTTTAATGCCTAGTTCTATTGCTAACTTAATATGTTAGTGTAAACTTGTTATTTGGCATTTAAATGCATTTATAAATGGAAAAAATGGAGTTCTGCTTTCTGGCGAAGTCTGCTCTCCAGCAGTAGCCTGGAACCTAACCTGCTGTATAAGTGGGGCCCTACTGCATGTAAAATTACAGTTATTCTTTAAAAAATGTATTTTTTGTGAATATTTTTTGTGGGTCTGGAACGAATTAATTTTATTTACATTATTTCTTATGCTAAATATTGCTTCACCTTTCGGCTGTTTCTAGTTTAGGCCTAGCTCCTGGAACGGATTACAGCTGAAACTCGGGGTTTTACTGTACTGTAATTTGTCATGTGCAACTTCAAGATTATTATTCTTATAAACCTCCATCTTTAACTACCTAGCATTAGTATTAAGATAAAATAAAGATTTATTAACAAGATAACCACTCTTATCTTGTCTGGACTTAAGTAGTTTTTCAGTACCGTACATAGAGAATTTCTGTTTCAGATACATAAACATATTCCTAATCTTATATAACCTGTCTTTTTTGTCAGGCCTGATTTTGTCTGAGAAGTGTAGCATACATAATAATAGCCCAAATCGATTCACTAGTATATCACTGATAGCTGGGGTTGCAATCAGGCGGTCTGTCGACCAGTATGATTTGACACTGTGCTTATACACATGTGGCATAAGCATTATTGTGGCAAAGAAAAGATACATCTCAGCCACAGTTGTCTCCTTTCACTGGTGTAGACGTGATCTTGGTGAAAGAATTGTGTTTGCCATGGTGTACTCCTAGTATGTGTTGCTTTCTCTGACAATAATTTCCATTAGAGGTTTGCCAAAGAATAACTTGAAACATTCTAGTTCATTGGCATTGTTCCCAAGTGTACAAGATGGCCGTATTCCACTTTGACTTTTATCAAAGTGAGGAGATTGGGAACAAAATTGGCAGCTTCCTGCCAATCCCACGTGCGGTCTACTGATGGATACTGGAAATTGACAGGTGATTGTGATTGTGGGGGTTGGTGTGGTGGGTGAGGGTGGGCTTTGTTGTATCTGAGCTGACTCAGTGGTGTGGGTAGCAGCATGGGCCACTGCTGGTGCCTCAATGCGCATGGCACCACTACCATCTGATTACGCATGCACATTTTTCATCCCCATTGTATGAATATTGTGGAAATTAAATCACCTGCATGTACCTCAACATTACATTCATACATGTAATCTCATTGGGAGGTGACAACCATATATTGTTTACAGTAGTTACCCCGTGTAGACGTGTAAGAAAACTTAAGCCACCCCTGGTCATTGCAAGGGGCTCCTTCGATATCCCACACCTTAAACACATCTGTCCTAGACCAGTACTACAACTTACAAGTGGATAGCACCCACAAGTATGGCACTACTAATTAGTTGTGGACTGTATGGATAAATTGGACTGATTAGAAAACAGGGGTGAAGGGGTTACATGGGAACACAAAACTACCACTTACCCAATTTCATTGGTGGTCACTGGAGATCGTTGTAGCACCCTCAACTCCTGTCCCATTATAACATACCTAACTGGCCAGTATCAATCTGCTATAACTAGAAAGGTTACTTAATCTCATTTCCATAGATTTCCTCCTGTACTTATTTCTTATATAATTAGCTAATTTGACACCTTCATAAATGGCTGTTAATTCCAACTGAGGCAAGGTACGTGATTTAATTGGAGACACTTTAGCCTTAGACATAACAAGAGAAATAACACTATTACATTGAATGTAAGCAACTGCTCCATATGCCAATTTTGAAGCATCACAAAAAATGTGGAGTACATTTTTCCCATTTGGATTGGCCACCTGGCATGGGATCTCCAACATTGGAATTTTTTCACAATCACCAATTAATTCATCCCACCTGTTAATGAATTCCTCAGGTAGAATTTCATCCCAAGCACATTTAAGTTTCCATGCTTCCTGAATTAATAATTTCCCTCTTATAGTAAGGGGTGACACTAAACCTAGTGGATCAAAACATTTGGAAACTTCAGCAAGCAAAACTCTCTTAGTTAATTTATTGGGCATACTGTAATTATTAGGTTTTAACATTAACAAATCTCTCTCAGTATCCCAAGTTAAACCCAATACATTACTACATTTTGGCACTTCATCTCCAGGGTAATCTTTACTTATTTTGTCCTTTAATTTGGATGAATTACTATTCCATTCCCTCAGAGGCATATTTGCACTTTGCATTATTTTATTAGCCTCTCCATAAGTCATTAACAGTTCCTCTTCAGTTGACGTCACACAAAGGAAATTGTCCACATAAAATTGTTTGCTCATTACTTTACTCAATGGACTTTCCATACGTTTAAGGTGTGCATTTATCGTCGCTTGAAGTAGGAACGGACTGGATGTAGCACCAAATAATACGCTCCTAAAGCGAAAGGTTTTCAGAGGGCTAAGTGGGTCAATAGGATTCTCAGGCCATAAGAAGCGGGTACAATCCCGGTCAGCCTCTTGTAAACCCACTCTTAGGAAAGCTTTACTTATGTCAGCCGTAAAGGCATAATGCTTCACTCTGAAATTTAATAAGATATCTCCTAATTTTTCTGTCAACGAAGGACCTGTCATCAAACAGTCATTTAAACTAGGTACATTTTTGTTACTCCTGGCACTACAATTAAACACAATTCTCAGAGGAGTGGTCTTAGAATCCTTCTTCACTCCGTGATGTGGCAAATAGTGACCATAAATTTTGGCTTGCTCAGGAGGTACCCAGTTTCTCTAAATTTATTAATTAACTGCTCAGCAATTATATCATTATGTACCTGGAGTTTACCTGGAGGCAGTTAACAATTCTGGTGTCTTACTCAGTTCGCAGAGCTGAGCCTTTAATTGTCCATATGCCATTCTGTAATTAGTGGGCAACTCTGGATGGTTCAGTCTCCATGGAAGTCGTACCCAGTATTGTCCAGATTCAAATTTTACATCTTTCAGGTACTGCTCCTGAGTAAAAGAATCGTCTGGACTTTCTTCATTTACATTTATTCCAATGCTGTCTAATTCCCACAATTTATGCACTGGCTCAACACCATCCTCTATGGAAGAATTATACTGGGATACGATTTCATGAGTAAGACACACAGTTACGGTATTTGTAGTTTCCTCTAGTCATGAATTATTATTATGAGGAATCCTACCATACATTACATGTCCTCCTGCAGTCTTGAAAAGGGTGACACCACATTTCTCTACCATACCCTTTACAAAGGAGGCATAATAGTCACTACCTATCAAAATATTTATTGGGCCTACAGAATCATCACTTACACCAGAAGGTGCTAAATTTACATTATGTGAAAGTCTTTCTGTAGCTTTACTAAGCCCTACTGTAGATATTTTCTCTGGAAGTCTATTTACAATTACTGCATTAACACGTTTTTTCTCATTGCCCAACCTGACAGTTACATAAACAGTGTCATACAATTGAGCCCTTTTATCCGAGAGAAAACCAGATACGTACAGTGGACCCCCGCATACCGGACGCCTTGCATAACGGACAATCCGCATACCGGACGCTTTGATCGCTAAAATTTTGCCTCGCATACCGCCCAAAAACCCGCTCAGCGCCCTTCGTCCGAGACGCGTCCAATGTGCGGCCTGAGCCAGCCTCATATGTTCCGCCGGTGGCATTGTTTACCAGCCAGCCTCCGCGGTAACATTCAAGCATACAATCGGAATATTTCGTATTATTACAGTGTTTTCGGTGCTGTTTCTGGAAAATAAGTGACCATGGGCCCCAAGAAAGCTTCTAGTTCCAACCCTACAGCAATAAGGGTTAGAATTCCAATAGAAATGAAGAAAGAGATCATTGATAAGTATGAAAGTGGAGTGCGTATCACCGACCTGGTCAGGTTGTACAAGAAACCCAAATCAACCATCTCTACTATTGTGGGCAACAGAAAGGCAATCAAGGAAGCTGTTCTTGCCAAAGGTTTAACTGTGTTTTCGAAACAAAGATCGCAAGTGATGGAAGATGTTGAGAGACTCTTATTGGTGTGGATAAATGAAAAACAGCTAGCAGGAGATAGCGTCTCTCAAGCAATCATAAGCGAAAAGGCTAGGAAGTTGCATGAGGATTTAATTAAAAAAAGGCCTGCAACTAGTGATGATGTGAGTGAATTTAAGGCCAGCAAAGGTTGGTTTGAGAGATTTAAGAAGCGTAGTGGCATACATAGTGTGATACGGCATGGTGAGGCTGCCAGTTCGGACCACAAAGCGGCTGAAAAATATGTGCAGGAATTCAAGGAGTACATAGAAACTGAAGGACTGAAACCTGAACAAGTGTTTAATTGTGATGAAACAGGCCTGTTTTGGAAGAAAATGCCAAGCAGGACCTACATTACTCAGGAAGAAAAGGCACTCCCAGGACATAAGCCTATGAAAGACAGGCTTACTTTGTTGATGTGTTCCAATGCTAGTGGTGATTGCAAAGTTAAGCCTTTATTAGTGTATCACTCTGAAACTCCCAGAGCGTTCAGGCAAAAGAATGTCCTCAAGGATAATTTGTGTGTGCTGTGGAGATCAAACAGTAAGGCATGGGTCACTAGGGACTTTTTCTATAACTGGTTACACCATGCATTTGCCCCCAATGTCAAAGATTACCTAACTGAAAAGAAATTAGAACTTAAGTGCCTCCTGGTGTTAGACAATGCCCCTGGTCATCCTACAGACGTGGCAGAGCGACTTTATGGGGACATGAGCTTCATTAAGGTGACGTTTTTGCCTCCTAATACCACTCCTCTCCTGCAGCCCATAGACCAGCAGGTTATTGCAAACTTCAAAAAACTGTACACAAAAGCTCTGTTTGAAAGGTGCTTTGTAGTGACCTCAGAAACTCAACTGACTCTAAGAGAGTTTTGGAGAGATCACTTTAATATCCTCAATTGTATAAACCTTATAGGTAAGGCTTGGGAGGGAGTGACTAAGAAGACCTTGAACTCTGCTTGGAAGAAACTGTGGCCAGAATGTGTAGACAAAAGGGATTTTGAAGGGTTTGAGGCTAACCCTGAGAGGAGTATACCAGTTGAGGAATCAATTGTGGCATTGGGGAAGTCCTTGGGGTTGGAGGTTAGTGGGGAGGATGTGGAAGAGTTGGTGGAGGAGGACAATGAAGAACTAACCACTGATGAGCTGATAGATCAACTTCAAGAGCAAGAGGCCAGACCTGGGGAAACTGGTTCAAAGGAGGGGAGAGAGAAATTGAAGGAATTGCCTACTTCAAAGATTAAGGAAATGTGTGCAAAATGGCTTGAAGTGCAAACCTTTTTTGATGAAAATCACCCTCACACAGCTATTGCAAGCCGTGCTGGTGACTGTTACAATGACAATGTTGTGAACCACTTTAGACAAATCATAAAGGAACGAGAGGTACAGGCCACTATGGACAGATATGTTGTGCGAAAGAAGTCCAGTGACTCTGAAGCTGGTCCTAGTGGCATTAAAAGAAGAAGGGAAGTAACCCCAGAAAAGGACTCGACACCTCAAGTCTTAATGGAAGGGGATTCCCCTTCTAAACACTAACACTCTCTCTCCCCTCCTCCCATCCCATCAATCATCACCAGATCTTCAATAAAAGTAAGTGTCATGTAATTGTGCATGCCTTTTTCAGTTTGTGTGTACTAAAATTAACATTTCATGTGGTAAAAAAAAAATTTTTTCATACTTTTGGGTGTCTTGCACGGATTAATTTTATTTCCATTATTTCTTATGGGGAAAATTCATTCACATACCGAACATTTCGCATAACAGCCAGCCCTCTTGCACGGATTAAGGTCGCTATGCGGGGGTCCACTGTAATTTTAAAGTTGTGGGATCTCCCATCTGTACTTTCATACCATCAAGACATTTACGTTTTATGAAAGTACGCTGGGATCCCAGGTCCAATAATGCAGTTACATTTTTTGATTTATGTCTTTTATCGTCAATTTTTACCTGTAACTCAGGTAAGGCAACTTCAGCAAAACCATCATTATTAACATTAGCAGCAATTTTTACATTAGCCACTGTTGTGTCAGGATTGTCAACATTATCATTATTATCAACATTATCATATAGTATGGAAAATTTTATAGGGGTGATTACTTGTACATACCTCAACATTACATGCATACAAGTAATCTCATTGGGAGACAACAACTATATTGTTTACCGTAGTCACCCGTGTAGACATGTGAGAAAACTTAACCACCTCTGGTCACTGCAGGTGGCCCCTCGACCCTCACAATCTTATCCATATCTATTCGAGACCAGTATAAATTGGATAGCACCCTCAAGTACGGCGCTACTAATTAATTGTGGACTGTATAGATTATATTAGCTTAACTGAATAAGGGGGGGTAGGTTACACATGGATACATCCATCAAGGAAAAACATTTGTACATAATCCCACCACTTACCAGATATTCTCTGGTGGTCACTTGATGTGGCTGGATCACCCATAACCTATCCAATTAAAACATACCTAACTGGCCAGTATCAGTCTGCTATAACTAGAAAGGTTACTTAACTGTGGGTGATTGATGCTCCTTATTTCCTCCATTCACCATCTCATTTCGATGTCCTGCTACACCGACACGGTTCTTATTCCAGCAGGACGAGGTATCCGTTGGTTTGTCCCAGTTTAGAAGTCGTGATTCCATAAAACTTCACTATCCTCGGGACGAGAACCACGCGTTCACTCGGAGCAGGGTGATTTATTTCACTTCCCGCATTCTCTTAACTTAATGTTATTATCACTGATTACATTACCATTCACAAGATGATTTAACGTCTCATAATTATTATACACATTAGAGGTCACTCCATTAAGATCTGAGACCGATGAGTGAGGATTAACTCACGGGTAATTTCCCCTGGACACATTCCATGGCGGCGCACCCGTCACCCCCGGTCCTACTATTATCCACTCATTTTACCACTTTATTACGGTGGTCACGTAAATCACGTTCCCTCACTCTTCACCAGGAACAGTTATGACACTTCCTATTAGGAAGTGAGGCCTATATTAATCCTTAGGCCGCCGTGAATGCTAATTTCCTGATGCCATGTTTTCACAGCCTCCTCACTACATTCAAAACACTGCCGCCAACCCATGCCCTGAGTCGATCTGTCCCCCCCGCACATCCGCGCAGGCGCAGGGTGAACCTGGTTGGTTCTATTCAAAATACAAATACATTTTGACCCAAATCAACACTTTAAACACTTATTAGGCACTATAGCTTCGGAAATTAAATAATTTCCACATATAGACCTTTACACATGACTATATGGTGTCTTCCTTTGTGACATTGATAACAGTTGTTTAATTTGGCATGACAATCCTTTACATTGTGATTACCTAAACACCTGATACATTTGTCAAGTTCCTCCAATCTTTCAACTTTATCATTCAATGAATTGTATGCATTGCAATTCTTAGAAGAATGAGTACCCTTGCAGAAAATACAATCTCTCTTTTCTTTGATTGGTTTCTTATTAACTGGGCTACTCTTAGGAGGATACTTATTCCTCTTACCTTGTGGAGAATCATTATTTCTGATTCTTGCTACTTGATTATTAACACTGGGATAATTTTTTCCTTTGTGAAACTTGACAGATATCTCAGAGTTATTATGTGTTGCATCTTTAAAATGAGTTGGTTGGCTGGTCTGCAACTGCACAATTAATTCTTGTAGACCTAGTCTTATTTCCTCCAGACCAAAATAACTCTTGTGATACTTGTTCGAGACCCATTCAAGTGTTTTACAGCTGAATTTATTCTGTACTATGGCACTCAATAACCAGTCTGATTCCTTCAGATTATATTTATTACTTAAAGTTTTGAGAGTGCTCTCCAGTTTAACTCTAAACTGCTGTAAACCTTTGTAAGTGTGATCTGGAGATTTTAAATTAACAATGATATTCACTAGATCCAACCTACTTTGTTCTATATTACCATAAGTGACCTTCAACAAGTCAACTGCTTACTTGTAAGAGTCATCTACATTGGAAAAGGCTTGTATGAGTATGTGAGCATCTCCTCTTACTTGTCCTTTTAGGTAAAATAATTTAGTTACACAGGCTAGGTCACTCCTGTCATGCACAGCTGCTTTAAAAATTGACCAAAATTCCTCCCAGTTTTCTCCAGGATTAAACACAGGTAAACATAGCTCTGGGAGTTTTGGCAAAGACATATTATTTGTTGGAGCAGACTGACCAACTGCCTGGTTTACACATTTTAATTTATTCAAGGCCTGACTTTTACAAGAAAGAATCTTTTCCTCTAATTCATAATACTGATTAATCATGAGATCTATTTCAGTCTCATCTACACAGTTTACTAATAAATCTCCTTCATATTTGTTGTAATATAATTTGTATGAATCATATCTATTACCTAAAGCATCTAAATACAATTTTAAATCATCAGTATTCACAGTTTCTTGATTCATTAATTCCAAGCACTTATTATATGCCTTGGTTACATGACCTTTTCTAGCTTGTAGTGATGCTTTCTTTACTCTATATTCGATATGTTTGTCTTCTATATTAATTTCCTCGTTTTCAGCCATGATGCAATGTATTAAATTCAACTTTATTAATAACACTGATTACAACTTACAACACTGATACAACTTACCTTTGAATAAATCCTAGCTACATGAGCTTAGCAATTACATGTATAATATAAATTTTAAATGTACATTAATACAAACTTGGCTCATCAAAATTAATATTATATAAATTAATAAATCCTTGCCAGAATTTGGCATAGCAAATTTAATATACACATTAATAATTAGGTACACATGGCTTATCAATTACACATACACTGATATAAATCTTGGCCAAAATTGGCTTATCAAATTAATATTATACAAATATAAATCCTTGCCAGAATTTGGCATAGCAAAATTAATATTATACACAATATAATCTTTATCCACACTTGTCTTATCAATTACACATACACTGATATAAATCTTGGCCAGAATTGTCTTATCAAAATTAATATTGTAATAATTATAATCCACTACACATTCAGTAAATTTGTGAATTTAACATCCACCTCCTGTCATTTCACATATAATTATTAAGTAATTAAATAATTAATGGCTTCACAAATTACCTCCGGTTCAAGAAGGACCAACGGGCTAATTAAATGTGGAAAATTGCATTTACTTGGATGTATAATTATATACATAACAGTAAATGAACAATGATAACTATTATTTATCAGTTAGACAAGTAGGAATTTGGGACACCTAGGTCGCAAAAAGTGTCCCCCTTCGATACCTACCACTGTCATAACCACAAGTTGCTCTGGACCTATTAATTAAATAAAATATACATACACCAGGAATACTGGTAAATATATAAATTTTGTGGACTGTATATTAAAAATAATAAATGGTTATATATATACACAATTACATAACAGAAGGAAAATATATCTTAATATCACTCACCAATTTGACTGGAGATTAATATGTATCATACTCAGAAAACCTCACTCTAACTAAATCTATGAAAATAATGCTGGCCAGAATTACACACAAATCTAGAGAGCTTATCTGAGGTTCCTGGAGCTGTCTTGTCCAGTCGTCTGATATCTCAAGTTATGCAAGAATGCACATCCACCAATTTTGCCTCCTATCTGAGAGGTGTCAACACAATTTTAACCTCTAGAGCATGAAAAATTCTTCCCATTACACCAACGTTTGTACAAAATTCAAAACCAAGATGGCGAGTCTCGTCTGCACAGACGCAGGCTTTCCGTTTTCTATGACATAAATATTATTAAATACAGTATGGCCATCTGTTTACATATAAATACTGAATTTCTGGAAAATATATACAGTATTTTCCATATGTGGCAACAAGTGCCAACTAGGCCTCTGACGAACTGGCACTTTGAAATTTTGTTGTATAATTTCAGGCTTTCTCTCGCCTTTTCTTTATTTTTTTTAACTAATAACTTTGGTTATCACTTGTAGGGTTGTTCACTGACATTCCCACTAACACTGGTTGCTTCTAGCTGCTAAAGCATGCCCTAAAAACACTAAGATTCTCAGAGCCTAGCGCTTGTGACCCGCTACACTGTGTGTGTGTGTGTGTGTGTGTGTGTGTGTGTGTGTGTGTACTCACCTAATTGTACTCACCTAATTGTGGTTGCAGGGGTCGAGACTCAGCTCCTGGCCCCACCTCTTCACTGATCTCTACTAGGTCCTCTCCTTCTCTGCTTCCTGAGCTTTGTCACACCTCTTCTTAAAACTATGTATGGTTCCTGCCTCCACTACTTCACTTGCTAGGCTATTGGACTTCCTGACAACTCTATGACTGAAGAAATACTTCCTAACGTCCCTGTGACTAGTCTGAGTCTTCAGCTTCCAGTTGTGACCCCTTGTTTCTGTGTCCCCTCTCTGGAACATCCTATCTCTGTCCACCTTGTCTATTCCCCGCAGTATCTTGTATGCCATTATCATGTCTCCCCTGACCCTTCTGTCCTCCAATGTCATCAGTCCAATTTCCCTCAACCTTTCCTCGTACGACATTCCCCTGAGCTCTGGGACTAGCCTTGTTGCAAACCTTTGTACTTTCTCTAACTTCTTGACGTGCTTGACCAGGTGTGGGTTCTAGACTGGTACTGTATACTCTAGTATGGGCCTAACATACACAGTGTACAGTGTCTTGAACGATTCTTTATTAAGGTATCAGAATGCTATTCTCAGGTTCGCCAGGTGCCCGTATGCTGCAGCAGTTATTTGGTTGATGTGTGCCTCCGGTGACGTGCTCGGTGTTATGCTCAGGTCTTTCTCCCTGAGGTCTGTAGTCTTTGTCCACCTAGCCTATACTCTGTCTGCGGTCTTCTTTGCCCCTCCCCAATCTTCATGACTTTGCATTTGGCAGGGTTGAATTCGAGAAGCCAGTTTCTGGACCACATGTCCAGCCTGTCCAGGTCTCTTTGCAGTCCTGCCTCATCCTCATCCGATTTAATTCTTCTCATCAGCTTCACATCATCTGCGAATAAGGACACTTCAGAGTCTATTCCTTCCATCATGTCGTTTGCATATATCAAAAATAGCACTGGTCCTAGAACTGACCCCTGTGGGACCCCGCTCGTCACAGGGGTCCACTGCGATACCTCTTCACGTACCATGACTCGTTGTTGTCTCCCTGTCAGGTATTCCCTGATCCATTGCAGTGCCCTCCCTGTTATATGCGCCTCATCCTCCAGCTTCTGCACTAATCTCTTGTGGGGAACTGTGTCAAAGGCCTTCCTGTAGTCTAGGAAAATGCAGTCAACCCACCCCTCTCTCTCGTGTCTTACTTCTGTTACCTTGTCATAAAACTCCAGAAGGTTTGTGACACAGGATTTGCCTTCCATGAACCCATGCTGGTTTTCTTTTATAATCTTGTTCCATTCCAGGTGTTTCACCACTCTCCTCCTGATAATCTTCTCCATGACTTTGCATACAATACATGTCAGAGACACAGGTCTGTAGTTTAGTGCCTCGTTTCTGTTTCCTTTCTTAAATATGGGGACTACATTTGCTGTCTTCCATTTCTCAGGTAGTTGCCCAGTTTCAAGGGATGTGTTGAAGATTGTGGTTAGGGGCATGCACAGCATCTCTGCTCCTTCTCTAAGGACCCGTGGGGAGATGTCCGGTCCCATCGCCTTTGAGGTATCAAGGTCACTTACCAGCTTCTGCACCTCCTCCTTGGTTGTTCGTATGTCATCCAACACTTGTTGGTATATTCCCTCTTGATGTTCCCTTCTGTGCTGTCTTCCCAGAGCCCCTCCTGTCTCTACTGTAAAAACTTCCTTAAATCTCCTGTTTAGCTCCTCACATACCTCCTGATCATTTCTTGCAAGTTCTCCACCTTCTATCCTCAGTCTGATCACCTGGTCTTTGACTGTTGTCTTCCTCCTGATGTGGCTATACAACAGTTTCAGGTCAGTCTTGATTTTCGATGCTATGTTATTTTCATACTGTCGCTGGGCCTCCCTCCTTACCTGTGCATTCTCGTTCCTGGCTCTGCAACTAATCTCCCTATTTTCATGTGTTCTCTGCCTTCTGTACTTTTTCCATTCTCTATTGCACTTTTTTTTGCCTCTTTACACCGTCGGGTAAACCAGGGGCTCGTTCTGGTCTTCCCATTGTTTCTGTTGCCCTTGGGAATAAACCTTTCCACTGCCTCCTTGCATTTTGTTACATATTCCATCATTTCATTTACTGGCTTTCCTGCCAGTTCTCTGTCCCACGGAACCTCCTGCAGGAAGTTCCTCAACCTTATATAGTCCCCTCTTTTATAGTCTGGCTTTTCCCATTCAACTCCTGTTACTCTCTTCGCTTGCAACTCTACTATGTATTTAAAGCACAGAACCACGTGGTCACTAGCTCCTAGGGGACTCTCATATGTGATGTCCTCAATGTCTGAACTGCCCAGGGTGAACAAAAGGTCCAGTCTTGCTGGTTCATCCCCCCCTCTCACTCTGGTAGTGTCCTTAACATGTTGGTGCATGAGGTTTTCCAGCACCACATTCAACATCTTGGCTCTCCATGTTTCGGGACCCCCATGCGGCTCCAGGTTTTCCCAGTCAATCTCCCTGTGGTTTAAATTCCCCATAACCAGCAACTTTGCTCTGCTGGAGTGAGCTCTTCTTGTCACCTCAGCAAGTGTGTCCACCATTGCTCTGTTGCTCTCTTCATATTCCTCTCTTGGCCTCCTGCAGTTCTGTGGTGGCTTATACATCACTGCAATGACCACCTTGTGCTCCCCAGACTGAAGTGTACCTACTTTGTAGTCCCTTTCTCCTGTTTCGTCTATGCCTCCCATTTTCTCGAATTTCCATCAGTTTTTTACGAGCAGAGCAACCCCTCCTCCCCCTCTGCTCCTTCTATATTTCCTCATGATCTGGTATCCTGGTGGGAAGATTGCATCTGTTATTGTCTCCATGAGTTTTGTTTCTGTAACTGCTATGATGTCTGGGGACTTCTCATTGATTCTTTCTTGCATTCCTCATATTTATTCGTTAATCCATCTGCATTTGTGTACCAAACCTTCAACTTCTGTTCTAATACTGTAACTGTGGTCCTGGGGGAATACTGGGGTTGGGAGAGCAGGAGCCCTGGTGGGGGCCTGTGGGGGGTTGCAGTGGAGGTGGAGGAAGAGCTCCCATAGGGGGTTGCTGTAGGGGTAGGGTTCGTGGTGCGGGGGGTGGGAACAGAGGGATCCGTGTGTGATGGTTGGTTTGGATTGTTCAGTTGCCTTGGGGGTGTCATGGCTGGAGTCCTTCTGCAGGTGTTTCTGGGGGGTGTGCTTGTTCTTCCACCTGTTCCTGGGTTATTCTGCTCTCCTTTTTCATTTCCTCCCATTCCTCCTTTAGTTTTTGCACTCTCTCTTTCAGTATCATCCTCTCCTGTGTTCTGTCTCGATTGAGGTACACACTCATGAACTCCTGTTTGCCTCTCAGCTGTGCTTTCTCCTGCAGGATCATGGTTCGAGTTGATTCTGCCTTGAAAATTACTTTGAGAGGCCGATTTCTTTTCTTTTTGACCCACCCGATTCTCCAAAAATTTGCCACCTGGGTCATGTCTCCCTCGCATATCGCCTTCATGATAACTTCAATCGCTTTTTTCTCCTCCTGCTTTCTTTCATCATAAGTTTTCCCTTCAGCTTCGTCTAGCCCATAGACAAAAACTGATCTCTCCCTTTCCACCTCCCACTGTGACTCCCACTGCATCCTCTGAGGTGTTTTAGTTCCTTCCCATGGAGTGTTCCTTCCTTCAGTCCCTTCCCTAGCTGTGGCCCCTATGCTCATTGGTTTGTCCTTTCTGCTTACCTGTTCCTGGCCCCCACAAGTGTCTGGTAAGGTCCCTGCACATGTCCTAGTTCCTTCAATGTCTTCCAACCTCTCTTTTTGTTCTAGTGTGCTCCCTGTCTTTGTTTTGGCCCCATGTGAGTTTGACAGGACCTCTGCATACAGTTTAGCTTTCATGCTCCCTTCAGACCCTTTGTCTGTGTCTGATGTCAACATTGCTGATGCTACTTCTGTATTATCTTTGTCTCTAGGCTGTTTCAGATTTCTCAGGTCCTCTTCTAATCTCTGTATCTTGGCTTCTGCTACTGTGGCATGTTGCTCCCACCTTCTGCAGTCTGCTGCTAACCTCTCCTCCATCTTCCTTGCAAGCTCATCTAGCCTCCTTCCCCAGTCTTCCTCCCTTTTTTTGAGCTCTGCCTCCCAGTCCTCCCTCCCAGATTCGTCCTTCGGGCCCTTTGTTCTCATCCTAGTTCTAGGTTGCCCCATTGCACCACAGAAGGAAAGGGGAGAGATGGTTAGGGGGTGGGGAATAAATGGTTAGGGGGAGTGGGGATGGATGGTTATGGGGGAGGGGAGGATGGTTTTTGGAGGGGGAGAGGTGGTTGGGGGAGGGGGTTAGATGGTTTGGGGGAGGGGTTAGATGGTTTGGGGAAGGGGCAGGTGGCTAGGGGGAGGGGGAGAGGTGGTTAGGGGAAGGGGAGTACGTGTTTGTGTCAAGTGTATATATGCGCATGTATGTGTGCTTGTGTATGTGTGTGTGCATGTGTGGGAGAGAGAGGGGTGGGATTAAGGGGGGAGGGGGAGAGAAGGATGAGTGACCCTTAGAAGTGGGGGAGGTGTGTGTGTGTGATGGGATTAGAAGGGGAGGGGAGGGGAAAGAAGGCTGAGGGTAGAGTGACCGCTTGATAATGGAGTCCTTACAGGTGTGTGTGTGTGTGCATGTGTGTGTGTGTGTGTGTGTGTGTGTGTATGTGTGTATGTGTATGTATGTGTGTGTGTATATACTCGCCTAGTAAGGGTGTGTGTGTATGTGTGTATGTATGTATGTGTGTGTGTGTGTGTGTGTGTGTGTGTGTGTGTGTGTGTGTGTGTGTGTGTGTGTATTCGCCTAGTAGAGGTGTGTGTATGTGTGTATATGTGTGCTTATGTGTGTGTGTTTGTGTGTTTGGCAGAAATTGGTAATAGGGTCTAAAGCTTCTATAAGTGTGTATGTGTGTGTGTGTGTGTGTGTGTGTGTGTGTGTGTGTGTGTGTGTGTGTGTGTGTGTGTGTGTGTGTGTGTGTGTGTGTGTGTGTTTGTGTGTGTGTTTGTGTGTGTGTGTGTGTGTGTATGTGTGTGTGTGTGTGTGCTTGTGTGTATGCATATATTTGTGCGCTCGTGTGCATGTATATGTCATCCCCAGGAGATTGTCCACATAAAATTGTTTACCCATTACTTCACTCAGTGGACCACCTGTATGCTTAAGGTGTGCATTTATCATCGCATTGAGTAGGAACGGACTGGAGGTAGTACCAAACAATACACTCCTGAAGCAAAAGGTCTTCAGGGGACTAAGTGGGTCACTAGGATCCTCGAGCCATAAGCATGGTGAGCAATCCCAGTCTGCCTCTTGCAGACCCACTCTCAGAAAAGCTTTACTTATGTCTGCCGTAAAGGCATAATTCTTAACCCTGAAGTTTAATGTCTCCCAATTTTTCCATCAACGACGGACCTGCCATTAAACAATCATTCAAACTAGGTACATTTTTGTTACTCCTGGCATGACAATTATACACAATCCTCAGAGGAGTGGTCTTAGAATCCTTCTTCACTCCTTGATGTGGCAAGTAGTGACCATAAATCTTGGCTTGCTCAGGAGGTACCTCTTCTATAAATTTATTATTTAACTGCTCATTAATTATATCATCGTAAGCAGTCAACAGTTCTGGTGTCTTGCTCAGTTCGCGGAGCTGAGCTTTTAATTGTCCATACGCCACCCGGTAATTAGTTGGTAGGTCTGGATGGTTCAGCTTCCACGGGAGTTTTACCTGGAGTTTACCTGGAGAGAGTTCCGGGGGTCAACGCCCCCGCGGCCCGGTCTGTGACCAGGCCTCCTGGTGGATCAGAGCCTGATCAACCAGACTGTTGCTGCTGGCTGCACGCAAACCAACGTACGAGCCACAGCCCGGCTGATCAGGAACTGACTTTAGGTGCTTGTCCAGTGCCAGCTTGAAGACTGCCAGGGGTCTGTTGGTAATCCCCCTTATGTGTGCTGGGAGGCAGTTGAACAGTCTCGGGCCCCTGACACTTATTGTATGGTCTCTTAACGTGTTAGTGACACCCCTGCTTTTCATTGGGGGGATGGTGCATCGTCTGCCAAGTCTTTTGCTTTCGTAGTGAGTGATTTTCGTGTGCAAGTTCGGTACTAGTCCCTCTAGGATTTTCCAGGTGTATATAATCATGTATCTCTCCCTCCTGCGTTCCAGGGAATACAGGTTTAGGAACCTCAAGCGCTCCCAGTAATTGAGGTGTTTTATCTCCGTTATGCGTGCCGTGAAAGTTCTCTGTACATTTTCTAGGTCGGCAATTTCACCTGCCTTGAAAGGTGCTGTTAGTGTGCAGCAATATTCCAGCCTAGATAGAACAAGTGACCTGAAGAGTGTCATCATGGGCTTGGCCTCCCTAGTTTTGAAGGTTCTCATTATCCATCCTGTCATTTTTCTAGCAGATGCGATTGATACAATGTTATGGTCCTTGAAGGTGAGATCCTCCGACATGATCACTCCCAGGTCTTTGACGTTGGTGTTTCGCTCTATTTTGTGGCCAGAATTTGTTTTGTACTCTGATGAAGATTTAATTTCCTCATGTTTACCATATCTGAGTAATTGAAATTTCTCATCGTTGAACTTCATATTGTTTTCTGCAGCCCACTGAAAGATTTGGTTGATGTCCGCCTGGAGCCTTGCAGTGTTTGCAATGGAAGACACTGTCATGCAGATTCGGGTGTCATCTGCAAAGGAAGACACGGTGCTGTGGCTGACATCCTTGTCTATGTCGGATATGAGGATGAGGAACAGGATGGGAGCAAGTACTGTGCCTTGTGGAACAGAGCTTTTCACCGTAGCTGCCTCGGATTTTACTCTGTTGATGACTACTCTCTGTGTTCTGTTAGTGAGGAAATTATAGATCCATCGACCGACTTTTCCTGTTATTCCTTTAGCACGCATTTTGTGCGCTATTACGCCATGGTCACACTTGTCGAAGGCTTTTGCAAAGTCTGTGTATATTACATCTGCATTCTTTTTGTCTTCTAGTGCATTTAGGACCTTGTCGTAGTGATCCAATAGTTGAGACAGACAGGAACGACCTGTTCTAAACCCATGTTGCCCTGGGTTGTGTAACTGATGGGTTTCTAGATGGGTGGTGATCTTGCTTCTTAGGACCCTTTCAAAGATTTTTATGATATGGGATGTTAGTGCTATTGGTCTGTAGTTCTTTGCTGTTGCTTTACTGCCCCCTTTGTGGAGTGGGGCTATGTCTGTTGTTTTTAGTAACTGTGGGACGACCCCCGTGTCCATGCTCCCTCTCCATAGGATGGAAAAGGCTCGTGATAGGGGCTTCTTGCAGTTCTTGATGAACACAGAGTTCCATGAGTCTGGCCCTGGGGCAGAGTGCATGGGCATGTCATTTATCGCCTGTTCGAAGTCATTTGGCGTCAGGATAACATCGGATAAGCTTGTGTTAATCAAATTTTGTGGCTCTCTCATAAAAAATTCATTTTGATCTTCGACTCTCAGTCTGGTTAGCGGCTTGCTAAAAACTGAGTCATATTGGGACTTGAGTAGCTCACTCATTTCCTTGCTGTCATCTGTGTAGGACCCATCTTGTTTAAGTAGGGGCCCAATACTGGACGTTGTTCTCGATTTTGATTTGGCATAGGAGAAGAAATACTTTGGGTTTCTTTCGATTTCATTTATGGCTTTTAGTTCTTCCCGCGATTCCTGACTCCTAAAGGATTCTTTTAGCTTAAGTTCGATGCTTGCTATTTCTCTGACCAGTGTCTCCCTACGCATTTCAGATATATTGACCTCTTTTAGCCGCTCTGTTATTCTTTTCCATCGCCTGTAAAGGGAGCGCCTGTCTCTTTCTATTTTACATCTACTCCTCCTTTTTCTTAGAGGAATAAGCCTTGTGCATACATCGAGTGCCACCGAGTTAATCTGTTCTAGGCATAAGTTGGGGTCTGTGTTGCTTAGTATATCTTCCCAGCTTATATCGGTTAGGACTTGGTTTACTTGGTCCCACTTTATGTTTTTGTTATTGAAGTTGAATTTGGTGAATGCTCCCTCGTGACTAGTCTCATTATGTCGGTCTGGGGCTCCACGCATACATGTCTGAACCTCAATTATGTTGTGATCTGAGTATATTGTTCTTGATATGGTGACATTTCTTATCAGATCATCATTGTTAGTGAAGATGAGGTCTAGTGTATTCTCCAGTCTAGTAGGCTCTATTATTTGCTGGTTTAAATTGAATTTTGTGCAGAGATTTAAAAGCTCGTGTGAGTGTGAGTTTTCATCAGAGCTGCCTCCTGGTGTTATTACTGCAACAATATTATTTGCTATATTCCTCCATTTTAGGTGCCTTAAGTTGAAATCCCCCAGGAGCAAGATGTTGGGTGCAGGAGCTGGAAAATTTTCCAGACAGTGGTCAATTTTTAACAGCTGTTCCTGGAATTGCTGGGATGTTGCATCCGGAGGCTTGTAGACTACCACAATGACTAGGTTTTGGTTCTCGACCTTTACTGCTAAAACTTCGACTACATCATTTGAGGCATTAAGCAGTTCTGTGCAAACAAGTGACTCTGCAATGTACAGGCCAACTCCCCCCCCCTTTTGCCTGTTCACTCTGTCACATCTGTATAGGTTGTAACCTGGGATCCATATTTCGTTGTCCAAGTGATCCTTTATGTGGGTCTCAGTGAAAGCCGCGAACATTGCCTTTGCCTCTGCCAGCAATCCACGGATGAAAGGTATTTTGTTGTTTGTTGCTGGCTTTAGACCCTGTATATTTGCAAAGAAGAATGTTATCGGACTGGTGGTATTGTTGGTACTGGGGGGGGGGGATTTTTTTTCCGGCATTAGTATCTGTATCTGTTGGTTTGGAGTGGAGGCCATCGACTGTGGTTCCACTCCAGGAATGACTGGATTTGGTGTACGATTTCTGCCATTTCCTGCCAGTTTTTTTTCCTTCCTGGCACTTAAAAACCTCTCCCTCTTGAGTGGCTGTGGCTACCCAGGTTTTCCCATGCCCTGGATGTTTTGTATCTTTTTGTCCCCTTTAGATGATATGCCTGGCAATTTAAGTTATAGCAGTCTTTCCTGTACTGAAGAGGTACACAGTTCAGGGTGAAAAAGCTTACAGGAAGGGAGTTTGCATTTTCCTGTTGTCATATGGGCATGGCATTTTCTAGGGTGGTCATAGTTGCACGTCCCATCTGTTTTTCCAGATTTCCCATGCCAGCAGATACCAAGTGCATAGTATGTGCACAGGCTTGGTTTCCGTTTGCCTTGGGTTTCTGTGACTGTATTCCCTGTTGGTGCATGTTTCCCTGTCTTACTTCTATCCTCCCTAGCACCAACAATGGAGCTCCCACCAGTTGTTTTTGGTAATATATCCTCACTATTGCTAGTGGAGTCCTCTTGTTTGCTATTTCCTGCGGTATTTCTAGTTTGCAATATTGGTTTTATCTTATCTTTGACTACACTTGTTTCCCTACTATGGCTCCTGTCCCCTATGAGGTCATTTATATGTATTCCTTCCTGCGTATTATTCCCGACTACCTGGACAAAATCTCCAGCTTCACCATTACTGTCTCCCAGGACAGCATCTCCAGCTTCACCATTACTGTCTCCCAGGACAGCACCTCCAGCTTCACCATTACTGTCTCCCAGGACAGCACCTCCAGCTTCACCATTACTGTCTCCCAGGACAGCACTATCAGCCCCACATTTACTGACTACCAGGACTTCATCTCCAGCCTTACAGTTTCTGACTACATGGCCAATATCAAGGGCAGTACCATTCAGCCCAGACTTTTTATGTTCCCATCTTTTGTAGAAAGCTTCCAGGTTTTCTATGAAAGCAGCTTTGATGTTGTCCTCTTTTAATACCCTTGTGATTTTAGTCCACAGATTTATCTCATTTGGGCATACCCAAAAACACTTCCCTGTTTTAACACTGCTTGTAGCTAGTTCTTGGATATCTGCACAAGGGGCGTGACACCAGTTTCCACAAAAATGACAATTTACCCATGTGGAAGCCCGTTTGTTTGACTGACCACAGACTACACACAGCTTCATAATGATTTGAATGGTTGATTTACTGCAATTCTACTAGCAACCTCTTGAATATTCTATTAATAACCTCCTTAAATGAAGCTCTAGCTATTTGTATTTCTGTTTCTGTTTTTGTATATTGGACAGCTTATCGTGCACGTTCCTGATTTATATTTAATGTTTGTCTCACCCAGTATTGTCCAGATTCAAATTGAACATCCTTCAGGTATTGTGGAAAATTGCATTTATCTGAATGTAACTCATTATATACATAACAGTAAATGATAACAAAGATAATTATTATTTATCAAAGTGACATTGATAAGTAGGAATTTGGGACACCTAGGTCGCAAAAATGTCCCCCTTCGATACCTACAACTGTCATATCCACAAGTTGCTCTAGACGTATTAATTACAAATGAAATATGTATCACCAAGAATTCTGGTAAATATGTAAGTTTGTGGACTGTATATTAAAAATAATAAATGATTATATATACACATATTTACATAACAGAAGGAGAATATATCTTAATATCACTCACCAATTTGACTGGAGATTAAGGTGTATCATACTCAGAAAACCTCACTCTAACCAAATTTATGAAAATAATGCTGGCCAGAATTATAACACAAATCTAGATAACTTATCTGAGGTTCCTGGAGCTGTCTTGTCCAATCGCCTGATATCTCAAGTTATGTAGGAATGCACATCCAACAATTTCGGCTCCTATTTGAGAGGTGTCTGCCCAATTTTACCTCTAGAGCACGAAAATTCTTCCGATTATTCACTACCGTTTGTGTTGACCAGTTCAAACATGGTGAGTCTCATCTGTGCAGGCGCAGTGCTTCCCATTTTTTATAACATAATTTTTATTAAATACAGTATGGCCATCTATTACATAATTTTTATTAAACACAGTATGGCCACCTATTTACATATAACTACTGTATTTCTGGAAAATATATACAGTATTGTTCCTGAGTAAAGGAATCATCTGGACTTTCTACATTTACATTGATCCCTATGCTGTCCAGTTCCCATAATTTATACACAGTGTGGAAAATTTTATAGGGGGTTACCTGCATGTACCTCAACATTATATGCATACAAGTAATCTCATTGGGAGACGACAGCCATATTGTTTACCGTAGTCACCCCGTGTAGACATGTGAGAAAACTTAACCACCTCTGGTCCCTGCAGGTGGTCCCTTCGACCCTCACAATCTTATCCATATCTATCCGAGACCAGTATAAATTGGATAGCACCCACAAGTACGGCGCTACTAATTAATGTGGACTGTATCGATTATATTAGTTTACCTGAATGAAGGGGGGGTGGGGTAGGTTACACATGGATATATCCATCAAGGAAAAACACTTGTACATAATCCCACCACTTACCAGATATTCTCTGGTGGTCACTTGATGTAGCTGGATCACCAATAACCTATCCAATGACAATATACCTAACTGGCCAGTATCAGTCTGCTATAACTAGAAGGGTTACTTAACTGTGGGTGATTGATACTTCTTATTTCCTCCATTCAACATCTCATTTCGATGTCCTGCTACACCGACACGGTTCTTATTCCATCAGGACGAGGTATTTGTTGGTTTGTCCCGGTTTACAAGTCGTGACTCCATAAAAACTTCACTATCCTCTGGACGGGAACCACGAGGACTAACGTGTTCACTCGGAGCAGGGCGACTTATTTCACTTCACACATTCTCTTAACTTAGTGTTATTATCACTGATTACATTACAATTCACAAGACGATTTAATGTCTCATAATTATTATACACATTAGAGGTCACTCCATTGAGATCTGAGACCGATGAGTGAGGATTAAATCATGGGTATTTTCCCCTGGACACACTCCATAGCGGCACACCAGTCACCCCCTGTCCCACCATTATTCACTAATTTTACCACGTTATTACGGTGGTCCCGTAAATCACGTTCCCTCACTCTTCACCAGGAAGGGTTATGACACTTCCTATTATGAAGTGAGGCCTATATTAATCCTTAGGCAGCCGTGAACGCCAATTTCCTGGTCCCATATTTTCACAGCCTCTTAACTACATTCAAAACACTCCCACTCCTTCATGCCCTGTCTCGACCTGTCTCCCCGCATATCCGCGCAGGCGCAGGGGGAACCCTGTTGGTTCTATTCCATTTTCAAATACATTTTTGACCCAAATCAACACATTAAACACCTATTTGGCACTATAGCTTCGGAAAATTAAAATATTTTCCACACACAGGTTCAACTTCATCCTCTATTGAAGAATATTTACACTGGGGTGATATTTCATGAGTAAGACACACCGTAACTGTATTTATAACTTCCTCCAGTCATTCATTATCAGTACGAGGAAGCCTGCCATACATCACATGACCTCCTGCGGTCCTTAGGAGGGTGACTCCGCATTTCTTTGCCATACCTTTTACAAAGGAGGCATAATAGCCACTACCTATCAAAATGCTTATTGGCCCCACAGAATCATTATTTACACCAGAAGGTACCAAATTTACCTTACGTGAAAGCCTTTCAGTAGCTTTACCAAGCCCTATTTTAGATATTTTCTCTGGGAGCCTATCCACAATTACGACATTAATACGTTTTCTTTCATTGCCCAGGCTGACCCTTCCTTAAATCACTTGCTAAAGCAACTGCTCAAGAAGAAATTTCTCGCCTAGTTGGTAGTAATAAGTTATCACAAGGTATATACACTGATGGATCTAAACAGGAGTCTTCTGGCAGGGCTGCATCTGCTCTTGTTGCCACCTCCCTAGTTAAGAACGATAATAAATTTGTTGAGTTAGGCATAAGAATTAACAACTGGGCGTCTACATTGCTAACCGAATTGTTTGCAATCCTAATGGCGCTAAAGCTAACCTATGACACTGAACTTGACTCTGTCATCATTACTGATGATAGAGTCAACAACATGCTCATTGGAGAAGCTAGGTATAGATACTCAAAAATCAGGGACAAAGGAATTAATGTACAATTGCTATGGATTCCATCACACATTGGATTACTCCTTCATGATAAAGTTGATATGTTAGCCAAGAAGAGTACCCAGAAGAAGAATGAAGAATATAACTTTGGTATATCTGTGTCTAGCATTAGGAATAATATTAGGAGAGAAGTAAATAACGAAAATGATTGTTATAGGAATGCAGTTAGAAGCCTGAGTAGATCTATAACCCACTATGATAACATGAACATGGATAAGTATGTTCATGGAGCAACTTGCAATGTTAACAGACTGACTGATGTTGTAGTGGCCAGGCTTAGGCTTGGTTACAAGTACTTCTGGCAGTTTGGGAGACACACAGATGATGATCAAACTAAATGTAAATTATGTGATCAGGCATATGGTCACTGTCTTGAACACTATGTGCTTAATTGTCCACTTATTGAGGAATACAGACAGACAGAATAATAACCTATGTGACATGTCAAGATATCTTATTAATGAAAATAAGATACTAGATATACTAAGCAAATTTCCTAAATTTGCTTGTAACAGATAAGTGAACTGTAGATATGTAGATATAAATCCATATGTGCACCTGTTAACCCTTTTGGGGCCTAGTTCCTAGGCCTTTTGTGTATCCATATGCTCTTGCGCTACCGTCCACAGGATGGATGTGAGGTGCACAATAAACTAGCCACTTCGGTTGCAAAATCTAATCTTGTATGAATGTAATGTTGGGGTACATGCAGGTGATTTAATTTTCACATCTGCCCGTTGGTCCTTCCTGAACCGGATGTAATCAGTGAAAATTACTTAATTAATTACTTAATAATAAAGTGACTGATTAAAGGAAGTGGGTATAGGGTACACAAATTTAATCGATTGTATGGTGGATGATAATTAGCCCAATTAATTGCTAGCGCATGTGTGGCTAGGATTTATACAAGAGTAAAGTGCATGAATTACTCTTATAAAACGTCTACTAAGTTGTATAATCGGTGATTATTAATTATTTAACCATGGCTGGGTCTGAGGAAGTTAGTGCGGCTGGCAAGTCCATGGATGTCAAAGCAAAGATTCAAGGGTCATGTGGCTTATTTAGCAGTTACAAGTACAAAAAACAAGGGAATAATACAAAATATATCGCATGTACCCGTGGAATTGTCCTCACTGGCTTGTAAACAATGGCACACTGCTCTTGAGAGCGTGAAAGGATACTATATATCTACCAACATGGCATAGGAGCGCCTTGCCAATACTATGGTCGGAAAGATAGGCAATAGAGGAAGTCGGTCGTAAAGTAAATACCTGGATACCTGGAGGTAAAGAATTTAGTCCATTGTGCATTCCGAAACTGAGAGTGGAAAGGGAGTGCGTGATGTGTCGGTCTTTTCTGAGTAGAACGAGAAGGAAGCGAAGAAGTATCATCAGGCAATTGTCGTGGGCGTTTAGGAGTGGGACCGGAGATGGTCCGACATGGGATGGGCTGGCAATTCGAAAATTGCCACACCATGGAGGAAAAGGCCGGAAGCATAATCAAAGAAAAGCGGAGATCAGACGTATGGAAGGAGTCAGTCAAAACCCCGGTACCTGAAGCGGGTGATGAAACAACACCAGTAAGAGGTACAGAGGCATTAGATATGTCCGAAGAGTGGTGGTCAAAAAACGAGGCAGGGTCAGAACGGGGTGTGGTATCAAGGAGGAGCACAGGGGGAGTAGGTTCATGGATTGGGGACTCCATGGTTAGAGCACTTCTTTCTGTTTGTTTTTTTTAGAAAAAAAGTGGGGGGGGGGAACATGGAGGAATAGCTCCTAGGAGGCAAAAAAGGGCCGTAAATCCTCCTCCATGTCCAAGAGGATCTCAGCACCACAAGTAGTGCAGATGCGGCATGGAACCCGTGCCATACCCTACCCTTCATGCCAGTAAACCAGCAATCCAGGATAGCAACCTCACATCCACCAAGCCACCTTGGTGGACAAAAGAGAGGGCGGCCAGACACCCGCCACAAAGCCACCCCCCAGGAGACTGGAGAAGGATCGGGACATCCTCAGGTGATCCAGATTCCACGGCAAACTCCACCACCGCCAAGGACCTCAGCAGAGTGGGATGGACCCGGGTACCCTTCCCCCTACCTGGGAACTAGATTGCCTGTGGGAAGAATCCCAAAGGCCAAAAAGAGGAAGGGAATAGGGGAGGGATGGGGAGGAGGAGGAGGAAAGGGAAACAGGGAGGATAGGATAGGGTAGGGGGGATTGGGGGTTAATTAGGTTCGGTCTGAGGAAGGAGACCAAAAGGTCTAATTCTTCAGACCAAGAGCCTCTTCACCATGCCAAGGAGCCCCTCTTGAAGAGTTCTTTATTTATAACTTTATGATGAATGTCTTTTATACATTTACTGTTTTCAACCCTGGTGTTGCAACCTGACTGTTTCCCACACACACCCATACCTCTGTCTTCTATCAGTTTAAAATGCTAGACATGTCAGCAATGACCCTCTCGATCGAGTTTGCAAGTGCTATCACCCTGCCCCAGAACGATGTACCCCATCCCTTGCATACATATCATGTTTGCCATTGTCCTATAAAAACAAAACAGATCACAAACAAATGGCTTGGTTGCCCATGGCTAACCAGCACCATTCTGAAATCCATTGACAAGAAACACCAATATGAAAAGCAATATAGACAAGGCTTAATACACAAAGATATTCTTAAACACTATTCATCAGCTCTCACCAAAGTAATAAAGAAAGCCAAACAACTATACTACTCCAGTAGATTCACAGACACTAGAGGAGATATAAAAAAGACCTGGAAAACACTCTCTCAGATTCTAGGGACCCACAAACTGAGAAAAACCAAGAATATTGTCCTAACTAAACCTAATGAAACACCACTACATCCCACTGACACAGCTAACAAGATAAACGACTTCTTCTCAACCATAGGATCTAATCTCGCCAGTAAAATCCCACATACCGATGCCCATGCCGGGGACTACCTAGATGGGAATTTCCCTAATTCCTTCTATCTTGCACCAACTGAGCCCACGGAAGTCACCGAGATTATAAAGTCACTTAAAAATAACTCAGGGAATCTGTCTCATGTCCCACCATTACTGTACAAGCGAGCGGCCCATGTCTTTTTGCATGCTATTTCATTACTCTTTAACAAGTCACTAGAGAGTAGCACATTCCCGAAACTACTCAAGATGGCAAGGGTTACACCAATACATAAAGGTGGTGACCCTACAGACTTAAACACCTATAGGCCAATATCTAACTTACCATTGCTATCCAAAATCTTTGAGAAACTCGTGCACAGGAGACTGTATTCATTTACAATGGCTCAAAACATACTCAACCCCTGCCAATTTGGATTCAGGAAAAATAAAAGCACTAATGATGCAATCATAAAAATGCTAGATCTGCTTTACACAGCATTGGAAAATAAGGAATATCCACTAGGAATTTTTATTGACCTAAGAAAAGCTTTTGACACAGTAGACCACGACATCCTACTCTACAAACTTGATCATTACGGTATAAGAGGCCATGCGCTTGCTTATTTCAAATCTTACATTACTAATAGGTATCAGTATGTCACCATTAAAGACACAGCATCAGCAACACGGCCACTTGATACTGGAGTTCCGCAGGGAAGTGTCCTTGGTCCCCTGCTCTTCCTCATATACATCAATGACCTTCCAAATGTATCCCAACACCTGAAACCCATTCTCTTTGCTAACGACACGACTTATGTCATCTCTCACCCTAATCTTGCCACCCTCAACACCACTGTGAATGAGGAGCTGATCAAAATATCGACTTGGATGACAGCCAATAAACTTACGCTTAACACTGACAAAACCTACTATATTATGTTTGGTAGCAGAGCAGGAGATGCACAAATTAACATTAAGATTGACAACACTCTAATTACCAGAAATAATGGGGGCAAATTCCTAGGCTTATACCTTGACAACGACCTGAATTTCAGCACCCATATCCAGCATATAACCAAAAAAGTATCCAAAACGGTTGGGATCCTCTCCAAGATACGATACTACATGCCGCAAAATGCCCTTCTCACACTATACCACTCACTTATTTATCCATACCTCACCTATGCTATTTGTGCTTGGGGATCAACTGCAGCAACACACCTAAAGCCAATAATAACCCAACAAAAAGCTGCAGTAAGAATAATCACTAAATCCCATCCCTGGCAACACACCCCCCCACTCTTCATAGACCTAAACTTACTCCCTGTTCAGTACATCCACACTTACTACTGTGCAATCTACATCTACAGGGCCTTAAACTCTAATATCAACCTTGACCTAAAACGCTTTCTTGATAGTTGTGACAGAACCCACAGGCATAACACCAGACACAAACATCTCTACGACATTCCCCGTGTCCGACTAAACCTTTACAAAAATTCAATGTATGTCAAAGGCCCTAAAATCTGGAATACCCTACCTGAGAACTCTAGAACTGCAGACACATTCATCACCTTCAAAACTACCATTAGAAAACATCTTATCTCCCTGATACACTCTGTCAACTAACTACACGAATACCACCTGGTGGTTCACACTTACACTCACTGACTCATTTGACCATAAACAGAAATATTAATCTCAATCTTAAAATAATGAATCCTGTGATACTCCAATACTGAAACTATGTACTGTGCCAAAACAAAAGCATTTACATTGCTAAACTCACAAACTAGTATTTAGTCACTTAGCCATAGTACCAACTTACCTCATAATTTGTAATATTTTACAATTAAGAATAAAACTAAGTCTGCCCGAAATGCCTAGCCATGCTAAGCGTTCTAGTGGTACACTCTGTAATCACTATTTTACTACATGTAAACCACACAATAACCAAATTTCTGTAAACTCAGCATTGTAATCCTTATAGAGAATAAACTTTGAATTTGAATTTGAATTTGAATAAAAGTTGTCATGTTTGCCATAAAAGTTGAATTCAGTTAGTGGGAGCACTTCATAATTTGTGCCCGAAATTCAGCATTTTCTGAGGTTTAACCCTTAACCCTTAAACTGTCCAAACAAATTTACGTTCACATGCGTAGTTCTCCAAAAGTAGATCTACGTTTTTTTACATATTTTCGAATATAACAAAAAAAAGTAGATCAAAGTTTTTTTACACGTTTTCAAATGTAAAAAAAAAAGATCTACTTTTTTTACATACTTTCAAATGTTGAAACAATGTAGATCTACGTTTGGACAGTTTAAGGGTTAAACTGTGCAAACGTAGATCTACGTTTTTTCAACATTTGAATGTAAAAAAACGTAGATCTTTTTTGTTTTTTTTTTATATTTGAAAACGTGTAAAAAAAACTTTGATCTACGTTTTTTTGTTATATTTGAAAATATGTAAAAAAACGTAGATCTACTTTTGGAGAACTACGCATGTGAACATAGATCTGTTTGGACAGTTTAAGGGTTAATGGTGTAAGCCTCAAAAAATTGCAATTGGAAAATGTAAATATAGTCCTGCTGAAGAAATGGGGACAGGAAATTGGCAGGACATCAAGGAATTACATGTGAATGGGGGAAGATAAGTATAGTCACCACCCACAGATAAGTAAACCATCTTTTTATGTGGAACTAGCTGGCCAGTGTAGGTTCTATATAGTAAGATAGGTGTTGTGGGTGATCCAGCTGCATTAAGTGGCCTCCAGGGGAAACACTAGTAAGTGGTAATAACAACCATTTAATAAATTTTCACCATGACTATATTGTATGATAATCTGTGGACTCCATAGTGTTTTTTCTTCAGTCAATCTTAGAACCCATACAGTCCACAACAAATCAAATATTACCAAAACTATTGGTTTCTTAAATGTAACGTATAATTTTAGGTCCTGGCTTTCATGAGCGTGGTTTGAGAGTTGTGGGTGTTGAAGGAAACACTTTCCTGTGACCTAAAGTGACTTAAATCCCACTTACCTCAGAGGTGCAACACCAATTGGTAAGTAATATTTACCTTAGTTGCATCCTGCCCAAATTACTTGTATGAACGTAATAGTGAAGTTCATATAAGTAATTTCTCATAAATAAATCCTTAATCCAGTATAATTACAGTAATGATAAACATCACTGACAATATGAAGAATTAAATATAATTCCTACGTCTGACTCATCTGACATGATGGGCTCTTGGTACAAAGGCTATCTCCTACAATCCACTGGTTAACCTCAGTTAACCTTAACTAGTGGGCCCCACCCAACACTGACCCAACTCTCAACTGGTGCACTTTTATCTGACTTCAGTACCCGTCCAGCTGCTGCCTATGCAAATATGTATGGATATCAATTTTTATTTATGCGATACAATATAGTTTACATGTAATAAAGCATTGGTAGGCACTAGTATGTAAAGCATTTCAGGCAAACTAATGGTAATGTTTCATATTCATCATACCCTCAAGGAAGATTCCTTGATGCTGGTGAGCGGATCTTCAAGAAATTAGAATTGTCCTCTACTTCCTTAAGTCAACTCAAATTACCTACCATTCCCAGGAGTTGTATGACTCCCCATGGGTTTAGTACTTCCTCAAAATATAGTAATTATTCAGATTCACCCGCTTTCTGTATATAGTTCTGCAAGGCTGGGGGACTGATTACCTCATCTCCCACTGTCTTCTGTATAGTTCTGCAAGGCTAGGGGACTGATTACATCACATTCTAGTTATTTTATATCATCTCTGAAGTGAATCATAAAAAGACACTGGTTGGCAAGTCTTCAAACAAAGATGATGTACCTACAGTAATTGTTGCACGTCTCGAATTCACATGAACAAAGAAACATGGCAGCAGACCTGGCCCATGCTAGGCAGGTTCAACTCGCACTATCATGTACCCACTAAAGCAACGTTTAAGCTACCCAGAGTTCTTCCTTCAATGACACTGCTGTGTCTGGAAGTTAGTGCCGATGAAAATTAAGACACTAAGTGCAACATCTGGGTATCTTTATTGTAGACGTTTCGCCATCCAGAACACGGTAGTCACGACTGCAGTGCTCTTCACACCAACTCCAAGGCTGAGGGACTGATTACATCACTTTTTGTATATAGTTCTATTGTCTTCAAATTATGTCCTAGAATCCGCATTGATAAAGCCACTGGATAGCGAAACGTCTACAATAAAGATACCCAGATTTTGCACTTGTCTTGATTCTAATCTTGTTGGTATTGTACACCATTCTTGTACAAGCTAGTGCCACTCATCTACAACCCTAATACCAAAACACTACTACTCTGACTCAATTGGATGCTTTCAGCATGTTATTTATATTCTCTTTATTCCAGCTTTCCATTTCTACACTTCAGTCACATCACCCTAATTCTAAGTCTTTACAGAGTGTAAACACACCACCTTCAGGCAGTGCCTGTGGGGAATGGGAGGAATTAGGTTTGATCCAAGGAGAGCATATCCAGTTCCGTGGAACAAATGCCCCTCATTGGCTTCAAGGAAGCTCGCTTTAAGGGATATTCATGGGGGAGGGAATACTAAACCCATAGGGATCACACTGTGCTTGTGAGAATGGGAGGTAATCTGCTTCAACCTAGTTCCTTAGATCAAGAGCTCCTCACCAGCTTCAGAGAACCTCCCTTGAGGAAGCTCATCTGTAGAGGATGAGTTAGGAGGAACAACAGGAAAGTTATGGCATGTATGGAGTACCGAATCTGCACGCTCAAATTGCCGTTGGGTTTGATGAAAAGGTTGGACGGGAGAACTGGAAGTACAGAGACCCACATAAAGCATCATTTTGATAATGAAATATGGATCCCAGGTTATAACCTATTCAGATGCGACAGACTAAACAGGCAACTAGGGGAAGGGGGTTGGCTTGTACATCACAGAGTTGCTCATTTGGTCAGAACTACTAAACGCCTCAAATGATGTAGTTGAAGTTTTGGCAGTAAAGACTGAAAACCAAAACCTTGTCATTGTGGTTAGATACAAGCCTCCAGATGCAACCTTCCAGCAATTCCAGGAGCAGCTGTTTAAAACTGACCACTGTCTGGAAAATCTCTCAACTCCTGCCCCAAACATCTTGCTAATGGGAGATTTCAACTCGAGACACCTAAAAATGGAGGAGTGTGGCAAATATTTTAGCAGAGATCACCCCTGGAAGCAGCTCGGATGAAAGTTTACACACACATGAGCTGTTAAATCTCTGCACGAAATTCAGCAAATAATAGAGCCTACAAGACTAGAAAATATGCTGGACCTCATCTTCACTAACAACGATGATCTGATACATAATATAACCTTATCAAAGACAATACACTCAGATCACAACATAAAAGAGGTACAGACATGTATGCACACTGCACAGGGCTCCTAACCAGCAAAATGTGATCAGTCATGAGGTTGTTTTCACAAAATTTAACTTCAATAACAAAAAACATACAATGGGAACAAGTCAACCATGTCCTAATGAAGCAAGCTGGAAAGATATCCTAAACAACGTGGATCTGAACCTTTGCCTAGAAAAAATTAACTGTGGCTCTTGTCTGCTCAAGGCACATTCCATTAAGAAAAAGAAAGAGCAGATGTACACTAGAAAGAGAGAGAAGCTTCCTATACAGATGAAGGCAAAGAATCACAGAGCTGCTGAGAGGGGCCAATATATCTGAAATACGAAAGGAAGCACTGGTCAGAGAAATAGCAAATGTCGAACTTAAGCTAAAGGAATCTTACAGGAGACAAGAATCTCAGGAAGAACTAAAAGCCATAAAGGAAATTGAAAATAAACCCAACATACTTTTTCTCTTATGCCAAATCTTAGGGTAAAACAACATCCAGTATTGGGCCCCTGCTTAGGCGAGATGGGACATACACAGATGACAGCAAAGAAATGAGCGAGATACTAAAGTCCCAACACGAATCAGTGTCGACTAAGGATCAACAATCTAAATGAATTCTTTGTGAACGAGACCCAAAATTTGGTTACCTCAAAAATCTCAAATATTATCCTAACACCACAATACATTGAAAAGGCAATAATTGATATGCCTATGCACTCTGCCCCAGGTCCAAACTCATGGAACTCTGTGTTCATCAACAACTGCAAGAAACCCCTGTCATGTGCCTTCAACATTCTATGGAGAGGGAGCATGGACACAGAGCTCATCCCACACTCACTAAAAACAACAGACAGAGCCCCACTCTACAAACGTGGCAGTAAAGCAATTGCAAAGAACTTCAGACCGATAGCACTAACATCCCATATAAATTTTTTTGAAAGGGTTCTATGAAGCAAGATCGCCAACTACCTAGATACCCATCAATTACACAACCCAGGGCAACACGGGTTTAGAGCAGGTCACTCTTGCCTGTCTCAGCTACTGGACCATTATGACAAGGTCCTGGATGCTATAAAGGATAAACAAAATGCAGATGTAGTATACACAGACTTTGCAAAATTATTATTATTATAATCAAAAAGAAGCGCTAAGCCACAAGGGCTATACAGCAGACTTTGCAAAAGCCTTCGACAAGTGCGACCATGGTGCAATAGTGCACAAAATGTGTGATAAAGGAATAACAGGAAAGGTTGGTAGATGCTTCTATAACTTCCTAACAAATAGAACACAAAGAGTAATAGTAAACAGAGTAAAGTCTGAGGCAGCTACTGTGAAAAGCTCTGTTCCACAAGGCACAGTACTCGCTCCCATCCTATTCCTCATCCTCATATCTCACACAGACAGAGAATTAAGCCATAGCTGTGTGTCTTCCTTTGTGGATGACACCCAAATTGCCATGACAGTATCCTGCATCGAAGACACTGCAAGACTCTATGCGGACATCAACCAGATCTTCAAATGGGCCACTCAAAACAATATGAAGCTCAATGAAGAGAAATTTCAAATACTCAGATATGAAAAACTTGAGGAAATTAATATTGTATCAGGGTATACAACAAATTCTAACCATACAATAGAGCAAAAAAGTAATGTGAAGGACCTGTGAGTGATAATGTCAGAGGATCTTACCTTCAAAGATCACAACAAGGTATCTACTGCATCTGCTAGAAAAATGATAGGATGGATAATGAGAACCTTCAAAACTAGTGATGCCAAGCCCATGATGATTTTCTTAAAATTGCTTGTTCTCTCTTGGCTGGAATACTGCTGTACACTAACTGCCCCCTTCAAGGCAGAGAAAATTGCTGACCTGGAGTGTACAAAGAACTTTCACGGCACACTTAAGTACGTACAATGAAGCACCTAAATTACTGGGAACGGTTGAAGTCCCTTGATTTGTATTCCCTGGAATGCAGGTGAGAGAGATACATGATAATACACACTTTAAAAATCCTAGAGGGATTAGTACCAAACTTGCAAAACGAAAATCACTATGAAAGCAAAAGACTCGGCAGGAGATGCTACATTTCCCCAATGAAAAGCAGAGGTGCCACGAGTGCACTGAGAGAACACAATAAGTGTCAGGGGCCCCAAGACTGTTCAACTGCCCCCCAGCATATATAAGGGGGGATTACCAATAGATCCCTGGCTGTCTTCAAGAAGGCACTGGACAGGCACCCAAAGTCAGTACCTGACCTGCCAGGCTGTGGTTTGTACGTCAATTTGCATATGGCCAGCAGTAACGACCTGGTTCATCAGACCCTGATCCACCACGAGGCCAGGTCTCAGACCAGGCCACGGGGACGTTGACCCCCGAAACCCTCTCCAGGTATACACTGTAGCGAGAACAAGCAAAGGACCAGTCATGGAGATCATTTACTGCAGTTCTAACAAAGTGGAGGGTTATGGAAGAGATGGGGAATTCTATATGGGAGAGAGTATGGCTGTAGGGATCTAGATGTGTAGGAACACTGGTGTTCAAGGTGTGCAGGGGATGAGAACAGTAACAGCTCTCTCTCAGTGCAACTCCCCTCACAACACATGAAGACAGGTAAAATTGATCACTAAGAGGAGTGGCATAATTAAAGATGTAACCAGAAACTGCACATTAAAGACAAAGGATGTGAAAGGCAATATAAAGAGCAGATGGTGTACCACTTGTCTAAGCAGACACAAGCTGCAGTACATTTATATGCTATCTGGGGAAAGAAAGCATTGAACCTGGAGGAATTGGAGGCATTCAGGGTCAGTCTGAAGAAGGGAGGGATCAGTCCAGGTCCCTGAATGAAGGGCCCTTTATCAGCATCCAGGCACCTCCCTAGAGAAGTGGGCTGCAATATAGTGCAGTGGATTATGAAAAGAAATTTGTGAACAAAGAATATTGTGCACAAGTGCAAAACCCATGTTTCACACCCATATAAAAGTGTTGATACCTACATTTTTCTCTTTTGCCCTCATAGATAAACTTCTTACCACCCAATTTTTTCCCTTCATCTATTCTATATCTCACCTTATCTTTCATAGACCCATCTGTTAACATGTCTCACTTCCAAATATCTAAATACATTCACTCCCCCCTCCAGTCTGAAATTCATTTTATCACTGACTAGACTTGTTTGTTACCTTTATTACTTTCCTCTTTTCTATGTTAACTATAAATTTCCTTCTTTTACATACCCTTCCAAATTCGTTGGTCAACCTTTGTAATTTGTCTTCACAATCCCCCAAATGAACTGTATCATCATAATGAGCAACTGTGGTAACTCCCAATTTGAATCAGTTCCAACATCTTTCAATCCCACACCCTAGCATTCACTCCTTTACAACCTTATCTATAACATTTTGTTCAGATTTTTAACCACAGAAGGTTAGCCACCCAGGAAAACCCAAGAAAGGCAATGCATCATCAAGGGACTGTCTGTCTGATTTCCATTGGGGTCCTCAATCTTGTCTCCCAGGATGCCACCCACACCAGTCCATTAACATCCAGGTACCTACTTGCTTGCTAGGTGAAAGGGACAACAGGTGCAAGGAAACATGCCCAATGTTTCCACCCTTGCCGAAGATTAAACCACAGACATTCAGTGTATGAACCGAGAGCGTTGCCTACTAGGCCACAGGCCACCTATAAATATATTGGGGCATAGTGGCATCACACATTCCTGTTAAGTCGTACTTTCACTGGGAAATAGTCTCTATCCCTCTCTCCTACATATCCTAACCTGAGCCTTACACATTGCATAAAAACTCTTAATTGCTTTTAACCCTTTGAGGGTCGACAGACCCTCTCCGAGACTCGTTCTCAGGGTCGGCCAAATTAAAAAAAAAAAAAAAAAAATTCTTTGGAAAAGATAGAGAATCTTTTCCCGATCATAATGACACCAAAAATATGAAATTTGATGGAAAACTTACGGAATTATGTTCTCGTGAAGTTAGCGGTCTCGGCGATGTTTACGGATCGGCGATTTTGCCCACTTTGAGCCCCATTTTCGGCCAGTTCCACTGTACTAGTCGACAAAAAACATGAATATTTCGCTAGAACTCCATTTTTTCTATTGAATGAGTGCAAGACACCACCCATTTACCAATTTCAACTATCCAGTACAGTGGTCAGAATTTAGCAATTTTGCCAATTTCACACAAATTTCAAAAGATGCCAATTTCCGAATAGGGTCCAGAACAAACAAGAAATACATTCCTGGCACTAAAATGACATTTCCTCTGTTCATTAGTCACGTCTCAAGGCCCCACTTACATTCTTTTGCTTTCCACTTTGAATTTTTATTCTCACAAAAAATAGATTTACTGTTATGCAGACTACTGCATTAGTGTAAAAAATGGTATGAATCATATTGGCACACTTGCAAAAGAATATTCGACTCACCAGTTGACGTGTATTGGACGCTTGGCATATTTGTTTACTTTGAACTTTGGTAAAAATCGAACATTTCTGCTACTTTGAGCTCAATTTCAAGGTACTTTTCATTGTAAAACCAGTCAAAATCATTTCAATTTCTATGATATGCCTTCCATTCTATAAAATGAGACCAAGAAAACTAGAATACAACAATAAATACCATACGAAAATACAGTGCAAAGTCGCTGTTTTATTCCAAAAAAACGGTCAAAGTTTTTTTTCTCATTATGCACTGTGTGCTGCAGGATTTTTTTTATACTGTGCTCACTGACCACATAGACCCATTCTTTCATATGGAGGCCTACCAGCTTTCTCCCACTAGATTTGAGGGCGCTAGAATTTAGGCGTACTAGTACGTCAAAAACCCTAGGTCATAAGCCGTACTAGTACGTCCGAAACCCTCAAAGGGTTAATAACTGACCTCTTATTCCATACATTGGCAATTTCTGCTAAATGGCTCCCCTTTCATATGCCTTTTCTAAATCCATATATGTTACCAACAGCTCTTTACCCTTATCTAAGTACTCCTCACTTATTGCTTCATTGTAAACACTTGGTCTACACATCCCCTATGTTGTCTAAATTCTCCCTGCTCTGGTACAACTACTGGTATAACAATTCAGTATCTAATGTCAGTGAAATCTTATGGATTTTTTCTTTCAAATTACAGCAGTAACATCTTAACTAAATGATTTTATATACTTATCTGGGATGTATTAAGGCACATGGCATTACAGTATGGAGATACTGTAAATCTATTAGGTGGGATAGCACAAGTTTTTACAATTATAATGAAGTTGTACTCAGAACTTATGCTGTGGATAGCTTCAGTGAAAACTCTTTTTACCCATGGTAACAGTAATGCAGTATCCATCATTTGATTGGTTGTGCTAAAATAAAAGTGACTGTTGTACAAACACATTTTTCTTGATAACGGAAGACAATATTCTCTTTGTAAGGATAACAAATCTAGTTTCTTTTTTTACCATTAACTTTAATCATACAAAATACAGATTAACTCTAGCAGCAATAGCACCAGTTTTCAGATTGTACAATAACCACTTTGGTAATGGTGCAATTATAGTGGATGGATTGCAATCTTTGTTAATGAATTAAATCATAAAATCTGAAAATTTGACTTGGTATAGGAATTGCAATGTGTCTTGATAGTAGGACCCTGTAACAACTCAAAAGTAAAGCAAACTGTACCTAGTCTTCGTATTCTCCTAAAATGAGTTACCTGAGATTAAAAATCATGGATAATTATCATTCAGCATCACTATGATTTGCTAATCTGGGCATCAACATTTAATACCAATTGTGGTAATCTAGTAGGAACAAATTGAGAATAAGCACAACTAGTACAGAGATGCTTCTACAAACACAAATGTCCTAGCAAAATCTGAAATTTTGTTATGTTTACCTGTGCTCTTGTTAAGTGATAACTTTCTATAGTGAAAATATATATATATATATATATATATATATATATATATATATATATATATATATATATATATATATATAATATATATATATATATATATATATATATATATTATATATATATATATATATATATATATATATATATATATATATATATATATATACACACACACCTTAATTAAACATGGTGACAAATTACATTATAAAAACAATTTTCACTCATTTTTTTTTATTGATTTTACAAGCTTTATGTGAAACTTAGAAGTTATTATTGAAAAAGGTTTAACCCTTAAACTGTTCACATTTTTTTTTTAACAAGAGTACATATGTACAAATATAAGAAAAAATATACAAGGAAATCAAGTTTTTGTGACATGAAGCTCTTGAGCACATTGATGCCCAGTAATAAGGGCTGATCTAATCTTAGATTATCAAGCAAATCTTTATATTATAAAATATAAATTTTGGTTTCCTTGATTACTAAAGTGTTTACATTATGCATACGATTATCATAGTGAAAGAGAAAAGAAAGAAAGAAAGAAAAAAAAGAGATAAAGATCTCTTTGTACTCACCTATATGTGGTTGCATTTAAGTAGTAAGGTTACATAGAAAAATTAATGTTTGCAGTGAAATTCTAGCACACTGATCTTATCACTCAACTGTGAAACGAACCACACTGCAGCGCGTTTATATATCATGTTATCAATATTTCCATCAAGAAAAATAATTGTCACTGCTTAAGTTATCAAGCAGATCAAATTGTTGATAAATACTGTCAGGCAAGTAACTTCACAGCCACTAGTATGACGGTGGTTTGGCATCATTTATGCTCGTTCTAAATGGTTTTACGTGGAGTTTTTGTCACACCATGTGTGACAAAAACTTACGTAAATACTGAATGGCCATTGCCATTCAGTATTTATATAAGAACACCATTGTCTTCTAGCATAAAACTGTCATGCCACAACACTGCTGCTTCACCCAGGAAAAACCAGACAAGCCTGTGTTCATTTTATGCATGTTTTATTTACTCTGTTTACTGTTTCTATCAAAACGTAATACTGTATATATATGTTGTATACAGTATATCACATTTATCACTCAGTGCTGTCTGGAATTCTATTTTACAATAATATTAGTGTTCTCTTTTAATACAGTATTAGCTAGCCACTATAACATCAGCTTTCTTACTGGAATATTGCTGGTGGAGTATGGGGCGTACAGAGAGCCCAGATATTTGTTCATCAAAAGTTACATCATCTTGCTTAAATTAAGCCCATGGAAAGTAATGTGATCCACACTGTAAATAGTTCTTCATGTGGCCACATGCAGATCAACATGATAAACAGCTTAAGGGTTATCTGTTATTAATATTGAAAGCATTTCCATTTTCTCCTCTAATCACTGTTGAATATATTGCATTCATACAAACATTTTGCATATAATTTATCCTGTTTATTGACCTTTTATTTTCCCAGTCTATAACCACCGACATTTTCCTTCAACTCTATCTATTTTACTGTAACTGATGAAAGATGATTGCTTTCAATAAATTTTTATTAAATCAAAATATTTTCATTTTAATTTTTACAACCTATATATGGTATGGAATTTGTTTGCAGTTTCTCTTGTAATTCTTATTGACTCTGTGCTCTATTTCATCATAATCTTAAAAAATCAGGGCCATATACTATTGAATAGTGTACATAAGAACAATGTATTAATAATATCATCTTCTGAAAATGTAGCGCAGTGTATTTTAAGTGCAAGCCCTCCTTTAAATTATATAATTATTGCTGTACTGAATCATGTAAATCTGTGGTCCATTAAAATGCTATTTTATGAGTTTCTGAAACAACTGACATTTACTGCAGACATCACATTATTCATTGTTTCAAGGTCTTACTAAATTATAAAATACTGTATGTGCATGGTATATATAACAGTGATTGCAAGGTACAGCACAAACCTGATTTTACAAAAATGGCATTATGCAGGCCAAACCTGTATAATAAAACCAGCTGCTTTTTGTATTTAACATACTAAACAGCAGACTATGAAGTTATTATTTAACATTTCTACAAATTGCAATCTTAATATTCTAGTCAGAGAGAACACAATATTTTCCTGTAAGTGACAAGAGAAATACAGAACACTGGTCCAGTAGTCAAAAATGTACAGTCATCATCAAATGAGTGAAAGGACAAAATTTCGTGGATTTTCTTGATTCAAATGATTTAGTATTTGATGTTTGGAAATTAAGAGCATCAGTAAAATCTATAGTGAATATTTAAAGAACTTCTATTCCTAAGAATAAAGCTTTAATGTTAGAGGAATAATTAAAACCACATTTTCAAAGTTCAAAATTTTTAAGAAATTTGAAAAAATAAACATTCCCATCCTATATTATTAGGCATTGTGGAATAATAGTTTTCATGAAAATTTATGTATAAAGCTTTGGGAAATATTCCTTCTCTTAAGTGAATAAAACAAACTCTTATTGCATATACAAGTCCCAGAATCATGACTAACAGGAGCTTGTATAAACATATAGATATAAAATTATTTATATTTTATATACTGTATATAAAATGCAACAATGTCCTGGTCACATTATTTGCTGCTCAAACATAATATTTTCTGACAGAAAAATGCTTATCTTTACCTTTATCTGACAAGTCAGTTATTTATAAAATAAATCTCCATACAATTTGAAAAAAGCATGAAGGAAAAACTATATCCAAAGCTTTTTAATGCATATAAGCAATGCTAGAATATCAAATTAAAAATTCACACTGAAAAACATTCACTTCAGCAAATACACACAAAAAATTTAAGGGGAGTTCAGTTTTCGTAATTCCAATTTACCCACAATACTCTTTACCCAGTGAGAGGACCTGGTGTATGCATTATAAGAATGATGTTAAAAGCTTCAGCAGAGGTGCTGTATAATAAATATTCTTGAAGAAAAATGTAAACTGGTAAGTACTGCATAAGTTATATGTTTAGTATTGACTACAGTAGAACCTCAGTTTTCGTATGCCCTAGTCTGTATGTAAAACTATAGTTATTCTCTATAAAATGTATTTTTTGTTAATATTTCCCATAAGAAATAATGTAAATAGAATTAATCCGTTCCAGACACCCAAAAATATTAACAAAAAATACATTTTATAGAGAATAACTACAGTTTACAGACCAGGGCATACAAAAATCGAGGTTCCACTATTTTAAACAGACTGTATAAAAAAATATATTACCAAACAGAGAAGCAAGTTTTCTAGTTTATTTATAAAGTTGGATGCCCATAGTCTGAAAATGGAGAACTAACTTGAATTAACCTTCAGTCTAAATTAAAAAAAAAAAAAAAAAAAAAAAAAAAAAAAATGCAGTACATTTATTTAATCTTTTAATGAATTTATACATTTAGGATATCATAACTGATACTGTATCTCAAAATCAAACATTAGGAACATGACACATTATGCAACCTTTCCTTCCATGACAACTACTACATTGTAAAATTATTCATGCTTACACTGGTACTGGCCAGAGGCAAAAGTCTGACTACCATGGCACTGTTAGATGCCGGTCTTTTTAAGACAGCACATTTAATTTTAACATTTTAGAGACCCTGAACTCTCCCCAATAAACACAACCACAACGAATAAATCCGTTCAGCACTTTCCTTAGACTAGAGTAGACCCAATTGCCTAATAAAAGAAGAGGCTCAGGCCTAAGAGCACTCAATAATTAAAATGCAACTATTGAATAAGTTTTCAACATCTGAAATAATATGTAAAATTTTATAATGAAAAATATACTATTGTACTATACTTGGTTCTGGCAAAATATATTTCTCAACATATATTACTCCCTACAGTATAAAAAATACAATGGTACATTAAATCTCATAAATGATGGTAAAAAAAGATACAAGGAAACTAATGTAACAGTTGTAACAACGAGGGCTTTCAAGTTTTCTAAGACATTTATCTCTTTACACAAACTACATTTTAACTTTTGCTAATCAATTAGTGTCCAGACACTAAAAAAAACTAATTTCTGAGTATTCAGATATTTATCTACATATCTTTATATGAACAGGTTAACAGTAACATGTTAATCTGAGTGTATTTGGTACTGCCATAAGCCACAACCTCTTCATATTCTTAGGCAGAATTTTCTTACAAATAATGGGAAATAGGAGCCATAAAAAAAAAAAATACCAACAAAAACTAGAACTGTTTTTTTAAACACATTGTGTTCACAAATTTCAATTACTTCAACAAAGGAGGGAGGGATGGAGTTAGGCACTGCATGCACATGGCCAGTTTTATATTACCATCTAGTTGTGACAGTATTTATAACGCAAACAGGACATGTTCACTCAGTTCTTATGGAATTATTCTCATATTTATGGTAAATAATATTCTCCAAATTGTAGCTGTCACCCTATGAGTAGAAGTAATAATTAAAGCCACTAGAAAAACTAATTTCACAAAATAAATCATTATAATTAAATGAAAATAAAGGACTTTTTTTTCCTTCATACACTATTAAAGTTGGTGATAGGAATACATCATAGTTACAAAACGAATCAGGCACTATATTGTATCACCATTCTAATGATTAACAAGAACTGCAGCCCATCTGGCATATAAATACAAAATGTATTTCAGTAAAAGTAGTTCATGTTAAACTTATCAGATGCTCATCATTATCTTATTACTTATTTCAAAGTTATAAGCAATATAACAAATATTGTACTATTGCCCATACCCTAAAATTACATGCAAAAACTGTGTCTATATTAAACATCTGACCTGGTATGTAAATTGTAGCTCTAATTAAACATACTGATATTGTATTTACCGAATTGTATCAACACTGAGAAGTGGCATGAAAGTCGTCAAATGATACTGCACACTCCTCCAAACAGGTAATAATATACTCTAGGTCAGCCATTTAAGGCAAAGAATAAAATGCTCTACTACTATATTATGAACTGTTTAGGTAATTAATGTATATAAATGGAGTATACCTGGAGGGTGTCCCGAGGGTCAACGCCCCCCACGGCCTGGTCCATGACCAGGCCGTGCAGTGCAACAGGGCCTGATCAACCATGTGGTAGATGCTTTTACACAATGAAAACTTACAATTATTCATACAGATACATTTGTCAATTAACTGCACCAGCTGTTATTATTTAACTCAAACAGATTTTTATAAAGTAACTAATATACAAAGGAATCCAAGTTTCATATACTGTGTACTGCTAAAAGTGTACAATATGACAGTTTATGATAAAATGATTAAACAGAAGATAAAACTGGAGATTCTTAAAGAATTAATCAAGATTTATGCCAATCAAATGATTTTATTAAAGAAAAAAAGAAAAAATATATATACAGCCTCTCCTCACTTAATGACGGAGTTCCATTCCGTTCCTAAGACCATGTAGTTAAATGAGGAGCATACTATAAGGTAGTGGGTTTGTGACAACCATCTTTGATGTTGTTTTAACCCCTTGAGGGACCGTGCCGTAGATCTACGGCTTTACGTTGAGAGTCCAAACCGTAGATCTATGTCATGAGCTCAGCTCACTCTGATGAGCTGTGAGTGGTAAATGAGAGAATACATCTATGTGGTATGCGTGCACCACATAAAACTAATCCTGCAGCACAGTGCATAATGAGAGAAAAAAAACGAGACCGTAATTTTCGATTAACCCTTTTGAGGGTTGATAGGCCCTCTCCGAGACTCGTTCTCAGGGTCGGCCAAATTAAAAAAAAAAAAAAAAAAAAAAACTTATGAAAAGATAGAGAATCTTTTCCTGATCATAATGACACTAAAAGTATGAAATTTGATAGAAAACTTATGGAATTATGCTCTCGCGAAGTTAGCGGTCTCGGCGATGTTTACGCATCGGCGATTTTGCCCAATTTGAGCCCTATTTTCGGCCAATTCTACTGTGCTAATCGACAAAAAACATGAATATTTCGCTAGAACTCCATTTTTTCTATCGAATGAGTGCAAGAAACCACCCATTTACCAATTTCAACTATCCAGTACAGTGGTCAGAATTTAGCAGTTTTGCCAATTTCACACAAATTTCAAAAGATGCCAATTTCCGAATAGGGTCCAGAATAAAGAAGAAAGACATTCCTTGTCACTAAAATGACATTTCCTCTGTTCATTAGTCATGTCCCAAGGCCCCTACATTCTTTTGCTTTCCACTTTGAATTTTTATTCTCACAAAAAATAGAAGATTTACTGTTATGCAGACTACTGCATTAGTGTAAAAAATGGTATAAATAATATTGGCGCACTTACGAAAGAATATTAGACTCACCAGTTGACGTGTATTGAACGCTTGGCATGATTTGTTTACTTTTGAACTTTGGCAAAAATCGAACATTTCTACTACTTTGAGCTCAATTTCAAGGTACTTTTCATTGTAAAACCAGTCAAAAAAATCTCAATTTCTGTAATATGTCTTCCATTCTATAAAATGAGACCCAGAAAACTAGAATACAACAATGTCGTTGTTTTATTCCAAAAACACGGTCAGTTTTTTTTTTCTCATTATGCGCTGTGTGCTGCAGGATTTTTTTTATACTGCGCACACTGACCACATAGACCCAATCTTTCCTATATATGCCTACCAGCTTTCTCCCACTAGATTTGAGGGTGCTAGAATTTAGGCATACTAGTACGTCAAAAACTCTGGGTCCTAAGCCGTACTAGTATGGCCGAAACCCTCAAAGGGTTAAAACAGCGACTTTGCAGTGATTTTTCATATGTTTTTTTATGGTTGTATTTGCGATTTCTTGGTCTCATTTGATAGAATGGAAGACATATTACAGAAACAGAGATAATTTTGACTGGTTTTAGTACTGGAAATGGCTTGAAACTGAGCTCAAAGTAGCGGAAATGTTAAATTTTTGCCGATGTTCAAGAGTAAACAAATGACCTCACACACTAATACACACCCGCTGGTGGGTCTAATATATGTTCACAAATGTCCTGATATTATTTATACAATTATTACAATATTGCATAACAGTAAATCTTCTATTTTTTTGGTTTGAATAAAAATTCATTATGTGAATAAAAAATCAAAATGGAATTCATTAGTAAAGCCTGAAAACATAACTAATGAACAGAGGAAATGTTAGTTTAGTGCCAGGAATGCCTGCATTGTTTATTCTGGACCCTATTTTGAAACTGGAGTATTTTGAACTTTGCATTAAATTGGCCAAATTACCAACTTCCAATCACTTTATTTTGTAGTTGACACAGTTGACTTGGTGAATTCTTGTGCTCATTCGATAGAATAGAAGTAATACTAGTGAAATAGCTAAGAATTTGGTTGACTGGAATAATGTAATTGGCCTAAAATGGGAGTCAAAGTCTGCAAAATCACAGATGCATATATATAGCTGACACATCAAAATTTGCGAGCATAATTTCATCAATTTTCCATCAAATTTCATACTTTTTGTTTTATTACCTTCAGAAAAATATTCTCTACCATTTCATAAGAAAAAATAACAAAATTATTTTTTGAAAATTCTTGGACACTGGTGCACACTTTGAAATTTAGCGTCTGGACCCTGAAAGGGTTAATGTCACCTTTGCACCAATTATAACATTTCTGGTATATTTTTAAATGTTTATACAGCAGTGTACTGTATGTATATTAAAATAAACAGAATAGACAAAATCAGCTCTAACATACATTACTTAAGTATAAATACTGGTCAGAGACCCTGTCGTAAGTCCGAGGCATCGGTAAACGAGTACGAATGAGGAGAGGCTGTATTCTATTATTTGGTTAGTGCCACACAGAATGTGTATTCATATTTACAGCATAAAATTCTGGACATTCAAAAATTTCAGAAATAATTTAATGGAAGTCTTCATACAGTACTGCTTTACTGTATTATATACAGTACTGTTTTACTGTCTTTCGGGATTACTTACATTTCAACTAAAAAGATGAATTATATACAGAGTATTAAAAGAAAATGAAATCCTGAATTTTGAAACAATAATTAAAATCTAAATAATTTAATAATGTTATTAAGGGAAGTATTGCCAGTTTCCTGTCCAACACATCTCACTCCACAGCCAAGGTTATTAAAGAATTTTTAAAAATGCATTCCCTTCCCTCTCCTTCCTTATATATTACTTTGTCCCTCCATTCTCTCCTCATCTAATTTCTTTCCTTTAAGTCCCACAGAGCCATCCCATCTGCATCATAGATATATATTTTTTATTTAGGATATAGAACGTGTGTGAATTCTTGCAATGTAAAAATACAAGGTGAGCTCTCTATATGGAAGAGAGATGTTTCATATGGAAAAGAAGAAACACAAAGGAGAAATAAGGCAAAGCAAATAAAAAGTTTTTACTTACATTAAGTAAAAGTTCTGACACACAATAGATAACATGAGGAAGCTATGGAAGCAAATAGATGTGTATGTTGAGTTTAAAATGATTTTAAGGGGTGAATAAGGAGGAAGAATGAGAATATATTAAGAATATATTAAATTTTAGGACAAAGGGGAATGAAAGCTATTAAAGTGAATGAAAAACAAACAAGATTATGAAGGTAGTGGGAAAGGGCAAGAAAGTTAAAGGCGTGGAAAGGACTAAGATTGAAATACAAAATGTAGGTGATGTTTATGTTGTAACAGTTGGTACAGTTGCTCAATATCTGCAGTGAGGGCACTGACCCCTGGAACTCTCTCTCTCTCCAGGAAAGAAGAGAGGTGCACAAAGACTGGGCACAAGTATGGATAGTTTCTTTACAAACTAGGAAAAATGCTTGGCAAAACTGTGATTGACAATTAGAACCACAAAATTACATGTATGAGTTTGGATGAGAAGCGGAAGTAAAAATAAAAGTAAAAGAATGTGTGGATCAAGTGCTTGCACTGAAGCAGGAGCTGAGTAGGTGGGGCCAGGAGCTGAGTCTCAACCCCTGCAACCACAATAAGGTGAGTACTACTACAAGTGAGCGATGCTTTAACCCCTTCAGTGTCAGTCCCGTAAAATTACAACTTTGAAGCCAGCATCAGTCCCGTAACACAACGCCAAAATTCTAGCGGCTTCAGATCTTGCGAGAGAAAGCTGGTAGGCCTACATATGAGAGAATGTTATTAAATACTCAATACTTAAATTAACATCTCCCAATTACCTAAATCTTAACATTTCAAAATTTAAATACCCAAAGTTCATACATAACTTAATACTTACTACATTGTGGTATAAATACCTGCACAAAATTATACTGCCTTACACCATATTGTAGCATTCTCATACTGTAAACTACTTTCACCAGCGCTCAGTATTATATTCCAATAAGATTTTTTTTTTTTATCACACTGGCCGATTCCCACCAAGGCAGGGTGGCCCGAAAAAGAAAAACTTTCACCATCATTCACTCCATCACTATCTTGCCAGAAGGGTGCTTTACACTACAGTTTTTAAACTGCAACATTAACACCCCTCCTTCAGAGTGCAGGCACTGTACTTCCCATCTCCAGGACTCAAGTCCGGCCTGCCGGTTTCCCTGAACCCCTTCATAAATGTTACTTTGCTCACACTCCAACAGCACGTCAAGAATTAAAAACCATTTGTCTCCATTCACTCCTATCAAACACGCTCACGCATGCCTGCTGGAAGTCCAAGCCCCTCGCACACAAAACCTCCTTTACCCCCTCCCTCCAACCTTTCCTAGGCCGACCCCTACCCCGCCTTCCTTCCACTACAGACTGATACACTCTTGAAGTTATTCTGTTTCGCTCCATTCTCTCCACATGTCCGAACCACCTCAACAACCCTTCCTCAGCCCTCTGGACAACAGTTTTGGTAATCCCGCACCTCCTCCTAACTTCCAAACTACGAATTCTCTGCATTATATTCACACCACACATTGCTCTCAGACATGACATCTCCATTGCCTCCAGCCTTCTCCTCGCTGCAACATTCATCACCCATGCTTCACACCCATATAAGAGCGTTGGTAAAACTATACTCTCATACATTCCCCTCTTTGCCTCCAAGGACAAAGTTCTTTGTCTCCACAGACTCCTAAGTGCACCACTCACCCTTTTCCCCTCATCAATTCTATGATTCACCTCATCTTTCATAGACCCATCCGCTGACACGTCCACTCCCAAATATCTGAATACATTCACCTCCTCCATACTCTCTCCCTCCAATCTGATATCCAATCTTTCATCACCTAATCTTTTTGTTATCCTCATAACCTTACTCTTTCCTGTATTCACTTTCAATTTTCTTCTTTTGCACACCCTACCAAATTCATCCACCAATCTCTGCAACTTCTCTTCAGAATCTCCCAAGAGCACAGTGTCATCAGCAAAGAGCAACTGTGACAACTCCCACTTTATGTGTGATTCTTTATCTTTTAACTCCACGCCTCTTGCCAAGACCCTCGCATTTACTTCTCTTACAACCCCATCTATAAATATATTAAACAACCACGGTGACATCACACATCTTTGTCTAAGGCCTACTTTTACTGGGAAATAATTTCCCTCTTTCCTACATACTCTAACTTGAGCCTCACTATCCTCGTAAAAACTCTTCACTGCTTTCAGTAACCTACCTCCTACACCATACACCTGCAACATCTGCCACATTGCCCCCCTATCCACCCTGTCATACGCCTTTTCCAAATCCATAAATGCTACAAAGACCTCTTTAGCCTTATCTAAATACTGTTCACTTATATGTTTCACTGTAAACACCTGGTCCACACACCCCCTACCTTTCCTAAAGCCTCCTTGTTCATCTGCTATCCTATTCTCCGTCTTACTCTTAATTCTTTCAATAATAACTCTACCATACACTTTGCCAGGTATACTCAACAGACTTATCCCCCTATAAGATATATAACTTATATATTTACTACTGATATACACAACCTACAAAATACCTTCAAATTGTCCCAATGTAATATCCCCAGATAACTTGAGTTAACTTACTGTCTACTTTAAATAAACAGATGTATAACGTAAACAAACTATGATCAATTTCTCTAGTATTAAGTAGTCTGTAATCCATTAATTTAGTCTGCTCATAATGCCGTGGCATGACGGTGGCTCTCTTTGCACTGCAACTCATTACTGTAACAACAGAATCTCAATGTAAACTTGCAAAGAAATAAAATTTGTATTGTATTGTATTGTAATGAGTGTGTGGTCAGTGTGCACAGTATGAAAAAATCCTGCAGCAAGCAGTGCATAATGAGAAAAAAAACTGCGACTTTGTTTTTGATTTAGAACAGCAACTTCGTGGTGTATTTTCGTATAGTATTTATGGTTGTTTCTTGTTTCTTGGTCTCAACTGACAGAATGGAAGATATATTACAGTAATAGAAGTGATTTTGAATGGTTTACTGAACAAAAGTAGCTTAAAATTGAGCTCAAAGTAGCAGAAATGTTATAATTTTGGCGATGTTCAAGAGAAAACAAATCACGTCACATGTCCAATACACATCAACTGGTGGGTCTAATATGCATTCACAAATGCACTGCTATTATTTATACAATTATGCAGTTGTCTGAATAACAGTAAATGATCTTATTTTTATGTGAATAAAATTTCAAAATGAAAGGCAAGCACAATATAAGAAAGGCCTGGAGACATGACTAATGAACAGAGAAAATGTTATTTTAGTGCCAGGAATGTATGTATGGTTTATTTTGGCCCCTATTTTAAAATTGGCCTTTCTTGAATTTTGCGTGAAATTGGCCAAATTAGTAATTTCTGATATCTTTTTTGTGTAGTTAAAATAGGTAAATAGGCAGTTTCTTGTACTCAATCGATAGCATAAAAGGAGTTCTAGCGAAATAGCTATGAGTCTGGTTAAGTGAAACAAAGGAATTGGCCCAACACAGGGCTCAAAATGGGCGAAATCGCTAACGCTTAAATATCACCAAGTCTGCTAACTTCGCAAGAGCGTAATTCCATAAGTTTTCCATCAAATTTTGAACTTTTGGTTTCATTACCTCCGGAAAAAGATTCTCTATCATTTCAAAATAAAGTTTTTTTTTTTTTTAAATTCTTCGACACTATGAGCAAGTTTGTGAGCAAGGGGTCTCGACACTCAAAGGATTAAGAGACGAGCAATTTCGTTTGCTTTCATGGAATGGGAAACAACATATAACAGTGTGAATTAGGAAGAACTGTGGATAGTATTGCAACAAAAAATTAATAGGTGATAGCTTGTTGAATGCTGATGAATAAGACATGTACAATACCTGGGTATGTTTAGCGATTAAAACGTTTCACTTGTAAAGCAGGATTTTTCAATCTAATGAAGAGGTGACATACTGGAGACAACAGAAGTGAAGAAGTAATTTTTAATTGTTCATTCCCTTAGACTTAATAGGTGTTCAGTCCATTAGTCTTGATAGAAGGTGCTCAGTTCTTTTTGCCTTGATTTATCTAAGGCATAGATATGAGGAAGAAGACTTAAATACAGGAGGCAGAGAAGTGTAGCAGTTAAAGACTGTTACAGGAGAGCAGGAATAACTAGTGAAAATAGTTCATGCCCACCAGTTGGGCTAGCAGTTGGCAACAGAGTTTTGAAAGATGTTCTCCATACCACCAAGAATTCTTACCACTGGCCCAACTCTCATATAAGACGTACTCCACTAATGGGTCCTCCCAACTGCTCAAGCTTCAACATATAAATCTGCATCCTCATGCCTCTGCTTTAGGTAAATCAAGGCTAAAGGACAAAAACATCTTATATTAAAGCTAAGGGACCAACCATCGTATATCAAGGATAAAGGACTGAATACCTTATATCAAGGCTAAGGGATCGAACAACTTAAAATTATCACTCCACTTCAATTGTTTCCAGAATAAAATTCACCTTTGTATTATATAGAAGCAAAAGCCTACTGTGAAGGTAAAATGTCTTGTTAATAAAGATACCCCAGGTGTTGATTATGAATCTTATTCATCAACTCACTGCTATGGTACACCCTTTAATGTCAGAAGCCCCAAAATTAAAAGTGCTCACAGTCTCTGCATTAAAAAAAAAAAAACGGTAGAGAATCTTTTTCTGATGGTAATGACACCAAAAATACGAAATTTGAAGGATAATTTATGGAATTACGCATGACAAAGTTAGCGACCTGGGCACAAATTACATATCAGCAATTTTGTCTACTATGAGCTCATAAAGAACAAAAAGGCACAATATCATGACTGAAACAATGCACAAATAACCCGCAAATAGGAGAGAGGAACTTATGACGGCATTTCGGTCCGACTTGGACCATTTACAGTCACTGTGTGACTTTGTAATTGTCCAAGTCAGACTGAAACATCGTCGTAAGCTCCTCTCTCCTATGTGTAGTGTATTTATGTATAATTTTAGTTCTATTTAAGATAATTATATTGCTTGATTTGACCAAATTCATAGCTATTTCACTAGGATGCCTTCTGTTATAGTTATTGAACACAAGAAACCCCCATTCAACTATCAGAACTACACTACAGTGTGCAGAATTTGGTAATTTGGTCAATTTTACACAAAATATAAAAATTTCTATTTAAAAAGCCGAAAATAAACACTGTAGACATTTCAGGCACTAGGCAATATTCCCTTTGTTCATTAATCATGTCCCCAGGCCTCTCGTATACTGCACTTTCCCTCCATTTTGAATTCATCACACAAAAAATGAAGATTTACCCTATTACTTGGATAATAAAATATAACCAGAAATGATTGGTCATGGTTTATAGCAACCCAATAACTAAAGCAGACCTAGAAAAGAGCCATAAAACAAATAGGAAGGGAGAAGGTTGTAGGGAAGGTCTTATCTATTCTCAGGTAAATTGGCAAAAATCTAATATTTTGGCTACTTTGAACTCAATTTCAAGCTACTGCTGGTCCTAAAACCAAGAAAAGTCATCCTTATTTCAGTAGTATGTCTTCCATTCTATCAAATGACACCAAGAAACAGACAATAAAACCCTAAAATCCATCCTTAAAAACATCTCAGTTGCTATTTTACCCCTTAACCCTTTCAGGGTTTCAGACGTACTAGTATGGCTTACGCCATACTAGTACCCTCAAGTCTAGTGAGAGAAAGCTGGTAGGCTTACATATGAAAGAATGGGTCTATGCGGTCACTGTGCGCAGTATAAAAAAAAATCCTGCAGCACACAGTGCCCTCAAGTCTAGTGAGAGAAAGCTGGTAGGCTTACATATGAAAGAATGGGTCTATGTGGTCACTGTGCGCAGCATAAAAAAAAATCCTGCAGCACACAGTGCGTAATGAGAAAAAAAAAACTTTGACCGTGTTTTTGAATTAAAACAGCAATTTTGCACTGTATTTTCATATGGTATTTATGGTCGTATTCTAGTTTTTCTGGTCTCATTGTATAAAATGGAAGGCATATTACAGAAATTGAGATGATTTTGACTGGTTTTACAATGAAAAGTACCTTGAAATTGAGCTCAAAGCAGCAGAAATGTTCGATTTTTACCAAAGTTCAAAAGTAAACAAATCATGCTAAGCGTCCAATACACGTCAACTGGTGAGTCTAATATTCTTTCACAAGTGCACTGATATTATTTATACCATTTCTACACTAATGCAGCAGTTTGCATAACAGTAAATCTTCTATTTTTGTGAGAATAAAAATTCAAAGTGGAAAGCAAAAGAATGTAAGAGGGGCATGGGGATGTGACTAATGAACAGAGGAAATGTTATTTTAGTGCCAGGAATGTCTTTCTTGTTTATTCTGGACCCTATTTGGAAATTGGCATCTTTTGAAATTTGTGTGAAATTTGGTAAAATTGCTAAATTCTGACCACTGTATTGGACAGTTGAAATCGGTAAATGGGTGGTTTCTTGTACTCATTCAATAGAAAAAATGGAGTTCTAGCAAAATAGTTATGATTTTTGTCGACTAGTATACTGGAATTGGGCGAAAATAGGGCTCAAAGTGGGCAAAATAGCCGATGCGTAAACATCGTCGAGACCACTAACTTCGCGAGAGCATAATTCCGTAAGTTTTCCATCAAATTTCGTGCTTTTGGTGACATTATAATCGGGAAAAGATTCTCTATCTTTTCATAAGAAAAAATAATTTTTTTTTTTTTTGAAATTTGGGCGACCCTGAGAACAAGTCTGGGAGAGGGCCTGGCGACCCTGAAAGGGTTAAACTGACCAAACATAGATCTATGTTCACCTGCATGGCGCTCCAACTATTTGGAAAAATAAAAATTTTATTTTTTTTTAATTAAAGAGGGCAATTTTCTGTGTGGTACAAGACCCCAAAAAAAATTTTTTTTAGGACCAGTATTTACCAAGGTATAAGACTGAGAGGTTGGCTCTGGATGCTCACCTGACTGGCAACATCCAGTCCTGCCACTTGTAGAAGTGTTGCCAATTTACCCTTTTTTTTGTTTTATTTTAATTTATATAATTATTATGTTCTGATAATTACAATTTATAATAGTTCTTGTGATTTCATAGCCAATCTTTGTTCTGACACTAATATTATGTACTGAAATAGTAACAATCACACCGACAGGTGAACATTTTCACCTGCCTGGGTCATTTACTATTGTCTAGAAATATATGCCAAGTATTTTTAGGTCTTTGCAATGTTTTAGACATGCTGAGTATATATGAAACTCCTTGAAGAATGGTGTTATGACAAGCGAGATAACTGGTGACAGGCAGTGACATTTGATGAATGTGTGCTGCTGCAAGGAACTCTGGCTTTATTTATTTTTGCTGCTGCACACAAACATGTCTGTCTGTACGTCTGTATCTGTTTGTCTGTCTGTCTGTCTATCTAGCTCTGTTCACCTGTCTTTCTGTCTGCCTGGAGTATATATGAAAATCATTGAAGAATCGTGTTATGACAAGCTTGAGATAACCGGTGACAGGCAGACATTTGATGACTGTGGGCTGCTCCCGGGAACCCTCGCTTTATTTATTTATGAGCCGCTCCCTGATTGCTGAGCAAGTGACACTGCTATTACTTGCATCATGTTTATTATGTCTTATATCTACAAACACTGTATAGTACTTTGCCTGGAATTTTTGGGTTATCCTAGGAAATTTACACTATGTATAATAGCTATACTTACGTGTACATGTGAGAGAGAGACAGACAGAGATATAGACAGACAGATACAGACAGAGACAGCCAGAGACAGCCAGAGACTGCCAAAGCCAGCCAAAGCCAGCCAGCTAGCGGCCGAATACATAAGAACATAAGAAAGAAGGAACGCTGCAGCAGGCTTACTGGCCCATGCAAGGCAGATCCATGTCACCCCCTGGCTTAGTCCAATGACCCACCTAGTCAGGTCACATCCACTGAAGGAAGGAGCACGGCATTTGACCTAGTAGCACAAGCTAGTCAGGTCTAACTCACACCCACCCACACCTACTCACGTATTTATCTAACCTATTTTTACTTTCCTCTTAAAAGGGGAGTGTTAATACAACATGACATCAGTGAATCCCTGGTGTTTGCCACACTATTTGCTCTAGCTGGTGCTCAGTCGAACTGGTGCTCCCACAAGGTACTAAGTGGCCCCCAATTTTTTCATACTGCGCACACGGAGTGCGCAGACCCATTCTCTCAATGTCTAGGCAACTCAAGCCTATCACACCAATTTTGAAGGAATGAAAAATAAAACATTGATCTACATTCAGAGCCCCCCCGCACATGAACGTAGATCTACGTGTGGACAGTTTAAGGGTTAAACCAAGCACCAGGTCAGAGGTTAGCTTTTCCTATCATGCACTGCAATGGGTAGAATTTTTTATACTGTGCACGTTCACCACACAGACTCATTCTCTCATGTCCAGACCAAAATTTGCTGCTCACTGTTTATTTGAAGAAGCTGAGGCAAAACGTAGATCTATGAGAGTGACCCTGGCATTTATAACATAGATCTACATACGAGACAGTGAAAGGATTAATGTAATGATACATGAATGCTGTAGTGTTATGACAGAAGATTCTGAAGAGAAGTTGCAAAAGTTGGTAAATGCATTTGAGAGCATATGTAAAAGAAGATTAAAAGTGAACATAGGAAAAAGCAAGACAATGAACATAAGAAAATCTTAAGATAATGAAAGCTTGGATATCAGATTGGAAGGTGGGAGTATGGAGGAAGTGAATATATTCAGATATCTGGGAGTGGACTTGTCAGAAGATGGATCTATGAAAGATGGTGAACCATAGAACTGATGAGTGGAAAGGTAGGTGGTGCACTGAGGCATCTGTGGAGACAAATCATCATCAATGAAGGCAAAAATAGGGACTGTATCAGAGTATAGTTGTACCAACACACTTACATGGGTGTGAAGCATACATTTTAAATGTTGTAGCAAGAAGGAGGTTGGAGGCAGTGAAGATGTTGTGTTTGCGGGGAATGTGTGGTGTGAATATTATGCAGAGAATTTGTAGTTTGGAAATTAGGAGGTATGGGATTACTAAAACTATTAACAAGAGGGCTGAGGAGGAGTTATTGAGGAGGTTTGAACATTTAGACAGAATGGAGCAAAACAGGATGACTTTGAGGGTGAATAAATCTGTAGTGGAGGAAAGGAGGGGTGGGGGTCATCCTAGGAAAGGTTGGGGGGGGGGTAAAGGTTTTGTATGCGAGGGGCTTGGACATCCAACAGGCATGTGTGAGCATGTTAGATAAGAATGCATGCAAGAGGTTTTTATGACTCGCTGTTGGAGTGTGAGCAAGGTAAAATTTATAAACTGATTCAGGGAAACTGGTTAGCTGCACTCGAGTCCTAGACGTGGAGGAGGGAAGTATAGTGCTTGCACTTTGGAGAGGTGGGAGTGGGAAGTACAGTGCTTGCATTCTGAAGGAGGGGTGGGAAGTACAGTGCCTGCACTCTAAAGGAGGGGTAGGAGTGGGAAGTACAGTGCCTACACTCTGAGGGAGAGGTGGGGGTATTGCAGTTTGGAGGGGCATCTGAGCTGTAATGTCGATGTGCCTCTGGCAAGACGGTGATGGTGCGAGTGATGATGAAAGCATTTTTTCTTTTTTGGGGGCACCCTACCTCAGTGGGAGACAACCGGTAAGTTGAAAAATAAAAGAATGACTATTACAGTGTACACATAATACCTGTTGCAAAGAGGGAGTGTGAGCATATGTGTATTCTCTCCTTGACTACGTTGGTATACAGGCAAGTGTTTGAATGTGTACAATATATTCTACATATTCTGACATTCCTGAACTCCCTTTTTTTTTTTATAGTGTAAGTTTTATGTCAAATTTACAAAAACTTAACTGCCTGTCCAAGAACATTTATATAGCTTCAACAATATATCTTGGTGCAAGCTATGGCTTATATATAATAAAAAGTAGAAATATACACTATTTACTAAAAGTAATTGAAACTTCTTTATAACAATTTTTTAAAACTAAGACTTTTAAATATTAGTACAACTTTTATATACTCTATACTATAGCATCTGACTATAAATAACTTCTACATTATTGATGACATAACAAAGCCTCTCCAGTTCAGTTTCTCTCTCATAAGCTTAATGATTGTGTTTTTTACATTTACATGTATTTATACATAGCTGATACTCCTATTTTTAATGCATAGGTACAGTATTGGGTGAAACAAGATAATTCAATTCAGCTTCACACACATTAAACATAACTCAATTGCACAATTGCATTAACCCCACATTACCAATCATACTGCCCTCCCTCCCTATCCCCAGGGGCTGCTAATCTTCCCTCACCCCATATCACCATCCTGGTCCTCTCCTCCTACTTCTTCAGCTTTATCTTTAGCCCTCTCTACAACCACTGACTGATCTTGAAGAGTCAGACCATCCAGCTTCAATAAAACATCCTCACACTCTTCAGTTGGACCTGTAAAACGCAGGAAGGCAAATCCGCTGCGCCCACGCCATGTAATGTCAACAGGTTGAACCTCACGACTTTGGAGGGCATCCTTCAGCTCTCGAACTCTGAAATTTCATGTAGTATTTAAAAGGACTTCAAACCCATACATTAGAATTCATTAAAAATGAAAAAGAATGCTAAATCTAATTTTTGTATTTGTTGAAAAAGAGAAAAAGTAAAAATCAACATGAAGAAAAAAGCAGATACAATTAGAAATGAACACAGTGCTCAAAAGCAAATGAAAAATCATAATGCACAATTACAAAATTTTTAAATGTTACACGTCAATTTTTTTTTCCATCACGTCGGCCATCTCCCACTGAGGCAGGGTGACCCAAAAAAAGAAACACTTTCACCATCATTCACATATAACCACTGTCTTTGCAGAGGCTCCCAGATACGACAGTTCAGCTGTCACTCCAAACAGCCAATGTCCCAAACCCCTCCTTTATTAAAGTGCAGGCACTGTACTTCCCACCCCCCCGGACTCAAATCCGGCTAACCAGTTTCTCTGAATCCCTTCACAAAATATTACCCTGCTCACACTCCAACAGCTCTTCAAGTCCCAAAACCAATTTGTCTACATTCACTCCTATCTAACATGCTCACACATGCCTGCTGCATGTCCAAGTCCCTTTCACACAAAACCTCCCTCTATCCTTTCCTAGGATGATCCCTATCCCCCCCTCCCCTCCACTACAGATTTATATACCCTCTAAGTTTTGCTCCATCCTCTCTAAATGATCAACCCACCTCACCAACCCCTCTTCATCCCTCTTGAATAATACTGTTAGTAACTCCACACCTAATTTCCACACTGAATTATCTGCATAATATTTACACCACACATTGCCCTCAGACACATCTCAACTGCCTCCAGCCTCCTCCTCATTGCAGCATTTCCAACCCATGCTTCACACCCATTTAAGTGTTGGTGCCACTATACTCTCATACATTCCCGTCTTTGCCTCCATGGATAATGTTTGTTTTCTCTATAGATACCTCAATGCAATACCCAACTTTTTTCCTTCATCAATTTTATGGTTTATCTTGTCCTTCATAAA
>NC_091304.1:34208598-34253598 GCF_038502225.1 Cherax quadricarinatus | reverse complement strand
GTGTGCTAGGAACCTGAAAATCCATCTGTCTACCTTCCCAGTAATGCCCATGGACCTCATTTTGCGTGCTATCACTCCATGATCACATTTGTCAAATGCCTTTGCAAAATCTGTGTAAATCACATCTGCATTTTGGTCGCCTTCCAATGCCTCCATAATTCTTTCATGATGGTTCAGCAGCTGTGACAGGCATGATCGTCTTGCTCTAAAACCATGATGGTTGTGCCGGCCCATGAAATTTGTAATCTGCCATCACATCACTCTTTCAAAGATTTTTATGATGTGAGAAGTTATGGCTACTGGTCTGTAATTTTTAGCTAGTGCTCTACTACCTCCCTTATGCAAAAGAGCTATGTCTGCACTCTTTAAGGCCTTCGGTATTTCGCCTAGATCTAAGCATTTCTCTAAAGAATGCTGAGTGCTCATGCTAATGGTACTTTACACTTCTTTATAAATAGAGCATTCCATGAATCTGATACAGGTGCTGAGTGAGTGGGCATGTTGTCCATTTCTTTTTCAAAATCTATGGGATGTGTACTAATGTCAGTTAGTTGGTCTGTGTGGCCTTTTTCTGGAGTGAAAAATATTCCTGCATTTTCTATCCTGCTGTCATTTAGTGGGTTGCTGAACACCGACTCATACTGTTTTTTTAGGATTTCACTTATTTCCTGTTCATCATCAGTATACGAGTCTCCTCTCAGTAGTGGTCCAATTCTACAGGTAGTTCTTAGCTTGGATTTTGCATAGGAATAGAAATATTTTAGGTTTCTTGCAATATCCTGTATGGCCCTTTGTTTCCTTTGTACTTCCTCTGTTAGCTATGACATCCTAAGTTTTTGCTCCAGTTCAGTGATCTCTTGTCTAAGCCTATCTTTCCTCTGCTGAAGCATATTTGTGCTTTTAAGCAATTCAGTAACTCATTTTCTTCTGTACCATCTCCTACGCTCATTCTCTATATTTGATCTCCTTCTGGGTTTCCTCAATGGTACGTGCTTCATACATACCTTGCATGCTTCTCTATTCAATTTCTCTAGGCACTGGTGGGGATTTAGGGTGCTCATGTCTGCTTCCCAGGATATGTCCGATAGCTCTTGGTTTATCTTTTCCCAGTTAATTCTATGGTTGTTAAAATTAAATTTACTGAACAACCCATCTCTAACATTAGTGATGCAGTTCCCTAACCCTGAGTTAATACTCGTTTGTACTTCTATGATGTTGTGATAAGAGTTTACCTGGAGAGGGTTTCAGGGGTCAATGCCCCTGCAGCCCGGTCTGAGACCAGGCCTCATGGTGGATCAGGGTCTGATCAACCAGGCTGTTACTGCTGGCCGCACACAAGCTGGTGTACAAACATTAGCCCGGTTGGTCAGGTACTGACTTTAGGTGCCTGTCCAGTACCTCCTTGAAAACAGCCAGGGGTCTATTGGTAATCCCCCTTACGTATGCTGAGAGGCAACTGAACAGTCTTGGGCCCTGGACACTTACTGTGTTGTCTCTCAGTGTACTCATGGCAACCCTGCTTTTCACCAGGGAAATGTTGCATCTCCTGCCAAGTCTTTTGCTTTCATATGAGCAGGTTTGGTACCAATCCCTCCAGGACCTTCCAAGTGTATATTATCATGTATCTCTCTCGCCTGCGTTCGAGGGAATACAGATCAAGGACCTTCAACCATTCCCAGTATTTAAGGCGCCTTATCGCACTTGTGTGTGCCATGAAAGTTCTTTGTACACTCTCCAGGTCTGCAATGTCGCCAGCCTTGAAGGGGGCAGCTAGTAAAGTAAAGTAAAGTTTATTTCTTTGTAAAGGTTGCAATGTGTAATTACAATTTTGATTTGCTAAGTACAAAGATAGCCACTATCATGCCGAGGCATTTCGGGCAAACTAATCCTAATATATAGTAACTAATTAAAACTATGTAAGATAATAGTACATAATAACTATACTTAACCCTTTCAGGGTCCAAGGCCAAAATCTGAAGTGGTGCCCCAGTGTTCAAGAATTTAAAAAAAAAAAAAAAAGTTATTTTTTCTTATGAAACGGTAGAGAATCTTTTTGTGAAGGTAATAAAACAAAAAGTACGAAATTGATGGAAAATCGACGAAATTATGCTCTTGCGAATTTTGATGTGTCAGCGATATTTACGAATCGGCGACTTTGCCAAATTTGACTCCCATTTTAGGCCAATTACATTATTCCAATCAACCAAATTCTTAGCTATTTCACTAGTATTACTTCTATTCTATCGATTGAGCACAAGAAATTGCCAAGTCAACTGTTTCAACTACAAAATAAAGTGATCGGAAATTGTTAATTTGGCCAATTTAACACAAAGTTCAAAATATTCCAATTTCAAAATAGGGTCCAGAATGAACAATGTAGGCATTCCTGGCACTAAACTAACATTTCCTCTGTTCATTAGTTATGTTTTGAGGCTTTACAAATAAATCCCATTTTGATTTTTTATTCACATAATGAATTTTTATTCATACCAAAAAATAGAATATTTACTGTTATGCAATATTGTAATAATTGTATAAATATCATCACCACATTTGTGAATGTATATTAGACCCACCAGCTGGCGTGTATTAGACGTGTGAGGTCGTTTGCTTACTCTTGAACATTGGCAAAAATTTAACATTTCCGCTATTTTGAGCTCAGTTTCAAGCCATTTCCAATGCTAAAACCAATCAAAATTATCTCTATTTCTGTAATATGTCTTCCATTCTATCAAATGAAACAAAGAAATCGCATATACAACTATAAAAAACATACGAAAAAACACTGCAAAGTCGGTTTTAATCGAAAATCACGGTCTCAGTTGTTTTTCTCTCATTATACACAGTGTGCTGCAGGATTTGTTTTATGTGGTGCACACATACCACATAGATGTATTCTCTCATATCTAGGTCCAAATTTACCACTCACAGTTTATCAGAGTGAGCTGAGCTCATGGCGTAGATCTACAGTTTGGACCCTGAACATAAAGCCGTAGATCTACGGGATGGACCCTGAAAGGGTTAAAACTAGACAATAGTGGTTAGCTGTTTTACAATCTTATTTAAGCTTAATACAATCTTATTTCACCCTTTCAGGGTCCAGAGGCCAAATTTTAAAGTGTGCACCAGTGTCCAAGAATTTTCAAAAAAAAATTTTTATTTTTTTCTTATGAAATGATAGAAAATCTTTTTCTGAAGGTAATAAAACAAAAAGTACGAAATTTGATGGAAAATTGACAAAATTATGCTCTTGCGAATTTTGATGTGTCAGCGATATTTACGAATTGGCGATTTTACCGACTTTGACTCCCATTTTTAGCCAATTACATTATTCCAGTCAACCAAATTCTTAGCTATTTCACTAGTATTACTTCTATTCCATCGACTGAGCACAAGAAATCGGTAAGTCAACTGTTTCAACTACAAAATAAAGTGATCGGAAATTGGTAATTTGGCCAATTTAACACAAAGTTCAAAATATTCCAATTTCAAAATAGGGTCCAGAATAAACAATGTAGGTGTTCCTGGCACTAAACTAACATTTCCTCTGTTCATTAGTTACATTTTGAGGATTTACAAATGAATTCCATTTTGATTTTTTATTCACATAATGAATTTTTATTCAAACCAAAAAATAGAAGATTTACTATTATGCAATATTGTAATAATTGTATAAATATCATCATCACATTTGTGAATGTACATTAGACCCACCAGCTGGCGTGTATTAGACGTGTGAGGTCATTTTTTTACTCTTGAACATCGGCAAATATTTAACATTTCCTCTACTTTGAGCTCAGTTTCATGCCATTTCCAGTGCTAAAACCAATCAAAATCATCTCTATTTTTGTAATATGTCTTCCATTCTATCAAATGAGACCAAGAAATCGCAAATACAACTATAAAAAACATACGAAAAAACACTGCAAAGTCACTGTTTTAATCGAAAATCACAGTCTCAGTTTTTTCTCTCATTATACACTGTGTGCTGCAGGATTTGTTTTATGTGGTGCACACATACCACATAGATGTATTCTCTCATATCTAGACCCAAATTTACCCCTCACAGCTTATCAGAGTGAGCTGAGCTCTACGGTTTGGACCCTGAACGTAAAGCTGTAGATCTATGGCACGGACCCTGAAAGGGTTAAACTTAGTACAAATGAGTAGGGTTCGGTAAAATAAGCTTGAAATTGCACACATACTCTACCTTACAAGTAATGGTGCAAGTGGTAATATTTAATGGAATGGCAGAATTAAAAGCCAGGAGGTCACATGATAAGACTAATTAGCAGATGTTTTAGCAGATTTGGTTAATATTGAGAAATAAGATGATTTTATGGATTGGTAGAATTAAGAGCCTAGAGGTCAAATAATAAAACTAGTTAGCAGATGTTTGGTTGATTTGGTTAATATTGTGAGATAAGATGATTTTTTAGCAAAGCCCTAAATTTATAAGCTGTCAAGAGATCTTTGACCTGTTCCGGTAGCGAGTTCCAGATCTTCGGGCCTTTTATGTGCATAGTGTTCTTGCATGGTGAGAGTCTGACTCGAGGGATGTTGAAAAGTGCCCTATGCCTTGTATTGTGCCTGTGCATTCTGTTGTAACTGTCAAGGAGTAGTTTTAGGAGAGGGAAAACAGTGGAGTTTAATGTTCTGTATATGTAGTAGGCACAATAATAAGAGTGTGTGTCTTGTATATTTAGCAAGTTGAGTCTTTTGAAAAGTGGTGGGGTGTGCTATCTAGCACAGGAGCTGGTTATCACCTGCACAGCAGCTTTTTGTTGGATTATTAAGGGTCTAAGGTGGTTGATTGTGGTTGAGCCCCAGGCACAAATACCATGGGTGAGGTAAGGATATATTAGAGAGTGGTACTGGGTAAGGAGAGTTGTTTGTGGTACATAGTATCGTATCTTAGAAAAGAAATTTTCTTGGCTATATGATGGGTATGGGACTGAAATTTAAGATTACAGTCAAAGAGAAGACCTAGAAATTTGCCCTTTGTGTGTCTTGATATAGGGGAACCATTTAACAGTATGTTAACCCTTTCAGCGTCCAGAGGCCAAATTTCAAAGTGTGCACCAGGGTCCAATAATTTTCAAAAAATAATTTTGTTATTTTTCTTATGAAATGGTAGAGAATCTTTTCCTGAAGGTAATAGAATGAAAAGTACGGAATTTGGTGGAAAATTGATGAAATTATGCTCTTGTGAATTTTGATGTGTCAGCGATATTTAAGCATCGGCGATTTTGCCGACTTTGACTCCCGTTTTAGGCCAATTACATTATTCCAGTCGACCAAATTCTTAGCTATTTCACTAGTATTACTTCTATTCTATCGACTGAGCACAAGAAATCGCCAAGTCAACTGTTTCAACTACAAAATAAAGTGATCGGAAATTGGTATTATTATTATTATTATAATCAAAAAGAAGCGCTAAGCCACAAGGGCTATACAGCGCTGCAGGGTAGGGAAGGAAGCGAGGGTATTGGATGGCAGAAGGGAGGAGGGATGATCAGTAGGTTACAGAAAACAGCGGGGCAGGGGATAGTACGGGGGTAGAGGGGTAGCAAGAGATTGAAGTAGAAAGGGCTGAAGGTATCAGAATTTGTGAAGTAAGTCAGTTGTTGTCAAAAAGTCAATGACAGAGTCTGGATGAAAGGGGGGTCCATCAGCGAGAAGGGAAGGTAAAGAGAGAGCAGCAGAGCGAAGTCGACGACGGAGGTAAATTCTGCGTGCTCGTTGATAAAGTGGGCAGTCCAAGAGAATGTGGCTGACTGATAATGGAACTTGGCAATTCTCACAGAGAGGAGCAGGGCGCCTCTCCATGAGATATCCATGAGTAAGACGAGTATGGCCAATGCGAAGACGGGAGAGAGTAGTCTCCCAACCTCGACACTGGTGATAAGAAGACGGCCAGTAACCTATACATGTACTCGGTTTAATAGATTGAAGTTTGTTGCCGAGCATAGTAGACCAACGTTGTTGCCAACGGGTGTGAAGTTGGGAAGATATTGCAGCAAAATAGTCCGTAAATGGAATACCTCTACATGAAACTGGTAGGTCATGTACTGCTGACCGCGCAGCAGTGTCTGCCTTTCATTGCCCTGTACGTCAACATGACCAGGGACCCAACAAAAAACAATATCTTTATGCTTGGTAAAGATGCGGCATAGCCAAAGTTGGATACGGTGGACTAAGGGGTGAGGTGTATCAAATTTCTGTATAGCCTGTAAAGCACTAAGGGAGTCTGAGACAACCACAAATGATGACACAGGCATAGATGCAATACATATAAGTGCTGTAAGGATGGCATACAATTCAGCAGTAAAAATACTAGCCGAAGATAGTAAATGCCCTTGTACGGCGCTGTCCGGAAACACTTCTGCGAATCCTACGCCGTCAGAAGACTTAGAGCCATCTGTGTACGCAGCAATGGCATGAGAATGAGAGTGAAAGTGGTCAAGAAAAAGAGAGTGGGAAGCGACCGTAGACAGTTGGGCTTTCGAGCAAGGGAGAGAGAAAGAACAGACTCGAACAGCTGGAACTTCCCAGGGGGGTAGGGAAAAGTGAGATGCTACATGTACATAGAAAGGTGGTAATTGAAGAGAAGACAAGAGCGAATGAAGGCGAAGAGAGAAGGGACGGAGTAAACAGGGGCGGCGAACAAATAAAGAATGTCTACTAATATCAGTGACCATTCTATAAATGGAAGGATTGCGGAGATCAAGAGAGCGTACATAGTAGCGAAGGCAATGGGCATCACGGCGATCGGATAAGGATGGAACGTTCGCTTCTGCATAGAGGCTCTCGACAGGGGAAGAGCGAAAAGCACCAAGGCATAAACGTAATCCTTGGTGATGAATGGGGTTAAGGCTAGAGAGAGTAGCAGGAGATGCCGCTGAATAGATCTGGTCACCATAATCAAGTTTCGATAAAATAAGGGTGGAATGTAGGCGAAGGAGGGTTCGACGATCAGCTCCCCATGCATGACAGATGAGCAAGGGTTTTAAGAAGGTTCAGCCGGCTGTGACAAGTTGCCTTCAGAGAGGTAATGTGAGGTTTCCAGGATAACCTACGATCAAAGAGGAGGCCCAGAAACTTGACTGTATCACGTTCAGGGATACGGGAGCCATAGAAGTACAAAGGATGATCGGAGATGACAGAGCGTCTAGTGAAAGTAATTTGGTGGGTTTTAGTGCTGGAAAATTTAAACCCACGTGTGGTGGCCCAATTGGAAACACGGTCGACTGCATGCTGGAGAGAAACTGTAATAAGGTGACAGTCAGCGCCTGCACAGGCAATAGCGAAGTCATCAACATAGAGTGATGACCAAATATTTGATGGAAGACTAGAGGCCAAATCATTAATAGCAAGGAGAAAAAGTGTTGTGCTCAGAACACATCCCTGGGGGACACCTTCAGCTTGGATAAAGTCCGGGGAGAGCACATTATTAACCCGAACAAGGAAATGCCTGTCAGTTAAAAAGTTCTTAAGGAAGGATGGTAGATTGCCTCGAAGGCCTAAGGAGTGGGCTTGGGCTAAAATATTATACCTCCAAGTAGTGTCACATGCCTTCTCAAGGTCAAAAAATATGGCAATAACTGAGTGGTTATTCGCAAAGGCATTACGAACATACGTATCCAAGCGTAGTAAGGGGTCTATGGTAGAACGTCCCTTACGAAAGCCATATTGACGAGTGGAGAGACTGTTGTGTGTCTCTAAATACCACACTAAACGTCTATTTACTAGGCGTTCCATCACTTTGCAAACTGCACTGGTAAGAGCAATGGGACGATAGTGGGAGGTTTCATGTCCCGTAGTGCCTGGTTTGCGGAAAGGGAGAACAATGGCGGATTTTCACAGCTGTGGAAGAACTCCTTGTGACCAAATAAGATCGTAAAGGCGTAATAGGACTGCAAGGGCTGAGTGATGTAAATGTTGTAGCATACGAATATGAATGTCGTCGGGCCCAGCTGCTGATGATCGGCAAGCTGAGAGTGTTGCCTCCAGTTCTTGAAGTGTAAAAGGCACATTATACTGTTCTTCCCTGAGAGAAGAAAAGTCCAAGGGTGCTAACTCTCTGGCAGACTTTGAGGAAAGAAATGAGGGGCATAGATGGAGTCCCTGAGAAATACGGACCAGATGGTTGCCAATTTCATTGGCAACATTTAGTGGGTTTGCTATATCAACACCGGCAACCCGCAGAACAGGAGCCGGGTCAGGAGAATATTTACCACTCAGTTTTCATACTTTTTTCCAGACTGCACTCATAGAGGAAGCAGAGGTGATGGTGGAGACATAATCTCGCCAGCAAGTGCGTTTAGCGTCACGGATGACACGGTGAGCGATCGCACGCTTCTGCTTAAAATCAAGAAGTCTCTCTGTGGTTCTATTGTACCGGTACCTGCCCCATGCAGCGCGTTTCAAACATACTGCACGAGCACAAGCAGGAGACCACCAAGGCACGCATTTCTGAGAATGCCTGCCCGAAGTTTGGGGTATAGAATGAGAAGCTGCGGTTAAAACGGAGGACGAGAAGAGGTGTAAAAGCTCATCGATGGAGAACGAAGAAGGAACCTCTCTAAAAACAGTTAGGTGTGAGTAAAGGTTCCAATTTGCCTGATCAAATTGCCAGCGTGGGATGCGAAGAGGTGTTGAATATGAAGGGGAAGTAAGAATGATTGGGAAATGATCGCTGTCATGTAAGTCCGGAAGAACAGACCAAGTGAAGTCTAATGCGGTGGAGGAAGAGCAGACTGAGAGATCGATGCAAGAGAGAGTGTGAGTCCGAGGATCAAAATGGGTGTGAGTACCTGTATTTAAAACATGGAGGGGGTGGGTGGCAAGAAAAGCCTCTAACTGAATGCCACGGGAATCACAGTGAGACCCCCTCCAGAGGAAATGGTGGGCATTAAAATCGCCAAGTAACAGAATCGGTGGTGGTAATGACGAAACAAGAAAGGCAATATCCGGAATAGATAATGCCCGAGAAGGAGAGAGATATAAAGAACAGAGTGTATACCACCTATGCAAGTGGATATGGGCTGCTGTGTAATGCAGCGAAGTACGAACAAATAGCTGATGGTACGGAATATCAGTGCGTAGAAGAAGGGCACTTTCATTAAAGGTCCCATCAGGAAAAGGATCTGAAGAATACAATAAATTATAGCCTGAGATGGGAGAGATAACAGCAGAGTGTAATTTTGGTTCCTGTAAGCAAACACCAACAGGGGAAAACTGGGAGAGTAACATCTGAAGCTCACCCCGATTACCCCTGAGGCCGCTAATATTCCACTGTAAATAGGCCATGATTGACAATGATAAAGATACCTGAAATCCGCAGGTAAGGGTTCCTACGGACTAGAGGGGTTAGAAAAGTCCACATGCGGAGGCAGTGGAAAACGTTCAAGCAGCGAAGGAACGGTGCGCTGTGAAGAAAGGAGTTGCGCAGATGGAGTAGAGGAGAGAGAAGGAGCGGAGGGTGGATCAGTGTCCATTGATGGTTTGGTCTCTGCAATATATTCAGAGATTGCTTCAAGTGTTTCAGAATTCAGAGATGTCGTATGGGAGACAATATTGGAAATGGTAGGGGGAGGATGAGTAAAGATTGGAACTGTAATGGTAGGGGGGGGCGAAAGGGTGGAGGGAACTGGAGAAGCGTGGAAGGGGACAGAAGAGGCAGAAACCTGGGAGGTGGCAGAAGAGGAAGAAACTTGGGAGGGAACAGGGGAGGAAGGTACAGTACGAGGAGGAGGGTGAACCTCTACACTTGTAACAGAGCCAGTGAGAGGGGGAGAACCAGGTACAGAGACAGGGAAGGGAAAATGAGGAGGTGGAAGATGGGTAGGAGGTGTTAACGGACCTTTTTTCGACTTTTGAGAAGTAGAGGGACGATTGGGAGGAGGTGTCATACGAGATCTTGTCGCTACTGAGGCTTGTGAGAGAGAACACGAAGAAGCGAGATTAGACTGAGACGTTGAAGTAGGGACGTCTGATCCGAGGACAGCAAAAGAATTAGCTACAGGAGTGACTATGGGAGAGGTAACCACAGAGGTGGGTGCAGAAGATGGGATACCAGAAGTGGGGGGACGTTTTGAAACACGGGAATAAGAAACACGAGGTAGTCTCCCTTGGAGGCGGAGATGAGAAACTGCCATGGCATAAGGGAGACCTTCTGCCTCTTTGAGGTAACGGATTTCCCGCTCGTTTAAGTAGACTTGACAACGGCGAGAGTACGAAGGGCGAGCCTCATGACAATTAAGGCAAGAGGGAGGTCGATTGCAAGACGTATTAGAATGGTCATCGGCACCACAGACTGGGCATTCGGCGATAGATCTGCAATATTTCGCTGGATGGCCAAATCGCCAGCAATTTCTACACTGTTGCGGTGTAGGGATCACCTTTCGAACTTGTAACCTATGTCCTGCTACATAAACTGAGGATGGGAGTTCACGGCTGTCAAAAGTTAAACGAGCCACATTTCCAGCTGTTCAAGAATGTCAGTGCAACATGTCTGGAAATTTTGTTGAACTATGGTATGGGGCAGAATGACTGTACCACTACAAGAATTGAGGGAATGATGCTTTTCAACAGTTACAGGAACAGTATCGATATGGGAAAGACGAGAAAGCTCATGAGCCTGGGTAGCATTCTGTACGGTGACGATGCGCGTACCGCTCTTAAGAGCATGAAAATAAATATCTTTACCAACATGGCGTAGGAGTGCCTTGCCAATACTGTGGTCAGAAAGATAGGCAGTAGAGGAAGTCGGTCATAAAATGAAGGATTTAGTCCATTGTGCAGTCTGAAACTGAGCGTGGAAAGGTAGTGAAGGACATGTTGATCTTTTCTGAGAAGAACGAGAAGGTGGAGAAGTATCATCAGCAGGTAATTGTCGTTGGCGTTTAGGCGTGGGACCAGAGTTGGTCCGACGTGGAACGGGCCGGCGATTCGAAAATTGCCGCACCGTAGAGGGAGAGGCCAGAAGCATAGTCAGAGGAGAGCGAAGGTCAGATAAATCGAAGGAGTCAGTCGAGGCCTCAGTACCTGAAGCGGGTGAGGAAACAGCACCGGCAAGAGGTACAGAGGCATGAGGAGTGTCCGAAGAGTGGTCCAAAGACGAGGCGGGGTCAGAACGGGGTGCGGTATCAAGAAGGGGCCCGGGGGTAGCAGGTTCATGGACTAGGGCTGCCATGGTTAGGTTACTTCTTTCTTTTTGTTTTTAAGAAAAAAAAAGAAAGAAGAAAATAAAATAAAAATAAAAAAAAAAGAATAAAAAAAGGGGGGACCGGGGAGGGATAGTTCCTAGGAGGAATGAAAGGGCCAGAAATCTCCCTCCGCGCCCAAGAGGAACTCAGCACCGCAAGTAGCGCAGATGCAGCATGGAACCCGTGCCATACCCTACCCATCATGCCAGTAAATCGGGAATCCGGGATAGCAACCTCACATCTGCCGAGCTACCTCGGTGGACAAAAGAGAGGGCGGCCGGAAATCCGCCACAAAGCATACCTCCTTCAGCCACCACCCCCGGAATCCGAAAGGTGGCTTCCAGAGATACACCCGTCACCCGAGAGACACGCAAAGCCACGCTCCGGGATACCGGAGAGGGATCAGGACATCCCCAGGCAATCCAGATTCCACGGCAAACTATGCCACCGCCAAGAACCTCAACGGAATGGGATGGACCCCGGTACCCTTTCCCCTACCTAGGAACTAGCGTGCCTGTAGAAAAAAAAAAAAAAAAGGAAGGGCAAAACTGAGGGGTGGGGAGGGGTGGGGAGGAGGAGGAGGAAAGGAAAAAGGGGAGGATGGGATAGGGAATGGGGGATTGGGGGGTAATTAGGTTCGGTCTGAGGAAGTAGACCGACAGGTCTAATTCCTCAGACCAAGAGCCTCTTCACCACGCCAAGGAGCCCCCCTTGAAGAGGCGGAAATTGGTAATTTGGCCAATTTAATGCAAAGTTCAAAATATTCTAATTTCATAATAGGGTCCAGAATAAACAATGCAGGCATTCCTGGCACTAAACTAACATTTCCTCTGTTCATCAGTTACGTTTTCAGGCTTTACAAATGAATTCCATTTTGATTTTTTATTCACATAATGAATTTTTATTCAAACCAAAAAATAGAAGATTTACTGTTATGCAATATTGTAATAACTGTATAAATAATATCACCACATTTGTGAATGTATATTAGACCCACCAGCTGGCGTGTATTAGACGTGTGGGGTCACTTGTTTACTCTTGAACATCGGCAAAAATTTAACATTTCGGCTACTTTGAGCTCAGTTTCAAGCCATATTCATTCTGTAATATATCTTCCATTCTATCAAATGAGACCAAGAAATCGCAAATAAAACTAAAAAACATACGAAAAAACACTGCAAAGTCGCTGTTTTAATAAAAAATTACGGTCTTAGTTATTTTTCTCTCATTATGCCCTGTGTGCTGCAGGATTTGTTTTATGTGGTGCACACATACCACATAGATGTATCCTCTCATATCTAGGCTCAAATTTACCACTCACAGCTTATCAGTGTGAGCTGAGCTCATGGCACAGATCTACAGTTTGGACCCTCAACGTATAGCCGTAGATCTACGGCACGGACCCTGAAAGGGTTAAGTTAGATATTTGAGGCTCTGTTGCCAAACAGCATGAAGTGAGTTTGTTGGTCATCATCGAAGCATACATCTTTAGCAGTTCATTGTTTACAGTGTTTCCAAGCACAGCTGGGTCTGAATAGGAGTAAACATATGTAGCGTCATCTGCGAATAGAACTGATTTAAGGAGTTGGGATGCATTGGGGAGATCATTGATGTAGATGAGAAAGAGGAGTGGGCCTAGGACACTACCCTGGGGTACTCCTACAGCTACAGGTTGGATAATAGAATTGACTCCATTTGCATGTACATACTGGTGTCTGTTGTTAAGGTAGGATTTTAGGTAGTCAAGAGAATGTCCTCTGATGGCGTAATGATTCAGTTTGAGGTGCAAGAGATTGTGGTCAACTGTGTCAAACGCTTTTCATAGGTCGATAAAGAGCCCCAGAGGATATTAATTTTTATCGAGAGCTGTGCATACTAGTTCAAGCATTTGTATAATAGCGTCATTCGTACTTTTTTTTTTGGTCTAAACCTAAACTGGCAGGGGTTAAGTATGTTGTTGGATGTAAGGTAGGAATAAAGTTGCTTGTATTATTTTTTCAAATACCTTGGAAAATAAGGGCAAGTTTGATATGGGTCTATAGGTGTTCAAATCAATTGGAACTGCTCCTTTGTGGATTGGGGTGACCCTTGCTATCTTGAGTATGGATGGAAAGGTTGAGGATGCTATAGATTTGTTAAACATTGTTGCAATAATGGGTGACAGTTCTGGTGCAGCTTTTTTATATATGAAAGGTGGCAAGTTATCTAGATCACCTGCTTTGTTCTTTAATGATTTAATGATGAGTGAGATTTCAGTAGGATTAGTTGGAGCTAGAAATAGAGTATTTGGATAGTTGCCAATGAGGTACTTGCTCAGCTGGGTATTTGAGCTAGGAATTTGACTTGCTAGCTTTGATCCTACAGTAGAAAAGAAGACATTAAATTTTTCAGCCGTGTCTATACGTTGTATGTGAGGTTCATCAGGTTCAGTTAAGTTTATCTCTCTATTTCCAGACGGTTTCCTAGAGCCCAAAATCTTGGAGAGGGTTTGCCAGGTACTTTTCATATCACCTTTCATTTCACTAAATCTATTTTCATAATACATTTGCTTTGACTTTCGTATTACTTTTGTGAATATTGATGTGTATCTTTCAGTAAATTCTTTAGTAATTAGGCCTAATCTGAACTGTTTTTCAATTTGGTATTTTTTATTAATAGATCTGAGGATACTTTTTGTTAGCCATGGGCTGTTTAGTCTCTTTTCTGTGATCTGTTTTGTTTTGACTGGACAATGCTTGTTATAGAGGTTTAGGGTTTTATGTAAAAAAAATTTGACATCTTTATCGATATTATTACTGTCATCTAGCTCTCTCTGCCAATCAATGGCATCTAGTACTAGTTTTAGGTTGATTATCGATGTCTCATCATGCAGGCAAAATGAGATCTTTCTTGTTTCTTGAGGCAGTTCAGATAAGCTGGTTATGAGAAAGGTAGGGTAGTGGTCCGTGGTGTTGTCTGTGATTATACCTGCTTGTAGTGGGGATATCGTGTTGGTCCAGATATGGTCAAGTAATGAGGCCCTTGTCTTACAGAGAATAACTAAACAATGTCCAACCTAAAAGCCTACGTAGTGTAGTGTATGTTTTGCTCCATTATTGTTCAAATTTCATTGTACAATCTCTTAGTAATTAAATAATCAACTACCTCATTTTGTGATTTTACTAGTAAGCATAAGTCATCATATGTAATTTTCTTATTTACTATTGTTTGCTTAAACATTAGCTGAATTGATACTTTCTCTGCCCATATTACTACCTCATATTTTTTTAAATACTATCAATTGATATTACTTACTAAAATTAATAATTACCATTTTTACTATAATTTCAATTTACTCTCAACATTTTTGACATTTAATAACCATTACTTGTCTAATTACCTTTATCTGTTTTAATACCAAATTTTCAAGTTTGTATATTCAACTCCAACCTTTATATTATCCTTTGTACCTGTGTACCTGTGTACCAGTGTACCTGTGTACCTGTGTACCATCTTACTGTCATATTATAACCAAGACATTACCATTGTTATTTTTTACTATTATTCTTTTGGTACTTTAATTGTGAATTTTATTTTGTCAATTTAAATCTAGTTATACTCTTGATCTTGTCAACAACCTATACCAGACTCTAGTGCAATTGCAAGTACCATTTCAATTTGTATTTTTATATTATAAGTTTATATTATAAGTCCTACTCTAAGATTGTTTTCATATCTTAGTGACTATATTGTGTGTGCAATTAGTGTATATTTCAATTATATTATTGTTCAAGGCCCTTAACTATCTTTTGCTAACTAGTACCAACTACTTTTTTTATTCTTTTGCTACCTTAACTTGTATATTTTATCTTGTCAATTTAAATCTAGTTATACTCTAATTCTTGTAAACAACTTATATAACACCTTAGTGCAATTACAACTGAGAGTCTTGTGCCTTTTTTATATCATTAGATTAAACTCAGTTGTACTATAGCTCATTCTAGCTCAATACATAGTCAGTACCAAAGTCATTATATTAGACCATAGTGTAATTACTAGTGAGAACCTGGTGCTATTTTTAATTTGTATTTTTATATTATTAGATTAAACCTAGTTGTACTATAGCTCATTCTAGCTCAATACTTAGACTATACCAAAGTCACTACATTAGACCTTAATGCAATTACAAGTGAGAGTCTTGTGCTATTTTTAATTTGTATTTTTATATTATTAGTTTATACCTAGTTGTACTTTAGTTCATTCCAGCACAACACATAGACAACACCAACTTCATTATGTGTATTAGTGACTATACTCCACATGACCAAAATGCTATAGCTATATACTTGTCCAAACTTCCCACCACTACAGATATCAGTACTAAAACTCAACACACAACTCAGGATATAAATAACCATAATTTAAACCTAGAAGATAATTGATCACGTTGACCCTGATCTAAACCTACATAATCTGACACACAATCAAAACCTATTGGAAAGTAACTGCCTTTACTACATAGCATCACAAGCCAGCACTATCCTAAACAATGATAAAAGTCTATCAGTACTTAACTACAACATCAGGTCCTTAAGCAAACACTATGATGACCTCCTGGCACTCCTTGAATCACTAAAGACACCCTTCTCCTGCATTATTCTTACCGAGACCTGGCTAAAACAGGACACAATAGATATCTACCCTCTACCAGGATACACAGCAATCCACAACTGCAGACCATACCAAGTTGGGGGTGGTATTGCAATCTATTACTCTAACCAATTATCTTGTATCAACACCAATTGCTTTAGTGATGAATATGGAGAATACATTTTTGCTAATTTTACTGTAAAAACCTTAAGATGCCTATAACAATCGGTGCCATTTACCGGATACCCCACACTAACATCCCGAACTTCAGTGAGAAATTAAAGGCACTAATAACAAACAGACAAATGAATAAGCACCACCTTCTCTTAGCTGGAGACTTCAACATCAACCTTGGCCTACTAGATGATCAGCCTGTAACTGATTTCATCAACAATATGAACAACACACTTCTCATACCAACAATAACTAAACCAACCAGGCTCACTGAAACAAGTGCAACCATAATAGACCACATATGGACCAATATACTAGCCCCCCTTAAATCAGGGATAATCACAGATAGCACTACAGACCACTACCCTACCTTCCTCTTGACAAACATTAGTAAACCACCACTTGAATACAACAAAGTTTCATTTAGACTCCATGATGAGGCCTCAATAAGGAAGTTCACAGCTGACCTAGAGACTGTTGACTGGCCTACAGAATTCTCCAAGGCCAATGGTATTGACGACTGGACAGACATTTTTCTTAACAAACTACTTAGACTATACAGCAAACATTGTCCTATAAAAATGAAACAGATCACAAACAAACGGCTTGGTTGCCCATGGCTAACCAGCACCATTCTGAAATCCATTGATAAGAAACACCAATATGAAAAGCAATATAGACAGGGCTTAATACACAAAGATATTCTTAAACACTATTCATCAGTCCTCACCAAAGTAATAAAGAAAGCCAAACAACTATACTACTCCAGTAGATTCACTGACACAAGAGGAGATATAAAAAAAAGACCTGGAAAACACTCTCTCAGATTCTAGGGACCCACAAACTGAAAAAAAACAAGAATATTGTCCTAACTAAACCTAATGAAACACCACTGCAACCCACCGACACAGCTAACAAGATAAACAACTTCTTCTCAACCATAGGTTCTAATCTCGCCAATAAAATCCCACGTACCAATGCCCATGCCGGGGACTACCTAGATGGGAATTTCCCAAATTCCTTCTATCTTGCTCCAACTGAGCCCACGGAAGTCACCGAGATTATAAAGTCACTTAAAAATAACTCAGGGAATCTGTCTCATGTCCCACCATTATTGTACAAGAGAGTGGCCCATGTCCTCTCGCATACTATCACATTGCTTTTTAACAAGTCACTAGAAGCTAGCACCTTCCCGAAACTACTCAAGACGGCAAGGGTTACACCAATACATAAAGGTGGTGACCCTACAGATTTAAACAACTATAGGCCAATATCAAACTTACCATTGCTATCCAAAATCTTTGAGAAACTCGTGCACAGGAGACTATATTCATTTATAATGTCACAAAACATACTCAACCCCTGCCAATTTGGATTCAGGAAAAATAAAAGCACTAATGATGCAATTATCAAAATGCTAGATCTGCTTTACACAGCATTGGAAAATAAGGAATATCCACTAAGAATTTTTATTGACCTAAGAAAAGCTTTTGACACAGTAGACCACAGCATCCTACTCCACAAACTTGACCATTATGGTATAAGAGGCCATGCGCTTGCATATTTCAAATCTTACATTACTAATAGGTATCAGTATGTCACCATTAAAGACACAGCATCAACAACACAGCCACTTGATACTGGAGTTCCGCAGGGAAGTGTCCTTGGTCCCCTGCTCTTCCTCATATACATCAATGATCTTCCAAACGTATCTCGACACCTGAACCCCATTCTCTTTGCTGACGACATGACTTATGTCATCTCTCACCCTAATCTTGCAACCCTCAACACCATTGTTAATGAGGAGCTGATCAAAATATCGACTTGGATGACAGCCAATAAACTTACGCTTAACGCTGACAAAACCTACTACATTATGTTTGGTAGCAGAGCAGGAGATGCGCAAATTAACATTAAGATCGACAACACTCTAATTACCAGGCATAATGAGGGCAAATTCCTAGGCCTATACCTCGACAACAACCTGAACTTCAGCACCCATATCCAGGGCCGGATTACCGCATAGGCAAACTAGGCATTTGCCTAGGGCCCCGCGCATTTGGGGTCCCCGTGGTCCAAGGGGTTCAGGGGCTCATCCAAGACTGCACACATGGTGCAAGTGCAAAGGGGTCCCTACCTAAAAAGTTCAAGTGCTTGGAGAGTAAAACTGATTTTTAAAAATTAATCAAAACAAAAATAAATAATGAAATAAAATAAAATAAAAATAAATAAACCTAACCATAGATGGCAACACTCAACACGCCTTTGTTTACATCAGAACAGCTGTTTTCCCGCTAATGGGTGAGTATGGGAGATTCCTCTCCAATTTTCTGTAGTTTACATGATTTGATAGTGTTATGCATGATGCAATGATAGTAATGGTCAGTGATTTATAAAGGGAATGATAGTGCTGTAGCGGTTATGCTGAATATAATAGGTACATGATGTCACTACTTTAATAGCCTAATCTAGTAATACTATGCTGTCTTGAGTTTATTCTCTTTAAAATGCATGATTTAACAAGATAGTTGTAATGGCTGTTGGTAAATGGTTTTGGTTGTCTTGATGTACTTTCCCTATTAAATTTAATCTAAATAGCCAGAATGTATTTAATTAGACCTTAAACAGGCTCACACCGACCCCCCCCCCCAAGCTGGAAGGGGTCGCTTCGCTTAACCGTAACTCAAAGGGGCCCCGCCAATCTGAATAGCCTAGGGCCCGGAGACTTCTTAATCCGGCCCTGCCCATATCCAACACATAACCAAAAAAGTATCCAAAACGGTTGGGATCCTCTCCAAGATACGATACTACGTGCTGCAAACTGCCCTTCTCACACTATACCATTCACTTATATATCCATACCTCACCTATGCTATCTGTGCTTGGGGTTCAACTGCAGCAACACACCTAAAGCCAATAATAACCCAACAAAAAGCCGCAGTAAGAATAATCACCAAATCCCATCCCTGGCAACACCCCCCCCCCACTCTTCATAGATCTAAACTTACTCCCTGTTCAGTACATCCACACTTACTACTGTGCAATCTACATCTACAGGACCTTAAATTCCAATATTACCCTTGACCTAAAATGCTTTCTTGATAGTTGTGACAGAACCCACAGGCACAACACCAGACACAAACATCTCTATGACATTCCCCGTGTCCGACTAAACCTTTACAAAAATTCAATGTATGTCAAAGGCCCTAAAATCTGGAACACCCTACCTGAAAATTCCAAAACTGCAGACACATTCATCACCTTCAAAACTACCATCAGAAAACATCTTATCTCCCTGATACACCCTGTCAACTAATAATACGAATACCACCTGGTGATTCACACTTACACTCACTCACCCATTTGACCATAAACAGAAATATCAATCTCAATCTCAAAATAATGAATCTTAACTAGTCATAAGTTGGCCTGTGATACTCCAATACTGAAACTACGTATAGTGCCAAAACAAAAGCATTCACATTGCTATACTCACAACTAGTATTTAGTCACTTAGCCATAATACCAACTTATCTCATAATTTTGTAACATTTTAAACCTAAGATTTAATATAAGTCTGCCCGAAATGCCTAGCCATGCTAGGCGTTCTAGTGGTACACTCTTTAATTATTATTTTACTACATGTAAACCACACAATAACCAAATTCTGTAAACTCAGCATTGTAATACTTATAGAGAATAAAGTTTGAATTTGAATTGTCTCAGAGATTCTTGTAGGTTTCGTTACAGAGGGTAGCAACAAGCTGTTGTTTATAGTATTTGTGAAATCAGCTACTGGAGGGTCAGTTGTTTGGATATGGGTGTGAAGCGTGGGTGATGAATGTTGCAGCGAGGAGAAGGCTGGAGGCAGTGGAGATGTCATGTCTGAGGGCAATGTGTGGTGTGAATATAATGCAGAGAATTCGTAGTTTGGAAGTTAGGAGGAGGTGCGGGATTACCAAAACTGTTGTCCAGAGGGCTGAGGAAGGGTTGTTGAGGTGGTTCGGACATGTAGAGAGAATGGAGCGAAACAGAATGACTTCAAGAGTGTATCAGTCTGTAGTGGAAGGAAGGCGGGGTAGGGGTCGGCCTAGGAACGGTTGGAGGGAGGGGGTAAAGGAGGTTTTGTGTGCGAGGGGCTTGGACTTCCAGCAGGCATGCGTGAGCGTGTTTGATAGGAGTGAATGGAGACAAATGGTTTTTAATACTTGACGTGCTGTTGGAGTGTGAGCAAAGTAACATTTATGAAGGGGTTCAGGGAAACCGGCAGGCCGGACTTGAGTCCTGGAGATGGGAAGTACAGTGCCTGCACTCTGAAGGAGGGGTGTTAATGTTGCAGTTTAAAAACTGTAGTGTAAAGCACCCTTCTGGCAAGACAGTGATGGAGTGAATGATGGTGAAAGTTTTTCTTTTTCGGGCCACCCTGCCTTGGTGGGAATCGGCCAGTGTGATAAAAAAAAAAAAAATACTGTACTTGTCGACAAAAATCATAACTATTTCGCTAGAACTCCATTTTTTCTATCGAATGAGTACAAGAAACCACCCACTTACCGATTTCAACTATCCAATACAGTGGTCAGAATTTAGCAATTTTGCCAATTTCACACAAATTTCAAAATATGCCAAATTCTGAATAGGGTCCAGAATAAACAAGAAAGACATTCCTGGCACTAAAATAACATTTCTTCTGTTCATTAGTCATGTCCCCATGCCCCTCTTACATTCTTTTGCTTTCCACTTTGAATTTTTATTCTCACAAAAAAATAGAAGATTTACTGCTATGCAGACTACTGCATTGGTGTAGAAATGGTATAAATATTATCAGCACACTTGTGAAAGAATATTAGACTCACCAGTTGACGTGTATTGGACGAATAGCATGATTTGTTTACTTTTGAACTTTGGTAAAAATCGAACATTTCTGCTACTTTGAGCGCAATTTCAAGGTAGTTTTCTTTGTAAAACCAGTCAAAATTATCTCAATTTCTGTAATGTCTTCCATTCTACAAAATGAGACCAGGAAAACTAGAATACAACAATAAATACCATACAAAAATACAGTGCAAAGTCACTGTCTTAATCCAAAAACACAGTCAAAGTGTTTTTTTCTCATTACGCACTGCGTGCTGTAGAATTTTTTTTTTTTACCGTGCACACTGACCACATAGACCCATTCTTTCACATGTAGGCCGACCAGCTTTCTCTCACTAGATTTGAGGGCGCTAGAATTTAGGCGTACTAGTACGTCAAAAACCCTGGTGCATAAGCCGTACTAGTACGGCCGAAACCCTGAAAGGGTTAAACTGTCCAAGCAGATCTACATTCACATGTGTAGTGCTCCAAAAGTAGATCTACGTTATTTTTTACATATTTTCAAACATAGCAAAAAAAAAAAAAAAAAAAAAAAAAAAAAGTAGATCAAAGTTTTTCACACGTTTTCAAATGTAAAAAAAAAAAAAAAAAAAAAAAAAAAAAAAAAAAAAAAAAAAAAGTCTACTTTTTTTACATACTTTCAAATGTTGAAAAAACGTAGATCTATGTTTGGACAGTTTAAGGGTTAATAAATGTATGAAAGAAGGTAAGGTACCCAATAATTAGCAGAGAGCGTGTATAGTTCTTTTATATAAAGGGAAGGGGGACAAGAGAGATTGTAAAAATTATAGGGGAATAAGCTTACTGAGTATACCAGGTAAAGTGTATGGTAGGATTATTATTGAAAAAATTAGAAGTAAGACAGAAAGTAGGACTGCAGATGAACAAGGAGGCTTTAGAATGGGTAGGGGATGTGTAGATCACATGTTTAAATTGAAGCATATATGTGAACAGTATTTAGATAAAGGTAGGCAAGTTTTCACTGCATTTATGGATTTAGAAAAGGTATATGATAGAGTGGATAGGGGAGCTATGTTGCAGCTGTTGTAAGTGTATGGAATAGGTAGTAAATTGCTAAATACTGTAGAGATTTTATAATAGTGAGGCTCAGGTTAGGGTGTGTGGAAGAGAGGGAGATTACTTCTCAGTAAAAGGAGGTCCTAGATTGGGATGTGCAATGTCACCATGGTTGTTTAACATATTTATACACCTATGCAACATATGGGAATCTTTATTAAGGAAACTTTTTGCCACACAGTGGCTTCATCAGTCCAATAAAAAGCAGAAATGGGTAAGGAGAGAAGGAGTTTGAGGTAATCAGTCCCTCAGCCTGGAATTGATGTGTTCAGTCTATCACTCTTGTAGAAAGTACAGCATATAGCCAGAGAAGTGGCTCATATGCTGTTGTCAGGCGAATCGAAGCAGGTGGCGGCGGGATCACAGTGGAACCAACCACTAGTGTAAGCAGGTCTTCGTCCAAAGGTTGGACAAGTGTTGAAGAATTCCTTGTACAAAGATCCCACGATGTTGCAGTGTCCAACAGATGTGAAAAATGGTTTTGAAAACCGACGAGTTGAAGAATGAGACACTTATGGGAACCTTTATTAAGGAAACGTCTTGCCACACAGTGGCTTCATCAGTCCAATAAAAAACAGAAATAGGTAAGGAGAGGAGTAGTTTGAGGTAATCAGTCTCTCAGCCTGGAATCGATGTGTTCAGTCTATCAATGATGGTTTGAAAACTTATTGGTTTTCTAAACCATTTATCACATCTGTCAGACACAGCAACATCATGGGATCCTGATACAAGGAATTCTTCAACACTTGTCCAACCTTTAGACGGAGACCTACTTACACTAGTGGATGGTTTCACTGTGATCCCACCTCCTCCTGCTTCGACTCGCCTGACTACGGTATATAAGCCACTTGTCCAGCCATATGCTGCACTTTCTACAAGAGTGATGGGCTGAACATATCGATTACAGGCTGGGGGGCTGATTACCTCAAACTCCTTCTCTCCTTACCCATTTTTGCTTTGTACTGGACTGATGAAGCCACTGTGTGATGAAACGTTTTTCCTTAATAATTTTTTTTTTATTATCACACTGGCCGATTCCCACCAAGGCAGGGTGGCCCAAAAAAGAAAAACTTTCACCATCATTCACTCCATCACTGTCTTGCCAGAAGGGTGCTTTACACTCCAGTTTTTAAACTGCAACATTAACACCCCTCCTTCAGAGTGCAGGCACTGTACGTCCCATCTCCAGGACTTAAGTCCGGCCTGCCGGTTTCCCTGAACCCCTTCATAAATGTTACTTTGCTCACACTCCAACAGCACGTCAAGTATTAAAAACCATTTGTCTCCATTCACTCCTATCAAACACGCTCACGCATGCCTGCTGGAAGTCCAAGCCCCTCGCACACAAAACCTCCTTTACCCCCTCCCTCCAACCTTTCCTAGGCCGACCCCTACCCCGCCTTCCTTCCACTAATAATAAATCTTTCCTTAATAAAGATTCCCATAAGCGTCTCATTCTTCAACTTGTCGTTGTTCAAAACCATTTATCACGACATATTTATAGGTGGGATTGTAAAAGAAGTAAATGCTAGGGTGTTGGGGAGAGGGGTAGGATTAAATACAAGATGGGAGTTGACACAATTACTTTTTGCTGATGTTACTGTGCTTTTGGGAGATTCTAAAGAAAAGTTGCAAAGGTTAGTGGATGAGTTTGGGTGTGTGTGTAAAGGTATAAAGTTAAAAGTGAGCATAGATAAGAGTAAGCTGATGAGGGTATCAAATGATTTAGATAAAGAAAAATTGGATATCACATTGGAGGGAGGGAGTACAGAAGAAGTGAATGTTTTCAGATATTTGGGAGCGACTTATGAAAGATGAAGTTAACCATAGAATTGATGAAGGAAAGAAGGTGAGTGGCATGTTGAGGTATCTGTGAAGACAAAAAAGTTATACATGTAGGCAAAGAAGGGAATGTACAAGAGTATAGTGGCACCAACACTCTTATTTGGGTGTAAAGCATGGGTTGTAAATGCTGCAGTGAGGAGGCAGCTGGAGGCAATGGAGATGTCGTGTCTAAGGGCAATGTGGGGTGTAACTATTATGCAGAGAATTCGTAGCGTGGAAATTAGAGGGAGGTGTGGAGTTACTAAAAGTATTAGTCAAAGGGCTGAAGAGGGGTTGTTGAGGTGGTTTGATCATTTATAGAGAATGGAACACAGTAGAATGACTTGGAGAGCGTATAAATCTTTAGGGGATGGAAGGCGGGGTTGGGGTCATCCTCAAAAAGGTTGGAAGGAGGGGGTAAAGGAGGTTTCGTGGGCGAGGGGCTTGGACTTCTGGCAAGCGTGCATGAGCGTGTTAGATAGGAGTGAATAGAGACGAATGGTTTTTGGGACCCGACGAGCTGTTGGACTTTGAGCAGGGTAATATTTTGTGAAGGGATTCAGGGAAACCAGTTAGCTGGACTCAAGTCCTGGTAATGGGAAGTACAATGCCTGCACTTTAAAGGAGGGGTTTGGGATATTGGCAGTTTGGAGGGATTGCACTTTAAAGAAGGGGTTTGGGATACTGGCAGTTTAGAGGGACTGCACTTCAAAACCCTCTGAGGGTCCTAGCCATAGATCTACATCATGAGCTCAGCTCACTCAGGTAAGCTGTGAGTGGTAAATTTGAGCCTAGATATGTGAGACTGCATCTATGTGGTAAGTGTGCACCATATAAAACAAATCCTGCAGCATGCAGTGCATAACAAGGAAAAAATGCGAGTTTTTTGGATTAAAACACCGATTTTGTAGTGTATTTTCATATGGTTTTTAAGGTTATATTTGCAGTTTCTTGGTTTCATTTGATAGAATGGAAGATATATTACAGAAATAGAGATGATTTTGATTGGTCTTAATACTGAAAATAGCTTAAAATTGAGCTCAAAGTAGCGGAAATGTTCAATTTTTGCCGATGTTCAAGAGTAAACAGATGACATTACGCGTCCAACACACGTCAACTGACTGGTCTAATATATGTTCACGAATGTGCTGACATTATTTATACACTTATTACAATATTGCATAACGGTAAATCTTCTATTTTTTGGTATGAATAAAAACTCTTTTTGTAAACAAATCAAAATGGAATTCATCTGTAAAGCCTGGAAATGTAACTGATAAATAGAGGAAATATTATTTTAGTGCCAGGAATGCCTGTACTGTTTATTCTGAACCCTATTTTGAAATTGGAATATTCTGAGCTTTGTGTGAAATTGGCCAAATTATCAATTTCTGATCACTTTATTGAGTAGTTGAAATAGTTGATTGGGCAGTTTTTTATGCTCAATTGATAAAATAGAAGTAATACTAGTGAAATAGCTATGAATTTGGTCAACTGGAATAATGTAATTGGCCTAAAATAGGAGTCAAATGGGTAAAATCACCGATGCGTAAATATCAGCGACACAGCAAAATTCACGATAGTGTAATTTCGTCAATTTTTCATCAAATTTTGTGCTTTTTATTTTAATGCCTTCAGAAAAAGATTCTCTACCATTTCACAAGAAAAAACAACAAACTTTTTCTTTTTTTAAATTCTTGAACCCTCAAATGATTAACCCCTTCAGGGTCCAAGGCCAAAATCTGAAGTGGTGCTCCAGTGTCCAAGAAATTTTGAAAAAAAAAAAAAAAAAAAAAAAAAAAAAAAAATATTAGAGAATTAAAGAGTATATTTTTGTGAAGGTAATAAGACAAAAAAAAAAATCTGATCAGTACTTACCGAGATAGTGCCGAGAAGTTGACCCCAAATGACATGGTGGCGGCAACATCGACGATTTCCACATACGCGCATTACTTTATTTAACGTTTTTTGTAGTTTTTTCTTTTCTTTTCTAATTTTTTTCTTTTCCTACTAACATTTGGGGCCTGAGAGACCTATAATGTATATATATAAACTCACTGTATTGAACACAATAACCGCACTAAAGTTATTATCATATTATTGTTTACCACTGTTGTTTATTACAATAAACATGCACAAATCTTGTATAATACTAATGTTCTATCATATATTTACATATTTACAATCACTGGACATGGTTTTAGAACTGCTGGAGCTTGTGGAACTCCTTGAAACAAGGCACCATGCACAGAGGCACCTTACATTCCTCACACATAAACCGAGTGTCTTTGCGTCTTTGTTGACGTCGTTTTGTTTGTGCACAGACGATGCATCTCTTCTGAGCAAATTTCTTCTGAGTTGAAGGAAGCTGTATTATGAAATGATCACCTTCCCTCCTCAAACGCTTGGTTATATCCTGAGGAGTTCGAGGACCTTGTTGTATAGCAGGTGTTGTTACCTGGTATTTCATTATGAGTTGTCTGACAACAGACAAACAAAATTCACCATACGGTGGTCTGTTGCCAGTCTTCATTTGGTACATATTATATGCATTGAGCATTGAAATATCCATGAGATGGAAGAAAAGTTTCATGTACCACTTGTAACTTTTACGAACACAATCAACAAAGCCAATCTGCATGTCACATTTGTCAACCAAGCGCATGTTTTGTGTATAATCAATCACTGTCACTGGTTTTCGAATACGTTCATTAGTCACTCGATCAACTTTGCCACTGTCTTGCATTTCATTACGGTGAATGGTTGTCAACAATGTGACATCTCGTTTGTCATGCCACCGTAATGCCATGATGTCACTGGCAGTAAACACCTGCACGTCATCACGAGCACCTGCGTTGAGCCTGGGCATATGTTTACGATTAGAACGCACTGTGCCACACACATCTGTCTTGTTCACTTGCAAGAAATCACTGAGTAATGGGCTTGTGTACCAGTTATCGGTATATAATGTATGCCCCTTACCAAGATAAGGTGCCATCATGCTTCTCACTACGTCACCTGAGATACCCAATAACATCTTGGTATCTTTCAATGTTTTATTTCCCGTGTATACAACAATATCCAATACCAGGCCACTGTCAGAGTCACAGAGTACAAACAGTTTTATACCAAAGCGTTTCCTCTTGCTCGGTATATACTGCTTGAATGACAGCCTACCTTTGAACAAAATCAAAGACTCGTCAATTACAAGATTCTTGAATGGATAAAAGCACATGCTGAACTTTTGTTTGAGATACATAAAAACATTTCTAATCTTGTATAACCTGTCACTTCTGTCAGGCCTGGTTTTGTCAGAGAAGTGCAACATGCGTAACAGTAAGATAAACCTGTTCACTGGGATGATTTCACTGAAGACCGGGGTAGAAATTAGCCGATCTGTGGACCAGTATGCTTTTATATTATGCTTATAGACATGAGGCATAAGCATTATTGTTGCAAAAAGCAAATACATTTCTGCAACAGTCGTCTCTTTCCACCGGTGTAGTCTTGACTGTGGTGATATGATCGTATTTGCCATGGTGTACTCAAAATACTTGTTACTTTTCCTGACAATAGTTTCCATCAATGGGTGGTCAAAGAATAGTTCAAAGAATTCCAGTTCATTTGCAGTGTTTCCAAGGGGACAAGTTGGTAGAATTCCACTTTGAGAGTCATCAAAGTGGTGGAGCTTGGGAACAAAATTGGGATTTTGCTGCCAATCCCAGATACGGTTTGCTGGTGGATACTGGACATCATAGACTGGTTGTGCGAGTAGTTGTGGTTGTGGTGGGCTGATACTCCACTTTGTCCTTGAACTGCGGAGTCAGCAGCGTGGGTCCCAGCCTGGGCTGGTGAGTCATGCATGGCCGTGGCACTACCATCACCACTACCACCATCTACTGATGCCTGTGGTCTATCCATGCCAAGTGTAGCCACATCAACCTCACTATCTGTCTATACCTGGTGTAGGGCCACGGGATGTACTCCGGGATGTACTCCGTCCCCTAGGCACAGCATAGGGTACACTACCCGAGCGCATGCGGCGGTGTACATACCGACGCTTCACTGGTGAATATGTTTCCTCACTATCACTACTCGAATGATCGTCAAGAGCAATAAAATCACAATCCACGTCACTATCATCATCATTACTGAAGTCAGAGGCCTGGCCACGCGAAAATAATTGTTTTCTCTTGCATTGAGGTACAACTGACCGTGACTGACGAGTGCCCACACCAGAGGTAGAAGGTTGAGGAGTAAGAGCTGCCTTGCGACAAGGCATGGTGAACAAGGGTAACTGAGCTGGTGTTCCCACAATGCTATGTGGGCGCCTAAATTTTTTGTTTATGGGATACACCCACCACGCAGACCCGTTCTCTCACTTGTAGGCCTATGAGCATTTTCACGTTAAATTTAACGGCGCTAGTATTTTGGTGTAGATCTACGGTTTGGACACTCAACGTGAAGCCGTAGATCTACGGGACGGACCCTGAAAGGGTTAAAGGAGGGGTTTGGGATATTGGCAGTTTGGAGGGACATCTAAACTGTCATATTTGAGTATCTCTGCAAAGACAGTGATTATGTATGAGTGATGGTGAAAGTGTTGAATGATAATGAAAGTTTTTTCTTTCTTTTTGGGACACCCTGCCTTGGTGGGAAACAGCCGACATTAAAAAAAAAAAAAAAAAATCACTTCCATACTCCCTCCAATGTGATATCCAATTTTTCATTACCTAACACGTTTGATAACCTCATTACCTACTTTTATCTATGTTCACTTTTAACCCTTTCAGGGTCGAGAGGCCCTCTCCTAAACTTGTTCTCAGGGTCGAAAATTTTTCTGAAAAAAAAAAAATTGTTTTTTCTTATGAAAAGATAGAGAATCTTCTCCTGATCATAATGACAGCAAAAGTATGAATTCATATTTGATAGAAAACTTACAGAATTACGCTCTCGCAAAGTTAGCGGTCTCGATGATGTTTACACATCGGCGATTTCGCACACTTTGAGCCCTATTTTTGGCCAATTCCAGTTTACTAGTTGACAAAAACCTTAACTATTTCGCTAGAACTCCATTTTTTATATCGAATGAGTACAAGAAACCACCCATTTACCAATTTCAACTATCCAATAAAGTGGTCAGAAATTAGTAATTTTGCCAATTTCACACAAATTTCAAAAGATGCCAATTTCCAAATAGGGTCCAGAATAAACAAGACAGACATTCCTGGCACTAAAATAACATTTCCTCTCTTCATTAGTCACATCCCCAGGACCCTCTTACATTTCTTTTGCTTTCCACTAAATTTTTATTCTCACAGTGGGCTCTGGTGGCCTGGTGGTTAACGCTCTCGCTTCACACGGTGAGGGCCTGGGTTCGATTCCCAGCCAGAGTAGAAACATTGGACGTGTTTCTTTCCACCTGTTGTCTATGTTCCCCATCAGTAAAATGGGTACCTGGGTGTTAGTCGACTGGTGTGGGTCGCATCCTGGGACACTGACCTAAGGAGGCCTGGTCACAGACTGGGCCGCGGGGGCGTTGACCCCCGGAACTCTCTCCAGGTAAACTCCAGGTAAACAAAAAATAGAAGATTTACTGTTACGCAGACTACTGCATTAGTGTAGAAATGGTATAAATAATATCAGCGCACTTGTGAAAGAATATAAGACTCACCAGTTGATGTGTATTGGACGCGTGGCATGATTTGTTTACTTTTGAACTTTGGCAAAAATCGAACATTTCTGCTTCTTTGAGCTCAATTTCAAGGTACTTTTCATTGTGAAACCAATCAAAATCGTCTCAATTTCTGTAATATGTCTTCCATTCTATAAAATGAGACCAGGAAAATTAGAATACAGCCATAAGTACCATACAAAAATACAGTGCAAATGGGTACCTGGGTGTTAGTCGACTGGTGTGGGTCGCATCCTGGGACACTGACCTAAGGAGGCCTGGTCACAGACTGGGCCGCGGGGGCGTTGACCCCCGGAACTCTCTCCAGGTAAACTCCAGGTAAACAAAAAATAGAAGATTTACTGTTACGCAGACTACTGCATTAGTGTAGAAATGGTATAAATAATATCAGCGCACTTGTGAAAGAATATAAGACTCACCAGTTGATGTGTATTGGACGCGTGGCATGATTTGTTTACTTTTGAACTTTGGCAAAAATCGAACATTTCTGCTTCTTTGAGCTCAATTTCAAGGTACTTTTCATTGTGAAACCAATCAAAATCGTCTCAATTTCTGTAATATGTCTTCCATTCTATAAAATGAGACCAGGAAAATTAGAATACAGCCATAAGTACCATACAAAAATACAGTGCAAAATTGCTGTTTTAACCCTTAAATGGTCCAAACGTATATATACGTTCACTCGCGCAGCGCCCCAAATTTTCTGAGAGAAAAAAAAATTTTTTAATAGGAAAAAAGAGCATTTGGTACCCAGGCATCCCCAAATTTTTTCATATAGCACACACTGAGTGTGCACACTCATTCTCTCATGTCTAGGCGACTCAGGCATATCATGCCAATGTTGAATGAATGACAAAGGAAACATATATATACATTTGGGGCGCTACGCAAGAGAACGTGTATATACATTTGGATCGTTTAAGGGCTAAACCCAAAACACGGTCAAAGTTTCTTTTTTCCTCATTACGCACTGTGTGCTGCAGGATTTTTTTATACTGCGCACACTGACCACATAGACCCATTCTTTCATATGTAGGCCTATCAGCTTTCTCTTGCTGGATTTGAAGGCGCTAGAATTTACGCGCACTAGTACATCAATAACCCTGGCGCATAAGCCGCACTAGTACGTTGGAAACCCTGTAAGGGTTAACTTTCTTCCTTTACATACCAAGGCCTGTTTGTCTACAAAGTTTGTGTTCATTGCCTTCTACATCAATCACTTTCCTCTATACCAGAAGAATGCTGACCTAACACAGTTTATGTTACCAGTGCAAGACAAGCCTGACTACACTAGCATGCTGCCTAGGAGACTTGCCCCTGTTGGATGAGTGGGGAACTAATCCTCAATGGCTTCAGTGTGAGAATGGTGATAGCCCTTCTTAATTTAGGAAGCAAAACAGGGTAAAAGTGGTACAAAAGTCAAAACTGGTGATTCAGGATTAAAACTGATATGGTATAGTGGTTAATCTGAATCAATGTAGAGAAATAAAGTCAATTTAAAGTAGAACATCCTGTTGATGACTTTTTATATATCAGGTCACAAACTTTATTCTAAAGAAATTTAGCAAGCCTTAGCAAAAATCTCTCAACAGTTTTTTATTTACATAGATGACAACAAGGAACACACACATTATCCTTCAATGGGAGAACTCCAATTTTAAAGTTGTACTCCTCGGCTTCAAGCTTTGTGAACGATTAGCATATACAGTGGACCCTCGGTTATCGGCCGTTCCGGATATCACCCAATTTGGTTTTCACTCACTTTTTTGGCCGAAATTCTATTCCGGTTATTGGCCGTTATTTCAGAGATCGGCTGTATTGGACGCATCCACCCATGCTATGTGGTGTTCATGAGTCAGTCTGGCAGTGTCTCTGGGAGAGTGAGGAAGCCTTTACTCATTCATCCAAACATTTTGCTATAATCCATTGTTTTTTGTGGTTACTGATTGAGTGTAGCAGGCAGGCAGGGAGTGTAACATGGAGGGAGGAGGGAGTGTAACAGGGATGCAGGGAGTGTAGCATAGAGGGAAGGAGTGTAGTAGGGAAGCAGGGTGTAGCAGGGAGTGTAGGAGGAAGGCAGGGAGAGTAGCAAGCATGCAGGGAGTGTAGCAGGTATGCAGGGAGTGTAGCAGGGAGGCAGGGAGTGTAGCAGGCAGGAAGTGCAGCTTGGAGGGAGTGAGTGTAGCAGGCAGGCAGGGAGTGTACTAGGGAGGCAGGGTGTAGCAGGGAGTGTAGGAGGAAGGCAGGGAATGTAGGAGGAAGGCAGGGAGTGTAGCAGGCATGCAGGGAGTGCAGCATGGAGGGAGGGAGTGTAGCAGGGAGTGTAGCAGGCAGGCAGGGAGTGCAGCAGGCAGGGAAGGAAGTAACCCCAGAGAGGGCTGTGATACCTGAAGTCCTTATGGAGGGGGATTTCCCTTCCAAACAATAATCAGTCCTCCCTCTCTCCTCCCTGTCTTCCATAAGCCAACAAGAGTTTTCAACAAATGTATGTAATAGTGATTTAAATGTTCATTTATTTATTTAGTTCTCATTGTTTTGTGTAAGTAAAACTATAATTCTTCTTCTTTCAACACACCGGCTGTATCCCACCGAGGCGGGGTGGCCCAAAAGGAAAAACAAAAGTTTCTCCTTTCAAATTTAGTAATATATACAGGAGAAGGGGTTACTAGCCCCTTGCTCCCAGCATTTTAGTCGCCTCTTACAACACGCATGGCTTACGGAGGAAGAATTCTGTTCCACTTCCCTATGGAGATAAGAGGAAATAAACAAGAACAAGAACTAGAAAGAAAATAGAAGAAAACCCAGAGGGGTATGTATATATACGCTTGTACACGTATGTGTAGTGTGACCTAAGTGTAAGTAGAAGTAGCAAGACGTACCTGAAACCTTGCATGTTCATGAGACAGAAAAAAGGACACCAGCAATCCTACCATCATGTAAAACAATTACAGGCTTTCGTTTTACACTCACTTGGCAGGACGGTAGTACCTCCCTGGGCGGTTGCTGTCTACCAACCTACCTACAAAACTATAATTAATCTTTTAAAAATGTATTTGTTTGTTAATATTTTTGGGTGTCTGTAACGGATTAATTTTATTTACATTAATTCTTACGGGAAATATTATTTCGGTTTTAGGCTAACCTTCTGAAATGGATTACGGCTGATAACCGAGGGTCCACTGTATTCTACTACTACAGCATAAATAACAAGAAGCCCTTCTCAGATCACTTGCCTGCAAGCTGGAGGAACCTTTCCAAGAAACACAGCATAAGTAATGGGAAGACGTGGTTTTCTGGGTATCTGTGACTTGCGAGTAATAACACGGTCCTCAACTTGATCGTCCTCACAGTAATACTGAAGGAAGATTTAATGGATATTTATATTCATTACTTTTCAACCCAAACATACTTGTTTTACATGATAGTTAAAGCAGTTGCTGTGTGTATTTAGTGTGGCAACAATGCTTGGACTCAGGCTGATTATTGAACCAGGGTACTGAAACTTCCAAAAAATTAATAATTATATTTTTAATTGCTAAATATAAGAGCATTAATTTCATGCATTAGCTGTGCATGTACCATTTTATAATCACTGATCTGCATATTTATTAAAATAATTTACTCTGTATAGTATCAAGAGCTGAAATACTTGAGATGTTTTGGTTCCATTAGGTGCCCCAAGTTACACACACACACAAGTGCCTGCAAATGGAGCACTTAGAAGCCAATTAGTTTTAAAACCACTCAATAAATGTGTTAAACATATGCAAACTTTGAGCTGTTGTTTTCTATACAAACTTATTTATACGTTAAGTAGACGGGAATGCAACTTGTTTGTAAATTAAAGACCTTTTACAGTACATTCCTGGGTTGCAGTATCCTCTGCAACCCACAAATATATAACAAAGAAACCTATACACATTAAAAACAATGACAGATTAAATCATATAAGCAGTACAATGATTTATGATCTACATAAAGTGCAATAATACCAGAAGTCTCAAGAAGAGTTGAATATACTATCTGGCCGTAAGGTTTGCTGGTGTTAGCATAATGAGTACCTCGAATGCACTCAGTAAATAAGCTACAAACAAATCATTTACTTTAAATCTGCCTAAATATTTGCAACAATTAACTGCAAATCAGTGTTCTTAATAAGTACATATGTAATTAACCGGTTCCAAAGTGCCAATATTGTAAATCAGGAACTTTCTGTATCGAAACACTAATTTATCTACTACCAAGTTTGTGGGTCCCCACAATTTGTACTAGAGGTGGACACCATCTATATACTAAAAAAATATGCAGTTATATGAAGTGATAAAGTAACTTATTAAAAAAAAAATTATATTCTTACCCCATCTCTGTCATTTTCATAATTTTCCTTGTTCACAATCTTATCCTTGGCTCGTTCTACTATTACTGGCTGATCTAGTAGAGAGAGTCCTTCCAGCTTGGATAAAACATCATCACAATCCTCAATAGGACCAGTAAAGCGCAAGAAGGCAAATCCATTACGACCCCGCCATGTAATGTCGATTGGTCTGACATTTCGACTTTGTAGTGCATCCTTAAGTTCACGTACTCTAGAATAAAATACATATCAAATCTAAAAACATTTGTTTATAGAACTAATAAAAGTAAATATTACTTCTGAATGCTGAAAATGACTGATGAAGCAACGTGTCCTGATTTCCTATTTGTATAGCAGTCTGGAAACAATTTCAAAAAACAGTACTTTTTAACACTGGCCATCTCCCACTGAGATAGGCTGACCAAAAAAAATAAAAGATACACTTTCACCATCATTCACTTTATCACTGTCTTACTAGAGGCATGCAATACTACAGTTCAGATCCTCCTCCAAAGTGCAAATATCCCCACCCCTTCTGAATTCAGAGTGCAGGCACTGTACTTCCCACTTCCAGGACTCAAGTCCAGCTCACCAATTTTCCTGAATTTCTTTGCAAAATGTTACCTTGCTCACACTACAACACCTCGTCAAGTCACAAAAACCATTTGCATCTACTTCTAACACACTTAAGCCTTTCAGGGTCCGTGCCATAGATCTACGGCTTTACGTTCAGGGTCCAAACCGTAGATCTATGCCATGAGCTCAGCTCACTCTGATAAGCTGTGAGTGGTAAATTTGGGCCTAAATATGAGAGAATACATCTATGTGGTATGTGTGCACCACATAAAACAAATCCTGCAGCACACAGTGTATAATGAGAGAAAAAAAACGAGATTGTGATTTTCGATTAAAACAGCGATTTGGCAGTGTTTTTTCGTATGTTTTTTATAGTTGTATTTGTGATTTCTTGGTGTCATTTGATAGAATGTAAGATATATTATGGAAGTAGAGATGATTTTGATTGGTTTTATTACTGGAAATGGCTTGAAACTGAGCTCAAAGTAGCGGAAATGTTAAATTTTTGTCGATGTTCAAGAGTAAACAAACGACCTCACATGTCTAATACACGCCAGCTGGTGGGTCTAATGTACATTCACAAATGTGATGATGATATTTATACAATTATTACAATATTGCATAACATTAAATCTTCTATTTTTTGGTTTGAATAAAAATTCATTATGTAAATAAAAAATAAAAATGGAATTCATTTGTAAAGCCCAAAAACATAACTAATGAGCAGAGAAAATGTTAGTTTAATGCAAGGAATGCCTGCATTGTTTATTCTGGACCCTATTTTGAAATTGGAATATTTTGAACTTTGTGTTAAATTGGCCAAATTACCAATTTCCAATCACTTTATTTTGTAGTTGAAACAGTTGACTGGGTGATTTCTTGTGCTCAGTCGATAGAATATAACACTAATGAAATAGCTAAGAATTTGGTCGACTGGAATAATATAATTGGCCTAAAATCGGAGTCAAAGTCGGCAAAATCGCCGATTCGTAAATATCACTTACACATCAAAATTCGCGAGAGCATAATTTCGTCAATTTTCCACCAAATTTCGTACTTTTTGCTTTATTACCTTCAGAAAAAGATTCTGTACCATTTCATAAGAAAAATTTTTTTTTTTTTTTTAAAATTCTTGGACACTGGTGCACCCTTTGAAATTTGGCCTCTGGACCCTGAAAGGGTTAAATACACTTGGTGGATGTCCAAGCTCCTCATACACAAAACCTTTATCCCACCTCCAACCTTCCCCACTAGCCCACATTCTCTTCACTACAGATTTATACACCCTTCAAGTCATCCTATTTTGCTCCATCTTCTCTAAATGTCCAAACCACCTCAATAACTTTTCCTCAGCCCTCTGGATAATACTTTTAGTAACTGCACACCTCCTCATAATCTCCAAGCTACAAATTCTCTGCAAGATGGCAGGTACATCTTGCTACTTCTACTTACACATAGATTACATTACACATACATGTACATGTATATGTATATGCATACACACCCATCTGGGTTTTCTTCTATTTTCTTAATCTTTTTTTTTTTCCAACACAGCTGTCTCTCACCAAGGCAGGGTGACCAAGAAAAGAAACACTTTTGCCATAATTCACACAATATCAGTCTTTGCAGAGGTGTCCTGATATGACAGTATGGATGTCACTCCAAACAGCCAATATCCTAAACCCCTCCTTTAAGGTGCAGGCACTGTACTTCCCACCTCCAGGACTCAAGTTTGGCTAACTGGTTTCCCTGAATACCTACACAAAATATTACACTGTTCACACTCCAACAGTTCGTCAGGCCCCAAAAACCATTCATCTCCATTCACTCCTATCTAACACATTCACACATGCCTGCTGCATGTCCAGGCCCCTTGCACACAAAACCTCTTTTACCCCCTCCCACCATCCTTTCGTAGGATGATCCCTACCCTTCCTCCCCTCCACAACAGATTTATACACCCTCCAAGACAACCTATTATGCTCCATCCTCTTTAAATGACCAAACACCTCAGTCCACTGAGTAATACTTTTAGTAACACCACACCTCCTAATTTCCACACCGGGTCATTCCATGTCAAGTGGTCTGATTTTAGAAAAGTGCCCCACCTCACCATCAAGGATTTTGATAAAACTTGTTGTGCTGAATCTTACATATCTCAAACTAAGTTGGTAAAGTTTTAGATCCGTCAGTGAAATGGTAGCCGAGATAGAACCCTTTGTTTGATACCATGCCATGACCATGTACCATAACCCTAAGAAAATTTGGCAGTTTTGAATCAAAATAATTTCTCAATCTTTCCACCAAAATAAATGAAACTTTGCTGTCTTAAACAACTTCTTATGCTTAATCCAATGGAATTAATATGGATTTACGTTTTTTAAACTTACTTGCTGACTGAACCTCAAAGTGGGGCAAAAATACCAATGCGTCAAAAAAACATCAATGTTTAGCCTTCTCTGGCTTGTGTAACAATAAAGGTATCCCAGTAAAATTTCATTTACTATTTTGTGATAAACCTTATTTACAAATATATAGTTTCAACTTGGGAGAATGTTTCAGTCCTTTTAAATTTAAATTTTCACATTTTTTAAAAAAGTAGAAAATAAGAGTACAGTGGACCCCCGCATAGCGAACTTAATCCGTGCAAGAGGGCTGGTCGTTATGCGAAATGTTCGCTATGCGAATTAATTTTCCCCATAAGAAATAATGGAAATAAAATTAATCCGTGCAAGACACCCAAAAGTATGAAAAAAAAATTTTTTTACCACAAAAAAATGTTAATTTTAGTACACACAAACTGAAAAAGGCATGCACAGTTACATGACACTTACTTTTATTGAAGATCTGGTGATGATTGATGGGATGGGAGGAGGGGAGAGCATTATCTTCTTACTGTTTAGAAGGGGAATCCCCTTCCATTAGGACTTGAGGTAGCAAGTCCTTTTCTGGGGTTACTTCCCTTCTTCTTTTAATGCCACTAGGACCAGCTTGAGAGTCACTGGACCTCTGTCGCACAACAAATCTGTCCATAGAGCTCTGTACCTCCCGTTCCTTCAAGACTTTCCTAAAATGGGCCATAACATTGTCATTGAAATAGTCACCAGCACGGTTTGCAACAGCTGTGTCAGGGTGATTTTCATCCATAAAGGTTTGCAGTTCAACCCACTGTGCACACATTTCCTTAATTTTTGAAGTAGGCACAATGGATTCCACAACTGGCATAGGCTTCTCAGGGTTAGCCCCAAACCCTTCAAAATCTTTCTTAATTTCCATACTAATTCTCACCCTTTTTACCACAGGGTTGGCACTAGAAGCTTTCTTGGGGCCCATGGTCACTTATTTTCCAGAAACAGCACCGAAAACACTGTAATAATACGAAATATTCCGAGTGTATGCTTGAATGTTACCGCGGAGGCTAGCTGGTAAACAATGGGACGGGCGGCACATGTGAGGCTGGCTGAGGGCCCACATTGGACGCGTCTCGGACGAAGTTCGCTAAGCGGGTTTTTGTCTACTATGCGGGGCAAAATTTCAGCGAACAAAGCGTTCGCTATGCGGATTGTTCGCTATGCAAGGCGTTCGCTATGCGGGGGTCCACTGTAATTTCAATGTGCTTTTGAAAAAAAAAAAAGTCATCTTGAAACATTTTCAAACTGTATCTATTAGAAAGAGCATCTTTTAAACCATCTAAAAAAGTTGCTTCAGCTTTTCATTGTGCTCATATAATACCCAAAAAACAAAGATCAAAATTCAACAGGTTACTGTAGCTTCAATGCTCTGCCAAAATCCGCAGTATGGTTAACTTTTTAAGCTGGATGTGTCATGTGATCATTTTTTCAGCACTCTTTATGAGAAAAGCATAGAAGTGTTTGACTGCGTTGATTCATGGTGGCATTTCCACTACTGGTTCAATCAATCTGAACCAGCAACCCTATCACCATAGAGGTCACGCCCGATAGCAATGCAATCTGAGCCACAGGCGGGTTTCTTTGCTCAGGATCCCAAGCCTGCAGTCCTGGTTTCTTTGTTGAGGATTCAAAGCCTTGCTGGAGTATCTGTTTGGTTCCCAAGCCAATGGGACTGCTTAGTCTAGATTCCCAAGCCTACAGTGGGTATCTTCAGTTGGCTCCCAAGCCAAAGCTCTGACTACTTGATTTCTTCATTGCATTACTTCAAATTGGTGGCTCACGTTTGCCAAAATTTTTTCTGAAAACTGATAGTTGCCTAGATGATGTAACTGATGGAACAGGAAGCACAGAAATGAGATGTTGCTCCAGCTCCCAACAAATGTCATGTCTTTTAGGCCAGTAAAATGAACTGGCCAGACCATGTGGGCGCATAAACTTGATCAAGGTGTCACTTTCTTCCACCAATGCTTCAACAATGTTTCCAATTCACCATTTATCATCATAAATGCAAGCAACGTAATTACCAGGCAGTAGTTGTGATATTCTCAAGCCTGGCATTTTAGTGCCCGTATTGGAGGTTTTGGAAATGAGGTAGATGGCATCATTGAAACTTTGCTTACACGTATGGCGTTTGAGTCAAGTGGCACAAATTAGTGATGCTCCCTTGCTTCAGCTACTGTGCTGCTTTCTCTCCATATCAAAATCATCTGAAGATGAGGATGAGGCAATTGAAGTCTCCGCTATTCGAGCATCAGCTTTACATTTAGAACCAATTTTCTGCCCTGGTTTGATTTTGCTCCTTGTCAAACAATTCAATTTGCCAGCCATTTCAACATCAGCCCTCAAAAGTCCTGTTCTGGTATGATGATTTTGCTTTCCAAATGGAGTGCAGCATATCATTTGCACTGTTTCATATTTTTTGAGGTACTACATTGTTTCACAATACAAATTTGGTCATCGTCCATAAGACTTACTTTCTGAACGTCGAATAAGTAGTGCTTTGTCATCTGTGGATAAGTCTTGTACCGATTTAAATCCAACTTTCTTGCATTAAATTAAGCTGTGACATGTTGTTGATGGTTTTTCTCTTCCAACAATACATGTTGTGGGACCACCCTTACTGGCAGATTCCATAGTTTTCATACACGAAATTTTCTATCAAATTGTCTATACAGTGGACCCTCAACCAGCGATATTAATCCGTTCCTGAGAGCTCATCGTTAATTGAAATAATCGTTAGTCAAGTTAATGGGGGAAATTAAATAATGGAAATCAAATTAATCTGTGCAAGACACCCCAAAGTATTGAAAAAAAAAAAAATTTACCACATGAAATATTAATTTTAATACACACAAACTGAAGAAGACATGCACAGTTACATGACACTTACCTTTATTGAAGATCTGGTGATGACTGATGGGATGGGAGGAGGGGAGACCGTTGATCTTCTTAGTGTTTAGAAGGGGAATCCCCTTCCATTAGCACTTGAGGTAGCAAGTCTTTTTCTGGGGTTACTTCCCTTGTTCTTTTAATGCCACTAGGACCACCTTCAGAGTCACTGGACTTCTGTCACACAACATATCTGTCCATAGATACCTGTACTTCTCGTTCCTTTATGAATTTCCTAAAGTGGTTCACAACATTATCAGTGTACAGGTTGCCAACACGACTTGCAGTAGCTGTGTCAGGGTGATTTTCATCAAAAAAGTTTTGCACTTCAAGCCACTTTGCACACATTTCCTTAATCGTAGGCAACTTCTTCAATTTCTCTATCCCCTCCTCCAAAGCAGTTTCCTCAGGTCTGCCCTCTTGCTGTTCAAGATGATCTAGCAGCTCATCAGTGGTTAGTTCTCCATTGTCCTCCTCCACCAGCTCTTCCACATCCTCCCCACTAACCTCCAACCCCAAGGACTTCCCCAATGCCACAATGGATTCCTCAACTGGCATAGGATTCTCAGGGTCAGCCTCAAACCCTTCACAATCCCTTTTGTCTACACATTCTGGCCACAGTTTTTTCCAAGCAGAGTTCAAGGTCCTCTTAGTCACTTCCTCCCAAGCCTTACCTATAATGTTTACACAATTGAGGATGGTAAAATGATCTTTCCAAAACTCTCTTAGAGACAGTTGAGTTTCTGAGGTCACTACAAAGCACCTTTCAAACATAGCTTTTGTGTAGTTTCTTGAAGTTGGAAATGACCTGCTGGTCCATGGGCTGCAGGAGAGGAGTGGTATTAGGAGGCAAAAACTTCACCTTAATGAAGCTCATATCCGTAGAAAGTCGCTCTGCCAAGTCTGAAGCATTGTCTAATACCAGGAGGCACTTAAGGTCTAATTTCTTTTCAATTAGGTAATTTTTCACATTTGGGGCAAATGCATGGTGTAACCAGTCATAGAAAAAGTCCCTAGTGACCCATGCCTTACTGTTTGCCCTCCACAGCACACACAAATTAGGCTTGAGGACATTGTTTCTCCCGAACACTCTGGGAGTTTCAGAGTGATACACCAATAAAGGCTTCACTTTGCAATCACCACTAGCATTGGCACACATCAACAGAGTAAGCCTGTCTTTCATAGGCTTATGTCCTGGGAGTGCCTTTTCCTCCTGAGTAATGTACGTCCTGCTTGGCATTTTCTTCCAAAACAGGCCTGTTTCGTCACAATTAAACACTTGTTCAGGTTTCAGTCCTTCACTGTCTATGTACTCCTTGAATTCCTGCACATATTTTTCAGCTGCTTTGTGGTCCGAACTGGCAGCCTCACCATGCCTTATCACACTATGAATGCCACTACGCTTCTTAAATCTCTCAAACCAACCTTTGCTGGCCTTAAATTCACTCACATCACTAGTTGCTGGCAATTTTTTAATTAAATCGTCATGCAACTTCCTAGCGTTTTCACATATGATCGCTTGAGAGATGCTATCTCCTGCTATCTGTTTCTCGTTTATCCTCACCAATAAGAGTCTCTCAACATCTTCTACCACTTGCGATCTCAGTTTCGAAAACATAGTTGCACCTTTGGCAAGAACAGCTTCCTTGATAGCCGTTTTCTTGCCCACAATAGTAATGATGGTTGATTGGGGTTTATTATACAACCTGACCAGCTCAGAGACACGCACTCCACTTTCATACTTAGCAATGATCTCTTTCTTCATCTCCATAGTAATTCTCACCCTTTTTGCTGTAGGGTTGGCACTAGAAGCTTTCTTGGGGCCCATGGTGACTTATTTTGCAGGTGCAATCACTACAAAGGCTGTGATAATATGAAATGTTCCAGTTGTATGTTTGGAAGCGACCGCGGTGGCTGGCTTGTAAACACTGGCACCCACGGGACAAGTGAGGCGTGCTCAGGCCAAAGTGGACGCGTCTCGTACGGAACGAATAGCGCTTGTCGGGTTTTTAAGCGCTAGTCGAGGCAAAATTTTTGCATTAAAATGTATCACTAGTCAGATTTATCGTTAATCGATGCCATCGCTGGTTGAGGGTCCACTGTATAATTAATTTACTCAAAGAGATAAAACATAGTCTTTTAGAAGATGAATAATAACACGTGTTACAAGAACTTTATTTATCAGCATATAATATGATGTGACATCAACCTACAGTAACTTGTTGAACTTTGACCCTTAGTTTTTCATCAAAAACTAAAGCAGCTTTTTTAGATGGCTTAACTTTTTCAGGGTCGACAGGCCCTCTCAGAGACTTGTTCTCAGGGTCGCCCAAATTTCAAAAAAAGAAAAAAAATTGTTTTTTCTTATGAAAAGATAGATAATCTTTTCCCGATCATAATGACACCAAAAGTATGAAATTTGATGGAAAACTTACGGAATTATGCTTTCGCGAAGTTAGCAGTCTTGACGATGTAGATGCATCGGCGATTTTGCCCACTCTGAGCCCTATTTTCGCCCAATTCCAGTGTACTTGTCGACAAAAATCATAACTATTTCGCTAGAACTCCATCCTTTCTATCGAATGAGTATAAAAAAACACCCCTTTACCGATTTCAACTATCCAATACAGTGGTCAGACTAACAATTTTGCCAATTTCACACAAATTTCAAAAGATGCCAATTTCCAAATAGGGTCCAGAATAAACAAGAAAGACATTCCTGGCACTGAAATAACATTTCCTCTGTTCATTAGTCATGTCCCCACGCTCTTCTTACATTCTTTTCCTTTCCCTTTGAATTTTTATTCTCACCAAAAAATAGAAGATTTACTGTTATGCAGACTACTGCATTAGTGTAGAAATGGTACAAATAATATCAGCGCACTTGTGAAAGAATATTAGACTCACCAGTTGATATGTATTGGACGCATAGCATGATTTGTTTACTTTTGAACTTTGGTAAAAATCGAACATTTCTGCTACTTTGAGCTCAATTTCAAGGTACTTTTCTTTGTAAAACCAGTCAAAATCATCTCAATTTCTGTAATATGTCTTCCATTCTATAAAATGAGACCAAGAAAACTAGAGTACAACAATAAATACCATACGAAAATACACTGCAAAGTCACTGTTTTAATCCAAAAACACGGTCAAAGTTTTTTTTTTCTCATTACGCACTGTGTGCTGCAGGATTTTTTTTATACTGCGCACACTGACCACATAGACCCATTCTTTCATATGTAGGCCTACCAGCTTTCTCTCACTAGATTTGAGGGCGCTAGAATTTAGGCGTACTAGTACGTCAAAAACCCTGGTGCGTAAGCCGTACTAGTACGGCCGAAACCCTGAAAGGGTTAAAACATGCTCTTTTTAATGGACACAATTTGAAAATGTTTCAAGATGACTCTTGCAAAGGCTCACTGAAAATACCCTATTTTCTACTTTTTTGAAAAAAAGGCAAAAATTTAAATTTAACCCTTTGACTGTTTCGGCCGTATATATATGTCTAATGAGCCAATGTTTTCGATGTATTAACATGCAAAAATTCTAGCAGCTTCAAATCAAGTGGGAGACAGCTGGTAGGCCCACATGTGAGAGAATGGGTCTCCATGGTCAGTTACCTGGAGTTTACCTGGAGAGAGTTGCGGGGGTCAACGCCCCCGCGACCCGGTCTGTGACCAGGCCTCATGGTGGCTCAGAGCCTGATCAACCAGGCTGTTACTGCTGGCTGCACGCAATCCAATGTACGAGCCACAGCCCAGCTGGTCAGGTACCGACTTTAGATGCTTGTCCAGTGCCTGCTTGAAAACAGCCAGGGGTCTATTGGTAATCCCCCTTACGTATGCTGGGAGGCAGTTGAACAGTCTCGGGCCCCTGACACTTATTGTATTGTCTCAACGTGCTAGTGGCACCCCTGCTTTTCATTGGGGGGTTGTTGCATCGTCTGCCAAGTCTTTTGCTTTCGTTGTGAGTGATTTTTGTGTGCAAGTTCGGTACTAGTCCCTCTAGGATTTTCCAGGTGTATATAGTCATGTATCTCTCCCGCCTGCATTCCAGGGAGTACAGGTTCAGGAACTTCAAGCGCTCCCAGTAGTTGAGGTGTTTTATCTCCGTTATGCGCACTGTGAAGGTTCTCTCTACATTTTCTAGATCAGCAATTTCACTTGCCTTGAAAGGTGCTGTTAGTGTGCAGCAATATTCCAGCCTAGATAGAACAAGCGACCTGAAGAGTGTCATCATGGGCTTGGCCTCCTTAGTTTTGAAGGTTTTCATTATCCATCCTGTCATTTTTCTAGCAGATGCAATTGATACAATGTTATGGTCCTTGAAGGTGAGATCCTCCGACATGATCACTTCCAGGTCTTTGATGTTGGTTTTTCGCTCTATTTTGTGGCCAGAATTTGTTTTGTACTCTGATGAAGTTTTAATTTCCTCATGTTCACCATATCGGAGTAATTGAAATTTCTCATCGTTGAACTTCAATTTGTTTTCTGCAGCCCAGTGAAAGATTTGGTTGATGTCTGCCTGGAGCCTTGCAGTGTCTGCAATGGAAGACACTGTCATGCAGATTCAGGTGTCATCTGCAAAGGAAGACACGGTGCTGTGGCTGACATCCTTGTCTATGTCAGATATGAGGATGAGAAACAAGATGGGAGCGAGTACTGTGCCTTGTGGAACAGAGCTTTTCACCGTAGCTGCCTCAGACTTTACTCTGTTGACTACTACTCTTTGTGTTCTGTTTGTGAGGAAATTATAGATCCATCTACCAACTTTTCCTGTTATTCCTTTAGCATGCATTTAGTGCGCTATTACGCCATGGTCACACTTGCTGAAGGCTTTTGCAAAGTCTGTATATATTACATCTGCATTCTTTTTGTCTTCTAGTGCATCTAGGACCTTGTCGTAGTGATCCAGTAGTTGGGACAGACAGGAGCGACCTGCTCTAAACCCATGTTGCCCTCCACAGCACACACAAATTAGGCTTGAGGACATTGTTTCTCCTGAACACTCTGGGAGTTTCAGAGTGATACACCAATAAAGGCTTCACTTTGCAATCACCACTAGCATTGGCACACATCAACAGAGTAAGCCTGTCTTTCACAGGCTTATGTCCTGGGAGTGCCTTTTCCTCCTGAGTAATGTAGGTCCTGCATGGCATTTTCTTCCAAAACAGGCCTGTTTTGTCACAATTAAACACTTGTTCAGGTTTCAGTCCTTCACTGTCTATGTACTCCTTGAATTCCTGCACATATTTTTCAGCCGCTTTGTGGTCCGAACTGGCAGCCTCAT
>NC_091304.1:34116098-34206098 GCF_038502225.1 Cherax quadricarinatus | reverse complement strand
CTCCTCCACTAAGTGGCACCAGTCACTGGATGAATCCAAAGTCAGCTGTGTGGTAGCACTGGACATTGCTGGCGCTTTCGACCGGGTGTGGCACCAGGGCCTCTTAGCAAAACTTCAAGCACTGGGAATTGCAGGCTCTACGCTATGTCTCCTCAGTGATTACCTTCATGGTAGATCTCTAAGTGTAGTCCTCAATGGAGCGGAATCAGCAAGGCATCCTATTGGGGCAAGCGTTCCCACAAGGAAGTGTGCTGGGTCCACTGTTATGGAATGTCTACTTCAACGACCTTCTTCATCTCATCCCAGAATCACATGCATATGCAGACGACTGTACACTGACATTCACTTATCCAAGAGAAGAAATGCCAGCTGCTCTAAGCTTACATCAATCACCAGCTGAGAGCTATATCAGCTTGGGGAAATAGATGGCAAGTAACATTTGCACCTGAAAAACGCAAATGATGTTCGCCTCTAGGCACCATGATGGTAATGCTGGCGCAGTAGTAAGGATGAATGGGACGATGTTGGCACCTGGAGAAGAAGTTGATATCCTTGGGGTGAAATTTGACTCCAAACTAACCATGAAGAACCATGTTGTAAATCTTGCAAACAAGGCAGCCAGGAAGCTTACAGCATTCGCCGTATCTCGCATCTGCTTGACAGTAGGGGTTGCAAGATCCTGCTCACGAGGCACGAAATGCGCTCACACCTTGAGTATGCTCCACTTTCTTGGTTTGCCTGCCCCCCTCTCATCTGCGACGCTTGACAGAGTAGAGAACAGAGCAAGACGCCTCATCTCTCGCCTGGACCCATCCTGGATAGATCTGTCATTTCAGCAGAGCCTTCAACACAGGAGGGATGTGGGTGACCTTACTGTTATGTACAAGGCCAATATTGTCAAAATACCACACTTGGATCCACTTCGAGGACAGCGTGAAACAAGCTTTTTATGCCACAAGACGGGCAGAAAGCAGCAACTTCACTCTGGCTGTACCCTTCTCCAGAACATCACTCCATCTGAGATCATATATACCCAGGATGACTCGAGTATGGAACACATTCGTACAGCATAATGATGTCAACGAGATAACGTCCAGTTGATCAAATGAAAATGCTGGCCCACAGATGGCTCCAACTTCATCCTGTTCCCTACTTGTATGTCTCAGAATAAAATGCTTTCAAATGAGCTGATGTAGGTAACAGCTCTTAGCTTTACCAATAAAGTTAGGAATCCTTAACCTGTAAATAGCTGTCAATAAAGCTAGGGATCCTTAACCTTGTCAAACCCTGTGTAGAGAGAAAGAGACAGAGAGACAGAGAGGGCAGAGAGAGAGAGAGAGAGAGAGAGAGAGAGACAGAGAGAGAAGCAGAGAGAGAGACAGAGAGAGAGCAGAGAGAGAGAGAGACAGAGAGAGAGAGAGAGAGAGAGAGAGAGAGAGAGAGAGAGAGAGAGAGAGAGAGAGAGAGAGAGAGAGAGAGAGAGAGAGAGAGAGAGAGAGAGAGAGAGAGAGTGTGAGTGTGAGTTCTCATCAGAGCTGCCTCCTGGTGTTATCACTGCAACAACATTTGCTATATTCCTCCATTTTAGGCGCCTCAAGCTGAAATCCCCCAGGAGCAAGATGTTGGGGGCAAGAGCTGGAAGATTTTCCAGATAGTGGTCAATTTTTAACAGCTGTTCCTGGAATTTAGGTTGGTAGACAGCAACCACCCAGGGAAGTACTACTGTCCTGCCAGATGACTGTGAAACAAAAACCTATAACTGTTTTGCATGATGGTAGGATTGCTGGTTTCTTTTTCTGTCTCATAAACACGCTAGATAAGAGGGATATCTTGCTACTCCTACTTACACTTTGGTCACACTTCACAGACACGCACATGCATATATATATACATACATCTAGGTTTTTCTCCTTTTTCTAAATAGCTCTTGTTCTTCTTTATTTCTTCTATTGTCCATGGGGAAGTGGAAAAGAATCTTTCCTCCGTAAGCCATGTGTGTCGTATGAGGCGACTAAAATGCCGGGAGCAATGGGCTAGTAACCCCTTCTCCTGTATACATATACTAAAAAAGAGAAGAAGAAAAACTTTATAAAACTGGGATGCTTAAATGTGCGTGGATGTAGTGTGGATGACAAGAAACAGATGATTGCTGATGTTATGAATGAAAAGAAGTTGGATGTCCTGGCCCTAAGCGAAACAAAGCTGAAGGGGGTAGGAGAGTTTCAGTGGGGGGAAATAAATGGGATTAAATCTGGAGTATCTGAGAGAGTTAGAGCAAAGGAAGGGGTAGCAGTAATGTTAAATGATCAGTTATGGAAGGAGAAAAGAGAATATGAATGTGTAAATTCAAGAATTATGTGGATTAAAGTAAAGGTTGGATGCGAGAAGTGGGTCAAGATAAGCGTGTATGCACCTGGAGAAGAGAGGAATGCAGAGGAGAGAGAGAGATTTTGGGAGATGTTAAGTGAATGTATAGGAGCCTTTGAACCAAGTGAGAGAGTAATTGTGGTAGGGGACCTGAATGCTAAGGTAGGAGAAACTTTTAGAGAGGGTATGGTAAGTAAGTTTGGGGTGCCAGGTGTAAATGATAATGGGAGCCCTTTGATTGAACTTTGTATAGAAAAGGGTTTAGTTATAGGTAATACATATTTTAAGAAAAAGAGGATAAATAAGTATACAAGATATGATGTAGGGTGAAATGACAGTAGTTTGTTGGATTATGTATTGGTAGATAAAAGACTGTTGAGTAGACTTCAGGATGTACATGTTTATAGAGGGGCCACAGATATATCAGATCACTTTCTAGTTGTAGCTACACTGAGAGTAAAAGGTAGATGGGATACAAGGAGAATAGAAGCATCAGGGAAGAGAGAGGTGAAGGTTTATAAACTAAAAGAGGAGGCAGTTAGGGTAAGATATAAACAGCTATTGGAGGATAGATGGGCTAATGAGAGCATAGGCAATGGGGTCGAAGAGGTATGGGGTAGGTTTAAAAATGTAGTGTTAGAGTGTTCAGCAGAAGTTTGTGGTTACAGGAAAGTGGGTGCAGGAGGGAAGAGGAGCGATTGGTGGAATGATGATGTAAAGAGAGTAGTAAGGGAGAAAAAGTTAGTATATGAGAAGTTTTTACAAAGTAGAAGTGATGCAAGGAGGGAAGAGTATATGGAGAAAAAGAGAGAGGTTAAGAGAGTGGTGAAGCAATGTAAAAAGAGAGCAAATGAGAGAGTGGGTGAGATGTTATCAACAAATTTTGTTGAAAATAAGAAAAAGTTTTGGAGTGAGATTAACAAGTTAAGAAAGCCTAGAGAACAAATGGATTTGTCAGTTAAAAATAGGAGAGGAGAGTTATTAAATGGAGAGTTAGAGGTATTGGGAAGATGGAGGGAATATTTTGAGGAATTGTTAAATGTTGATGAAGATAGGGAAGCTGTGATTTCGTGTATAGGGCAAGGAGGAATAACATCTTGTAGGAGTGAGGAAGAGCCAGTTGTGAGTGTGGGGGAAGTTCGTGAGGCAGTAGGTAAAATGAAAGGGGGTAAGGCAGCCGGGATTGATGGGATAAAGATAGAAATGTTAAAAGCAGGTGGGGATATAGTTTTGGAGTGGTTGGTGCAATTATTTAATAAATGTATGGAAGAGGGTAAGGTACCTAGGGATTGGCAGAGAGCATGCATAGTTCCTTTGTATAAAGGCAAAGGGGATAAAAGAGAGTGCAAAAATTATAGGGGGATAAGTCTGTTGAGTATACCTGGTGAAGTGTATGGTAGAGTTATAATTGAAAGTATTAAGAGTAAGACGGAGAATAGGATAGCAGATGAACAAGGAGACTTTAGGAAAGGTAGGGGGTGTGTGGACCAGGTGTTTACAGTGAAACATATAAGTGAACAGTATTTAGATAAGGCTAAAGAGGTCTTTGTGGCATTTATGGATTTGGAAAAGGCGTATGACAGGGTGGATAGGGGGGCAATGTGGCAGATGTTGCAAGTGTATGGTGTAGGAGGTAGGTTACTGAAAGCAGTGAAGAGTTTTTACGAGGATAGTGAGGCTCAAGTTAGAGTATGTAGGAAAGAGGGAAATTTTTTCCCAGTAAAAGTAGGCCTTAGACAAGGATATGTGATGTCACCGTGGTTGTTTAATATATTTATAGATGGGGTTGTAAGAGAAGTAAATGCGAGGGTCTTGGCAAGAGGCGTGGAGTTAAAAGATAAAGAATCACAGTGTCACAGCAGCTCTTTGCTGATGACACTGTGCTCTTGGGAGATTCTGAAGAGAAGTTGCAGAGATTGGTGGATGAATTTGGTAGGGTGTGCAAAAGAAGAAAACTAAAGGTGAATACAGGAAAGAGTAAGGTTATGAGGATAACAAAAAGATTAGGTGATGAAAGATTGGATATCAGATTGGAGGGAGAGAGTATGGAGGAGGTGAACGTATTCAGATATTTGGGAGTGGACGTGTCAGCGGATGGGTCTATGAAAGATGAGGTGAATCATAGAATTGATGAGGGAAAAAGAGTGAGCGGTGCACTTCGGAGTCGAGACAAAGAACTTTGTCCTTGGAGGCAAAGAGGGGAATGTATGAGAGTATAGTTTTACCAATGCTCTTATATGGGTGTGAAGCATGGGTGATGAATGTTGCAGCGAGGAGAAGGCTGGAGGCAGTGGAGATGTCATGTCTGAGGGCAATGTGTGGTGTGAATATAATGCAAAGAATTTGTAGTTTGGAAGTTAGGAGGAGGTGCGGGATTACAAAAACTGTTGTCCAGAGGGCTGAGGAAGGGTTGTTGAGGTGGTTTGGACATGTAGAGAGAATGGAGCGAAACAGAGTGACTTCAAGAGTGTATCAGTCTGTAGTGGAAGGAAGGTGGGGTAGGGGTCGGTCTAGGAAAGGTTGAAGGGAGGGAGTAAAGGAGGTTTTGTGTGCGAGAGGCTTGGACTTCCAGCAGGCATGCGTGAGCGTGTTTGATAGGAGTGAATGGAGACAAATGGTTTTTAATACTTGACGTGCTGTTGGAGTGTGAGAAAAGTAACATTTATGAAGGGGTTCAGGGAAACCGGCAGGCCGGACTTGAGTCCTGGAGATGGGAAGTACAGTGCCTGCACTCTGAAGGAGGGGTGTTAATGTTGTAGTTTAAAAACTGTAGTGTAAAGCATCCTTCTGGCAAGACAGTGATGGAGTGAATGATGGTGAAAGTTTTTCTTTTTCGGGCCACCCTGCCTCGGTGGGAATCGGCCAGTGTGATAATAAAAAAATAATAATAAAAAATATTCCCTGTTGGTGCATGTTTTCCTGTTTCATTCCTATCCTCACTAGTACTAACAATGGAGCTCTCACCAGTTGTTTCTGGTAATATATCCTCACTATTGCTAGTGGAGTCCCCTTGTTTGCTATCTCCTGTGGTATTACTAGTTTGTAATATTGGTTTTATCTTGTCCTTGACTATATTTGTTTCCCCACTACAGCTCCGTCTGCCTCGAGGCCAATTATATGCATTCCCTCATGCGTTCATTTACCGTCTACCTGGACAGCACCTCCAGCCTCACCATTACTGTCTACCAGGACAGCACTTCCAGCCCCACAGTTACTGTCTACCAGGACAGCACTTCCATCCTCACCATTACTGTCTACCAGGACAGCACTTCCAGCCCCACATTTACTGTCTACCAGGACAGCACCTCCAGCCTTACAGTTTCTGACTACACAGCCAGCGCCAAGGGCGATATCAGTGTGCAGTATAAGAAAAATTGGGGAGCCAGTGGTGCACTGTAGGAATGCCATTTCAGTAGTTCTTGTTTAGCATGCCTAGCGGTAAGAAATATCTGACTCCCTGGCGAATCTGGATGGAAGTGTATCTGAAGATGAATTTCGTGGTTTTGAGGAGTTTGTGACTGAAAGCAATGCCCAGGATACCAGAAGGAAGGAAGGTGGGAAGAAAGGAAGGCAGGAAGAAAGAAAGGAAGGAAGGACAGGCAGTAAGGGTAGTGACTGATGGTATAATTTGTCATTTTGACAGCAGCCACACCCTGACTCAGCACATTTACAAGCCTTCCCCCCCTTTCCACACACACACACACACACACCACCAAGCTTCCAGAAGCTAATAGCAGTTCAAGGAAAGTGTTAAGTGACTATATATATATATATATATATCCTAGGTAGTAGGTTGGTAAACAGCAACCGCCCAGGGAGGTACTACCGTCCTGCCAAGTGAGTGTACAATGAAAACCTGTAATTGTTTTACATGATGGTAGGATTGCTGGTGTCTTTTGTCTGTCTCATAAACATGCAAGATTTCAGGTATGTCTTGCTACTTCCACTTACACTTAGGTCACACTACACATACATGTACAAGCACATATATACACACCCCTCTGGGTTTTCTTCTATTTTCTTTCTAGTTCTTATTCTTGTTTATTTCCTCTTATCTCCATGGGGAAGTGGAACAGAATTCTTCCTCCTTAAGCCATGCGTGTTGTAAGAGGCGACTAAAATGCCAGGAGCAAGGGGCTAGTAACCTCTTCTCCTGTATATATATTACTAAATGCAAAAGGAGAAATTTTCGTTTTTCCTTTTGGGCCACCCTGCCTCGGTGGGATACGGCCGGTGTGTTGAAAGAAAGATATATATATATATATATATATATATCTATATATATATATATATATATCTATATATATATATATATATATATATATATATATATATATATATATATATATTTTTTATTTATTTTTATTATCACACTGGCCGATTCCCACCAAGGCAGGGTGGCCCGAAAAAGAAAAACTTTCACCATCATTCACTCCATCACTGTCTTGCCAGAAGGGTGCTTTTATAAATATATATATATATATATATATATATATATATATATATATATATATATATATATATATATATATATATATATATATATATATATATATATTATAGAAACCAGAAGGAAGGAAGGAAGGAAGGCAGGAAGAAAGTAAGGAATGTAGGAAGGAAGGTGGGTAGGAAAGGAAGGAATGCAGGAAGGTAGGAAGCAAGGAATGTAGGAAGGAAGGAATGATGACACACGACCATTTACCTAGGATAACTACCTAAGAAAGAGATGATTGTAGATGTTATGAATGAGAAGAAGCTGGATGTCCTGGCTTTAAGTGAAACAAAGCTGAAGGGGGTGGGAGAGTTTCAGTGGAGAGAAATAAATGGGATTAGGTGAGGGGTTTCAATTAGAGTTAGAGCTAAAGGAGTAGCAGCAACAATGTTGAAGGATAAGCTATGGCAGGAAAAGAGGAACAATAAATGTATTAATTCAAGGATTATGTGGAGTAAAATAAAGGTTGAATGTGAAAAGTGGGTTATAGTAAGTGTATATACACCTGGAGAAGAGAGAAGTGTAGAGGAGAGAGATTTTGGGAAATGTTGAGTGAATGCGTGGGAAGTTTTGAACCAAGTGTGAGAGTAATGGTGGTTGGGGATTTCAATGCTAAAGTGGGTAAAAATGTTGTGGAGGGAGTAGTAGGTAAATTTGGAGTGCCAGGGGTAAATGAAAATGGGGAGCCTTTAATTGAGCTATGTGTAGAAAGAGGTTTGGTAATAAGTAATACATATTTTATGAAGAAGAGGATTAATAAATATACAAGGTATAATATAGCACGTAATGAAAGTAGTTTGTTAGATTATATATTGGTGGATAAAAGGTTAATAGGTAGGCTCCAGGATGTGCACGTTTAGAAAGGAGAAACTGATATATCAGATCATTATCTAGTTGTAGCTACAGTTAGAGTAAGAGGTAGATGTGAAAAGAGGTAAATAGCAACAAGAAAGGAGGAGGTGAAAGTGTGTAAACTAAGGGAGGAGGAAGTTTGGGTGAGATATAAGCAACTATTGGCAGAAAGGTGGGCTGGTGCACGTATGAGTAGTGGGGGATGGGGGGGGTTGAAGAGGGTTGGAATAGTTTTAAAAATGCAGTATTAGAATGTGGGGCAGAAGTTTGTGGTTAAAGGAGGGTGGGTGCAGGAGGAAAGACGAGTGGTGGAATGATGAAGTAAAGGGTGTGATAAAAGAGAAAAAGGTAGCTTATGAGAGGTTTTTACAAAGCAGAAGTGTTATAAGAAGAGGAGAGTATATGGAGAGTAAAAGAAAGGTGAAGAGAGTGGTGAGAGAGTGCAAAAGGAGAGCAGATGATAGAGTGGGAGAGGCACTGTCAAGAAATTTTAGTGAAAATAAGAAAAAATTTTGGAATGAGTTAAACAAGTTAAGAAAGCCTAGGGAACAAATGGATTTGTCAGTTAAAAACAGAGTAGGGGAGTTAGTAGATGAGGAGGAGGTACTGGGAGAATATTTTGAGGAACTTTTAAATGTCGATGAAGGCAGGGAGGCAGTAATTTCATGCACTGGCCAGGGAGTGAAGAAGAGCAGGATGTGAGTGTGGGGGAGGTGCGTGAGGCATTACGTAGAATGAAAGAAGGTAAAGCAGCTGGAACTGACGGGATCATGACAGAAATGTTAAAAGCAGAGGGGGATATAGTGTTAGAGTGGTTGGTATTGTTGTTTAATAAATGTATGAAAGAGGGGAAGGTACCTAGGGATTGGCAGAGAGCATGTATAGCCCCTTTATATAAAGGGAAGGGGGACAAAAGAGATTATAAAAATTAAGAAGGAATAAGTTTACTGAATATACCAGAAAAAGTGTACGGTAGGGTTATTATTGAAAGAATTAGAGGTAAGACAGAATGTAAGATTGCAGATGAGCAAGGAGGTTTTAGAGTGGGTAGGGGATGTGTAGATCAAGTGTTTACACTGAAGCATATATGTGAACAGTTTTAGATAAAGGAAGGGAAGTTTTTATTGCATTTATGGATTTAGAAAAGGCATATGATAGCGTGGATAGGGGAGCAATGTGGCAGATGTTTCAAGTACAGGAAGGCCCCACTTATACGGCTGGTTAGGTTCCAGGCTACTGCCGTAAAGCGGAAACCGCCGTAAAGTGGAACACCCTTTTTTTCCACTTACAAATGCATACAAACACTAGATAACAAGTTTACACTAACATATATTAAGTTAGCAATAGAACCAGGCATCAGAAAACAATAAAAAGTACAATACACACATAGTGCACTCATTACTTACCTTAAAATATTTATAGTCTTAATCTAGGGTGAGACAAGTAGTATTTATTGTAAAAAATCAAGTGTGGTATGTATGGTAGTCAGCCAGGCTACCATACCAGGCCACCCCACCCACACATACAATTCTATGATATTTAAGCATCCCAGAGCGATAAAATGTATATACAGTTCACTCATTACTTACCTTAAAATATAGGGTGAGATGAGTAGTATTTATTGTAAAAAATCAAGTGTGGTATGTATGGTAGTCAGCCGGGCTACCATACCAGGCCAACCCACCCACACATATATTCCATGATATTTAAGCATCCCAGAGCGATAAAATGTATACACAGTTCACTCATTACTTACCTTAAAATATTTGTAGTCTTAATGTAGGGTCAGGAGTAAGTAAATGAGATAAAACGAATAAATGAGAGAGAGAAAGAATGAGTGCATGAGAGAGGACAGGCGCAGAGTTATGTAAACAAACCAGGCGAAGGTAAGTTTTGTAAATGAAGTGGACACGTCTGGTTTGTGTACAAGTTACATTGTGTACAGGTTGTCTCTACATTGATACGGTAGAATAAATATAGAAGAACACTCCCATTCTCATGTAACATCATTTTGAGAAGAAATGATGCTCTGAGTGAAGGCAATGGAAATAAGTCACTCTGACTTTTTTGGGTTATGCTAGGTTCTCTACACATATGTTGCTATGTATGATAATCTATGTAACTGTATTTATGTATACCTGAATAAACTTACTTACATACATACGAAAGGAATAATTTTCTACAGTTACCCCCAGTAACACATTTTCTCTTATGTTAGATTAGAGAAAATGTTATTCTTGGCATCACTTGTACAAGTTATCTGGCTACGACATCTCATATTTATGTTTATTTATTCTATTGTAGGGTGTATTTATCATCTTTTTATGTTATGTATCGTGTTTATTATATAATTTTGAAAAAAATATCATGGATGGATTAATGAAAATGTGTATATTAACGTAATATACAACATTTAATAAGACTCGGTGATTATTATTATTATTATTAGCATTTCTAATATGGCATCACTTGTGCAAGTCGTCTGCTACCACATCTCATATTTATGTTTATTTATTCTATTGTGGGGTGTATTTAACATCTTTTTATGTTATGTATAGTGTTTATTATATAATTTTGAAAAAAATATCATAGATGGATTAATGAAAATGTGTATTTAACGTAATATACGACATTTAAATGAGACGATGATTATTATTATCATTACTAATATGACGTCTGGAGACATAAGACACTCTTACTGATTTTAATGTGTACCTGCATGCCAGCACAGTATGTAAGTTTATTTAAGTACAGGTATACATAAGTATAATTATCAGAGTATATATAAAATATGAAATAACTTTTAAAAACATTTGAAATTTTGGAGTTTCCAGACAAAATGGAGAGACTTAGTGCTTACTGAGCTCACGAAGAATGTAAACAAACAAGGTGGGGCGCGGTGACCATATTAGAAAGTCAGGTGGGGGGAGCCGTATAGCGAGTTTTGGTCATAATTTGAAATGACCGTATTAGCAGAACGCCGTAAAGCAAAACGCCGTAAAGCGGGGCCTTCCTGTATATGGAATCGGTGGTAAGTTACTAAATGCTGTAAAGAGTTTTTATGAGGATAGTGAGGCTCAGGTTAGGGTGTGTAGAAGAGAGGGAGACTCCTTCCCGGTAAAAGTAGGTCTTAGACAGGGATGTGTAATGTCACCATGGTTGTTTAAAATATTTATAGATGTGGTTGTAAAAGAAGTAAATGCTAGGGTGTTCGGGAGAGGGGTAGGATTAAATTATGGGGAATCAAATACAAAATGGGAAGTGACACAGTTACTTTTTGCTGATGATACTGTGCTTATGGGAGATTCTAAAGAAAAATTGCAAAGGTTAGTGGACGAATTTGGGAGGGTGTGTAAAAGTAGAAAGTTGAAAGTGAACATAGAAAAGAGTAAGGTGATGAGGGTATCAAATGATTTAGATAAAGAAAAATTGGATATCAAATTGGGGAGGAGGAGTATGGAAGAAGTGAATGTTTTCAGATATTTGGGAGTTGACCTGTCAGCAGATGGATTTATGAGGGATGAGGTTAATCATAGAATTGATGAAGGAAAAAAGGCGAGTGGTGCATTGAGGTATATGTAGAGACAAAAAATGTTATCTATAAAGGCAAAGAAGGGAATGTATGAAAGTATAGTAGTACAACACTCTTATATGGGTGTAAAGCTTGGGTTGTAAATGCTGCAGTGAGGAGGCAGTTGGAGGCAGTGGAGATGTACTGTCTAAGGGCAATGTGTGGTGTAAATATTATGCAGAAAATTTGGAGTGTGGAAATTAGAAGGTGTGGAGTTTATAAAAGTATTAGTCAGAGGGCTGAAGAGGGGTAGTTGAGGTGGTTTGGTCATTTAGAGAGAATGGATGAAAGTAGAATGACATGGAGAGCATATAAATCTGTAGGAGAAGGAAGGCGGGGTAGGCGTCATCCTCGAAAAGTTTGGAGGGAGGGGATAAAGGAGGTTTTGTGGGCGAGGGGCTTGGACTTCCAGCAAGCGTGCATGAGTGTGTTTGATAGGAGTGAATAGAGATGAATGGTGTTTGGGACCTGATGAGCTGTTGGAGTGAGAGCAGGGTAATATTTAGTGAAGGGAAACCGGTTATTTTATATAGCCGGACTTAAGTCCTGGAAATGGGAAGTACAATGCCTGCACTTTAACCCTTTGAGGGTCGACAGGCCCTCTCCGAAACTCGTTCTCAGGGTCGGCCAAATTTCAAAAAAAAAAAAAAAAAATTATTTTTTCTTATGAAAAAATAGAGTATTTTTTTCTAAACATTATAGGCTAAACAAAAAAATTTTAACGTCAATACTTACCGAGATATGGAGGTGTGAAATTTGCCAAAATTGAACAACATATGGTAACATCGCCGACTGCCGTCACCCGGTATTTTTCTATTTACTTTTTTATGTACTATTTTCAATTTTTTTTCAATTTTTCTTTTTCTGAGTAACTTTTATGGCCTCTGAGGCCAACATGATCAGTATTTTGTAAGTTATTTCTTTTTCAATACTACACAATAAGGGCGTAAACACTGTTGTCATTATTTTGTTTATAGAAAATATTTACACAAACAAACAATATGAAATGTTGTTTATTACTATTTTTCTATATTTTATATACACATATACAGTCACAGGACATGTTTCTAGAAGTTCTGCAGCCTGTGGAACTCTTTGAAACATGGTGTCATGCACAGTGGAGTTTTGCACTCCTCACACATAAAACGAGTGTCTCTGCGTTGTCGTGGGCGTTTTTTTGTATGTGAACAGACGTAACACCTCTTCTGAGCCTTTTTCTTCAAAGCAGTAGCAGGCAGTTTTACCAGGAAGTGATCACCATGCTTCAGACGAGCAGGTAGTTGTTGATAATTTGGTGGGCGGTCAATTGCAGGTGCATTTCCTTGGTACTTGAATACTATTTGTCTGATGACAGACAAACAGAATTCGCCGTACTGTGGTTTGTTTCTGGTACTCATCTTATACATATTATAAGCATTGAGCATGGAAATGTCCAGAAGATGGAAAAACAGTTTGATGTACCACTTATAACTCTTGCGAACACAATCAGCAAACCCAATCTGCATGTCACATTTGTCCACTGAATGCATGTTGAAGGTGTAATCAATCACAGCTGCAGGTTTTAGAATGGGTTCATTTCTCTCTCTATGCTGCCTGCCACTGTCTGCCATTTCATTAGGGTGAATTGATGACAACAGTGTGACATCTCGTTTGTCATGCCACCGAAATGCCATGATGTCATTGGCAGCAAACGCCTGCACCTCACCTCTGCGAGTGCCAGCATCAAACCTGGGCATATGTTTTCGATTTGCACGCACTGTGCCACACACATCTGTCATGTTCACTCGCAAAAAATCACTGAGTGAGGGGCTTGTGTACCAGTTATCTGTATATAATATATGCCCCTTACCAAGGTATGGTTCTATCATTGTTCGAACCACATCACCTGAGATGCCCAATAACTTCCTGGTATTTTGCAATGTATAACTTCCAGTGTACACAATAATATCCAATACCAGACCACTGTAACAATCACAAAGCACAAACAACTTTATACCAAAGCGTTTCCTCTTGCTTGGTATGTACTGCTTGAAAGAGAGTCTTCCTTTGAACAGAATCAAAGACTCGTCAATTACAAGCTTCCTGAAGGGATAAAAATGAGTACTGAATTTCTGTTTCAGATACACAAACACATTCCTAATCTTATATAACCTGTCAGTTCTGTCAGGCCTGGTTTTATCTGAGAAGTGAAGCATACGTAACATTAGCACAAATCGATTCACTGGCATTATATCACTGAAACCTGGTGTTGCAATCAGGGGGTCTGTTGACCAGTATGATTTCACTTTGTGCTTATACACATGTGGCATAAGCATTATTGTGGCAAAGAAAAGATACATCTCAGCCACAGTTGCCTCCTTCCATTGGTGTAGACGTGATTTTGGTGAAAGTATTGTGTTTGCCATGGTGTACTCGTAGTATGTGTTGCTTTCCATGACAATACTTTTCATCAGTGGTTCATCAAAGAATAACTCGAAACATTCCAGTTCAGTGGCATTGTTCCCAAGTGCACAAGATGGCTGTATTCCACTTTGGCTGCCATCAAACTGGTGGGGATTTGGAACAAAATTGACAGCTTCCTGCCAATCCCAGGTGCGGTCTGCTGGTGGGTACTGGACAATGACAGGTGGTTGTGGTTGTGGAGGTTGTGGTTGTGGAGGTTGTGGTTGTGGAGGCTGGTGTGGTGGGGGAGTGGGGGATGGTGGCCTTTGTTCTAGATCAGCTGAGGCAGCGGCGTGGCTGGCAGCGTGGGTGGCAGCATGGCCCACTGCTGGTGCCTCACCGCCGGCACCACTACCACCACGCACATTTTCCATCCCAATTGCAACAGTATCTTCGTCATTTTCACTGTCTGTTCCTGTTGTACAGCCACGGGATGTACTCCGAGATACACTCCTTCCCCTTGGTATAACATATGGCACACTTCCAGAGCGCATATATCGTCGTATATACTGACGCTTCACTGGGGAATATTGCACTTCACTATCACTACTGGAACTAGTTTGAAGAGCTTGTAGTTCATATTCACTATCACTATCATCACCCATGCTCTCATCTGAGTCTGGGATTTGGGAAAATAGAAGTTTCCTCTTGGGTTCTGGAACAACTGAACGTGAACACGAGGGCCCAGCACCAGAGGTGGAAGGCTGAGGGTCGTCTGGGTTTTCTTCACTATTACCGATATTATGGTCATTAGTTTCGGTCAAAACCTCACTAAAACCACGAAACTCATCTTCACTGGCACTTCCATCACTATTAGAACTGTCACTGGGGAACAAAAGTGTCCCAATTCGCCGAGGAGTGAGGAGCTTCTTACCGCGAGGCATGGTGGACATTGTTTAAAAAGAGGGCATTCCCACAATGCACCACTGGGTCCCAGATTTTTTTTCTACCGCGCACACTGACCACGCAGACCCATTCTCTCACACCTAGGCCTACCAGCATTTTCGCGCGAGATTTGAGGCCGCTAGAATTTATGCGTACTAGTACGTCAAAAACCCCTACGCGTAAGACGTACTAGTACGACGAAAACCCTCAAGGGGTTAAAGGAGGGGTTTGGGATATTGGCAGTTTGGAGGGATATGTTGAGTATCTTTATACGTATATACTTCTAAACTGTTGTATTCTGAACACCTCTGCAAAAACAGTGATTATGTGTGAGTGAGGTGAAAGTGTTGTATGTTGATGAAAGTATTTTCTTTTTGGGGATTTTCTTTCTTTTTGGGTCACCCTGCCTCGGTGGGAGACTGCCAACTTGTTTAAAAAAAAAAAAAAACTACATAACACAACTCCCTGCAACTACTTTGAAGAAAACTGCTCAGACAAGGTGTTTTGTCTGTGCACATACAAAAAAAAAAAAAAAAAAAAAAAAAAAAAAAAAAAAAAAAAAAAAAAAAAAAAAAAAAAATGCAGAGGCACTCACTGTATGTGTGAGGAGTGTAAAACACCATTGTGTATGAAACTATGTTTCAAAGAGTTCCACAAGCTGCAGAACCTCTAGGAACATGTCCAGTTACTGTACATTTGTGTATATATTATAGAACAATAGTAACAAGCAATTTTTTGTATTGTTGGTTTGTGTAAAAAAGTTTTGTAAACAATATAATGATAATGCTTGTGCAGTTTTTGTGTTGCACATGAGTGTATGCGTGTACATTGCACCTTACTTTGGTCTCACAGGCCACATAAGTTACTTGGGAAAAAAATATTGGAAAATACAAGAAACCTTCGAATTGGAGTAAATATAAGTGTACCGGGTGAGCAGCATTTGCCAGTGTTGCTATAGGCGGCTCATTTTCTGCCAATTTTACACCTCTGTATCGCGGTAACTACTGACTGCAAAATTTTTTTAAGGCTTAAAATACACTTGGCAAATTAATCATAACATTTTGGTAAGAAAAATAATGTTTTTTTTCTGAATATTTTGTGACAGGGAGACAGTTTCAGAATTGGGATTGCGACAGTCAAAGGGTTAAATGGAACGAAACATTCTCCAAAGTTGAAACTATATATTTGTAAACAAGGTTATGTCACAAAATAGCAAACGAAATTTCATGGGAATATCTTTATTATTACAAGAGCCAGAAAAGGCTAAAGTTTGAAACATTTTTAGCACATTGATATTTTTGCCCCACTTTGAGGCTCAATCATTATGTCAATTTCAAAAAAATGTAAATCCATAATAATTCCACTGGATTAAGTATAAGAAGTTGTGCAAGATAGCACAGTTTCATTTATTTTGGCAGAAAGTGAGAGAGATTATTTTGATTCGAAAGAGCCGAAATTTTGTAGGGTTGCAGTACATGGTCGTGGCATGGTGTCAAACAAAGGGTTCTATCTCAGCAACTATTTCACTGATGAATCTCAAACTTTACCATAGTCTGGGACATGGTAGATACGGCACACCAAGTTTCATCAAAATTTGTGATGGTGAGGTAGGCAGCCATGGTTCACTTGACATGCAATGACCCCACTACAAGTTCTCTGCATAATATTTACACCACAAATTCCCCTTAGACATAACATCTCCACTGCCACCAGCCTCTTTCTTGCTGCAACATTTACAACCTATGCTTCACACCCATATAAGTGTGTTGGTACCACTATATTTTTGTACATTCCCTTCTTTGCCTCAATGGATGTTTCTTGTCTCCACAGAAACCTCAATGCACCACTCACCTTTTTTCCTTCATCAATTCTATGGTTAACCTTGTTCTTCATAAACACACCTGCTGACAAATCTACTCCCAAATATCTGAACACATTCACTTCTTCCATACCTCCCTCCAATGTAATATCCAATTTTTCTTTGCCTAACTTGTTTGATACACTGGTCAACAACCTAAATGCTTCAGAGACCAGAGTAGCAATTTCCAACTAATTTTAGGTCACTGATAATGATGTTTTTTTTTTAACAAGTCGGCCGTCTCCCACCGAGGCAGGGTGACCCAAAAAGAAAGAAAATCCCCAAAAAGAAAATACTTTCATCATCCTTCTACACTTTCAACTCACTCACACATAATCACTGTTTTTGCAGAGGTGCTCAGAACACAACAGTTTAGAAGCATATACGTATAAAGAGACACAATATATCCCTCCAAACTGCTAATATCATAAAACCCCTCCTTTAGAGTGCAGGCACTGAACTTTCCATTTCCAGGACTCAAGTCCGGCTATATAAAATAACCGGTTTACCCGAATCCCTTCACTAAATATTACCCTGCTCACACTCCAACAAATCGTCAGGTCCCACATACCATTCGTCTCCATTCACTCCTATCGAACACTCTCATGCACGTCTGCTGGAAGTCCAAGCCCCTCGCCCACAAAACCTCCTTTACCCCTTCCTTCTAACCTTTTCGAGGACGACCCCTACCCCGCCTTCCTTCCCCTACAGATTTAAATGCTCTCCATGTCAGTCTACTTTGATCCATTCTCTCTAAATGACCAAACCACCTCAACAACCCCTCTTCAGCCCTCTGACTAATACTTTTATTAACTCCACACCTTTTCCTAATTTCCACACTCTGAATTTTCTGCATAATATTTACAACACACACTACCCTTAGACAGGACATCTCCACTTCCTCCAACTGCCTCCTCGCTGCTGCATTTACAACCCAAGCTTCACACCCATATAAGAGTGTTGGTACTACTATACTTGCATACATTCCCTTCTTTGCCTCAATAGATAACATTTTGTGTCTCCACATATACCTCAACGCACCACTCACCTTTTTTCCCTCATCAATCCTATGATTAACCTCATCCTTCATAAATCCATCCGCCGACACGTCAACTCCCAAGTATCTGAAAACATTCACTTCTTCCATACTCCTCCTCCCCAATTTGATATCCAATTTTTCTTTATCTAAATCATTTGATACCCTCATCACCTTACTCTTTTCTATGTTCACTTTCAACTTTCTACCTTTACACACACTCCCAAACTCATCCACTAACCTTTGCAATTTTTCTTTAGAATCTCCCATAAGCACAGTATCATCAGCAAAAAGCAACTGTGTCAATTCCCATTTTGTATTTGATTCCCCATAATTTAATCCCACCCCTCTCCCGAACACCCTAGCATTTACTTCTTTTACAACACCATCTATAAATATATTAAACAACCATGGTGACATTACACATCCCTGTCTAAGACCTACTTTTACCTGGAAGTAGTCTCCCTCCTACACACCCTAACGTGAACCTAACTATCCTCATAAAAACTCTTTACAGCATTTAGTAACGTACCACCTATTCCATATACTTGCAACATCTGCCACATTGCTCCCCTATCCACTCTATCATATGCCTTTTCTAAATCCATAAATGCAATAAAAACTTCCCTATCTTTTTCTAAATACTGTTCACATACATGCTTCAATGTAAACACTTGATCTACACATCCCCTACCCACGCTGAAACCTCCTTGCTCATCCGCAATCCTACATTCTATCTTACCTCTAATTCTTTCAATTATAACCCTACTGTACACTTTTCCTGGTATACTTAGTAAACTTATTCCTTTATAATTTTTACAATCTCTTTTGTCCCCCTTCCCTTTATATAAAGAGACTATACATGCTCTCTGTCAATCCCTAGGAACCTTCCCCTCTTTCATGCATTTATTAAACAAAAACACCAACCACTCCAACACTATATCCCCCCCTGCTTTTAACATTTCAGTCATGATCCCGTCAGTTCCAGCTGCTTTACCTGCTTTCATTCTATGTAATGCCTCATGCACCTCCCCCACACTCACATCCTGTTCTTCTTCACTCGTGAAAGATGGTATACCTCCCTGGCCAGTGCATGAAATTACCGCTTCCCTTTCGTCGTTGACATTTAAAAGTTCCTCAAAATATTTTCACCATCTACCCAATACCTCCAGCTCCCCATCTACTGACTCCCCTTCACCGTTTTTAACCGACAAATCCATTCTTTCCCTAGTCTTTCTTAACTTGTTTAACTCCCAAATTTTTTCTTATTTTCATTAAAATTTCTTGACAGTGCCTCTCCCACTCTATCATCTGCTCTCCTTTTGCACTCTATCACCACTCTCTTTACCTTTCTTTTACTCTCCATATACGTACTCTACTCTTCTTATAACGTTTCTGCTTTGTAAAAACCTCTCATAAGCTAACTTTTTCTCTTTTATCACACCCTTTACTTCATCATTCCACCAATCACTCCTCTTTCCTCCTGCACCCACCCTCCTATAACCACAAACTTCTGCCCCACATTCTAATACTGCATTTTTAAAACTATTCCAACCCTCTTCAACCCCCCTACTACTCATACTTGCACCAGCCCACCTTTCTGTCAATAGTTGCTTATCTCTCACCCAAACTTCCTCCTCCCTTAGTTTATACACTTTTTCCTCTTTCTTGCTTGTTGTTGCCATTTTCCTCTTTTCCCATCTTCCTCTTAATTTAACTGTAGCTACAACTAAATAATGATCCGATATATCAGTTGCCCCTCTATAAACGTGTACATCCTGGAACCTACCCATCAACCTTTTATCCACCAATACATAATCTAACAAACTACTTTCATTACGTGCTATATCATACCTTGTACGTATATTTATTAATCCTCTTCTTCATAAAATATGTATTATTACCAAACCTCTTTCTACACATAGCTCAATTAAAGGCTCCCCATTTTCATTTAACCCTGGCACCCCAAATTTACCTACTACTCCCTCCACAACATTTTTGCCCACTTTAGCATTGAAATCCCCAACCACCATTACTCTCACACTTGGTTCAAAACTCCCCACGCATTCACTCAACATATCCCAAAATCTCTCTCTCTCCTCTACACTTCTCTCTTCTCCAGGTGCATATACGCTTACTATAACCCATTTTTCACATCCAACCTTTATTTTACTCCACATAATCCTTGAATTAATACATTTATAGCCCCTCTTTTCCTGCCATAACTTATCCTTCAACATTACTGCTACTCCTTCTTTAGCTCTAACTATCTGAAACCCCCTGACCTAATCCCATTTATTCCTCTCTACTGAAACTCTCCCACCCCCTTCAGCTTTGTTTCATTTAAAGCCAGGACATCCGGCTTCTTCTCATTCATAACATCCACAATCATCTCTTTCTTACTTCCCACATTGACAATTTTCTTCTTCTTAGTCTTTTTAGTAATTATTACATGAAAAGGGGTTACTAGCTCATTGTTCCCGGCATTTTAGTTGACTAAAATGATAATGAATATCATGGTTAAAATTGTTTGTTAGCTCTACTTTTCAATGCACACCTACGTGTCACAACAGGTTCAAACAGGCTTGTGGCAGTGTGTTTCTTAACACACTCGCAGTTTCGCTGCCCGCCATTATTGCTCCAGTAGTCATAGAAGGTGGTTGTGCTGTGCAAGGTTATATTTTGAGGTGAAAGGTATGTGATTTTCTTAGCCAAACACTTTTCAAACTTATAATAAATATTCACTGAGCAAGCTATTGATATGAATGTGAGGCATATTATATTAATTGTATTTTCCTACTGAAAGATATAAACACTTCTGCTTTGCTGTCATGCTCTGTATTATAATGATAAATTAATTAATAAATTTTCTGTTTATCTTCTGTTTGTTGTCTTCTTCTTCCAGATGCCTCGTACTTATGTAAATAGGGCAAACAACTTCTGCTACATTTGTGGTGAGGTTACCTTTGCATCACAAAAGTGCCGTATAACTGCACTGCTATGGTTATAAAGGCATATCACCTATATTTTGGATGCAAGATTGGTGACCAGGATAAGAACTGGGCTAAACACACATGCTGCAAAACCTGCGCTACTAATCTTCGCCAATGGTTGAACAGGAAGAGGAAAGGAATGCCTTTTGCTATGCCAATGACATGGTGAGAGCCAAAAGACCATACCAACAATTGTTATTTCAGCATGGTACCTCCAGTACAAAAGGGCTTATCAAAGAAAAAAAAGGGGTCCACTGAATATTCAAACATTCCATCAGCTATTCACTCAGTTCCACAGGCAGAAGGTTTACCCATTCCTGATGCACCAACTTCGGCATCCTTCGAGTCAGATGAAGAATGTAATGAGGAGGAAAAAGAGAAGGATGACAGTGCTGGACTGCTAGATTACAGAGTGACCAAAACTTTGATGAAGCACACTCCTCTAGGCCACATCTCATAACAAAAGGGGAGCTCCATGACCTTATCAGGGATCTGCAACTATCCAAAAATAAGGCAGACCTGCTAAGCTCTGGTCTTCAACAGTGGAATCTCCTAGCAGCTGATGTGAAGATTTCATAATTTCGTGACAGTAAGCAGCAGTTCAACGATTTCTTCATGATGGAAGGTGATTTAGTGGCCTGCAACAATATCAATGGTCTGATGTAAGCACTTGGCATCGACTACAAACCCAGTCACTGGAGGCTGTTCATAGATTCATCAAAAACGAGTCTGAAAGGTGTCTTGCTGCATAATGGCAATAGTAAACTATCAGTTCCTTTGGGCTATGCACCACATATGAACGAAACTTATGAGAATATAAAGCCTATGTTGCAATGCATGAAATATGATGAACATCAATGGTGGCTCTGTGGTGACTTAAAGGTTGTTGTTCTTGTGATGGGCTTGCAAGGCAGACACACCAAGTACTGTGTGATGAATGGTTTGAAAAACCGACAAGTTGAAGATTGAGACACTTATGCAGCATATGGGAATCTTTATTCAGGAAACGTTTCGCCACACAGTGGCTTCATCAGTCCAATACAAAGAGGAAGGCGTAAGGAGAGGAGGAGAATGAGGTAATCAGTCCCTCAACCTGGAGTCGATGTGTTCAGTCCATCAATCTTGTAGAATGTACAGCATAGGGCCGTAGACGTGGCTTATATACTGTAGTGAGGTGACGTGAAGCAGGTGGAGGCGGGGTCATAGTGGTACCATCCACTAGTCGAAGTAGGTCTTCGTCCAAAGGTTGAACAAGTGTTGAAGAATTCTTTGTAACAAGATCCCATGATGCTGCAGTGTCTGACAGTTGTGATGAATGGTTTGAAAAACCGACAAGTTGAAGATTGAGACACTTATGCAGCATATGGGAATCTTTATTCAGGAAACGTTTCGCCACACAGTGGCTTCATCAGTCCAATACAAAGAGGAAGGCGTAAGGAGAGGAGGAGAATGAGGTAATCAGTCCCTCAACCTGGAGTCGATGTGTTCAGTCCATCAATCTTGTAGAATGTACAGCATAGGGCCGTAGACGTGGCTTATATACTGTAGTGAGGTGACGTGAAGCAGGTGGAGGCGGGGTCATAGTGGTACCATCCACTAGTCGAAGTAGGTCTTCGTCCAAAGGTTGAACAAGTGTTGAAGAATTCTTTGTAACAAGATCCCATGATGCTGCAGTGTCTGACAGTTGTGATGAATGGTTTGAAAAACCGACAAGTTGAAGATTGAGACACTTATGCAGCATATGGGAATCTTTATTCAGGAAACGTTTCGCCACACAGTGGCTTCATCAGTCCAATACAAAGAGGAAGGCGTAAGGAGAGGAGGAGAATGAGGTAATCAGTCCCTCAACCTGGAGTCGATGTGTTCAGTCCATCAATCTTGTAGAATGTACAGCATAGGGCCGTAGACGTGGCTTATATACTGTAGTGAGGTGACGTGAAGCAGGTGGAGGCGGGGTCATAGTGGTACCATCCACTAGTCGAAGTAGGTCTTCGTCCAAAGGTTGAACAAGTGTTGAAGAATTCTTTGTAACAAGATCCCATGATGCTGCAGTGTCTGACAGTTGTGATGAATGGTTTGAAAAACCGACAAGTTGAAGATTGAGACACTTATGCAGCATATGGGAATCTTTATTCAGGAAACGTTTCGCCACACAGTGGCTTCATCAGTCCAATACAAAGAGGAAGGCGTAAGGAGAGGAGGAGAATGAGGTAATCAGTCCCTCAACCTGGAGTCGATGTGTTCAGTCCATCAATCTTGTAGAATGTACAGCATAGGGCCGTAGACGTGGCTTATATACTGTAGTGAGGTGACGTGAAGCAGGTGGAGGCGGGGTCATAGTGGTACCATCCACTAGTCGAAGTAGGTCTAGTTCTATTATATATTTACAAGTGTACAGGAACTTTACGTGTTCCTTGAGGTGGATGACAAAGCACTTTGTCTGGGAAACTGGGGAGTCAGTAGCTAGCTTGTGTCGCCACTCACTCAGTCTTGGCTGGTGTCTCATGCCACCAACACCTATTGACCATATGGTACACGGTATATGTTACAGGGTACCATATGGTACATTGTACTATATGGTAAAGGGTACCATGCAGTACAGGATAACATATGGTGCAGGGTACCATATGGTACAAGGTACCATATGGTACAGGGTACCATATGGTACAGGGTACCATATGGTGCAGGGTACAATATGGTGCAGGGTACCATATGGTGCAGGGTACCATATGGTACAGGGTACCATATAGTACAGGGTACCATATGGTACAGGGTACCATATGGTACAGGGTACCATATGGTACAGGGTACCATATGGTACAGGGTACCATATGGTACAGATACAGGGATAACTATAGAAATAAGTCACCCTGACTTTTTTGCGTTATCCTAGGATTTTATACATATGCTACTATGTACGATAATCTATGTAATTGTATTTCTGTACACCTGAATAAACTTACTCAAGTGCATGTGGCATCATAAGTAAGTTTATTTAGTTATACACAAATAAAGTTACATAGAATATCATACTTAGCAGCATATGTTTGGAGAACCTAGGATAACCCAAAAAAGTCAGACAGATTTATTTCCATTAGGGTCTCAGTACCCTGTACCATATGGTACAATGTACTATATGGTACAATGTACTATATGGTACAATGTACTATATGGTACAATGTACTATACGTACATTGTACCATATGGTACCATTGTATGACATGGCACCATTGTACCATATGGTACCATTGTACCATATGGCACAATGGTACCATATGGTTCAAAACCATAGAATTCGTCTTCAGCTTCACTTCCATCAGTCTTAGAACTGTAAGTTGTGAAGAGGAGAGTCAGAATTCGCCCGGAGAGTGAGTGGGGAGTGAGAGCATCTTGCTGCCAGGCACTATGAACAAAGCTACTTTGCCGGCGTTCCCACAATGCCATGTGGGCGTCCAGATTTTTTCTATGGTGTGCACACTGACCACCCAGATCCATTCTCTTAGATGTATGCCTACCAGCCTTCTCATGCTAAATTTGACGGCGCTAGAATTTTGGCGTAGATCTACGGTTTGGACCCTGAACGTAAAGCCGTAGATCTACGGGACGGACCCTGAAAGGGTTAATACTCTACTAAGAATAGAATACATGACACTTACCTTTGTTGAAGATCTGGTGATGATTGATAGGATGGGAGCAGGGGAGTGTGGAAGTTGTTATTGTTTAGAAGGGGAATCCCCTTCCATTAGGACTTGAGGTATCAAGTCCTTTTCTGGGGTTACTTCTTTTCTTCTTTTAATGCCACTAGGATCAGCTTGAGTTACTGGACCTCTGTCGCACAACAAATCTGTCCAAAGAGCTCTGTACCTCCCGTTCCTTTAAGACTTTCCTAAAATGGGCCATAACATTGTCATTGTACAGGTTGCCAACACGGCTTGCAGTAGCTGTGACAGGGTGATTTTCATCTGCAAAGGTTTGCAGTTCAACCCGCTTTGCACACATTTCCTTAATCTTTGAAGTAGGCAACTTCCTCAATTTCTCTCTTCCCTCATCTGAAGCAGTTTCCTCAGGTCTGGCCTCTTGCTGTTGAAGATGATCTTGCAGCTCATCAGTGGTTAATTCTTCATTGTCCTCCTCCACCAACTCCTCCACATCCTCCCCACTAACCTCCAACCCAAGGACTTCCCCAATGCCACAATGGATTCCACAACTGGCATACGCGCCTCAGGGTTCGCCTCAAACCCTTCAAAATCCCTTTCTTCTACGCATTGTGGCCACAGTTTCTTCCAAGCAGAGTTTAAGGTCCTCTTAGTCACTCCCTCCCAAGCCTTACCTATAAGGTTTACACAACTGAGGATGCTAAAGTGATCTTTCCAAAACTCTCTTAGAGTCAGTCGAGTGTCTGAGGTCACTTCAAAGCACTTTTGACACATAGCTTTTGTGTAGAGTTTTTTGAAGTTTGAAATGACCTGCTGGTCCATGGGCTGCAGGAGAGGAGAGGTATTAGGAGGCAAAAACTTCACCTTAATGAAGCTCATGTCCCCAGAAATTCGCTCTGCCAAGTCTAAAGGATGACCAGGAGCATTGTCTAATACCAGGAGGCACTTAAGGTCCAATTTCTTTTCCATTAGGTAATTTTTCACAGTGGGAGCACATGTATGGTGTAACCAGTCATAGAAAAAGTCCCTATTGACCCATGCCTTACTGTTTGCCCTCCACAGCACACACAAATTAGCCTTGAGGACATTGTTTTTCCTGAACACTCTGGGAGTTTCAGAGTGATATACCAATAAAGGTTTCATTTTGTAATCACCACTAGCATTACCACACATCAGAAGAGTAAGCCTGTCTTTCATAGGCTTATGTCCTGGGAGTGCCTTTCCCTCCTGAGTAATGTAGGTCCTGCTTGGCATTTTCTTCCAAAACAGGCCTGTTTCGTCACAATTAAACACTTGTTCAGGTTGCAATTCGTCACTGTCTATGTACTCCTTGAATTCCTTCACATATTTTTCAGCCGCTTTTTGGTCTGAACTGGCAGCCTCACCATGCCTTATCACACTATGCATTCCACTACAATTCTTATATCTCTCAAACCAACCTTTGCTGGCTTTAAATTCACTCACATCACAACTAGTTACAGGCATTTTTCTAATTAAATCCTCATGCAACTTCCTAGCCTTTTCACATATGATCGCTTGAGAGATGAAATCTCCTGCTATCTGTTTTTCGTTTATCCACACCAATAACAGTCTCTCAACATCTTCTATCACTTGTGATCTCTGTTTCGAAAACAAACTTGTGCCTTTTGCAAGAACAGCTTCCTTTGATTGCCGTTTTGTTGGCCAAGATAGCAGCGATGGTTGATTGGGGTTTGGTATACAACCTGGCCAGCTCCGAGACACGCACTCCACTTTCGTACTTAGCTATTATCTCTTTCCTCGTTTCCATAGTAATTTTCACCCTTTTTACCACAGGGTTGGCACTAGAGGGTTTCTTGGGGCCCATGTTGACTTATTTTGCAGCTACAAGCACTAAAATCACCGTGATAATATGAAATGTACCGAATGTATGCTTAGATGCGACCGCACTTGCTAGCTTGTAAACACTGGCACCCACGGGGCAGCTGAGGCCATGTGGGACGCGTCCCGGATGAATCGAGTGAGACAAGTTTTATATCGTGAGGTGAGGCAAAATTTTTGCATTCAAATGCTTCGTATAGCAGATTTAACGTAACGGAATGCGTTCGTAAGGTGGGGTCCACTGTACAGCCTCTCCTCACTTAACGACAGAGTTCTGTTCCTAAGACCTCATCGGTAAATGAATTCGTCGGTAAGTGAAGAGCATACTATAATGGTAGTGGGTTTGTGTTAACAATCTTTGACATTGTTTTAATGTCACTTTTGCACAATTTATAGCATTTCTGGTATATTTTTAAATGTTTATACAGTAGTGTACTGTACATATATTGTAATAAACAGAATAGAGGAAATCAGCTCTAACATACATTATTTAGGTATGAATACAGGTCAAAGAGCCCGTCGTAAGTCCGAGTCGTCGGTAAACAAGTACATCGTCAAGCGAGGAGAGGCTATATTACATGTCTCGCACCTTTAAACCTATAGCCAATAAGCATTTTTCAAGGTGATATTTGGATTCAAGACATGAAAATACATAAGAATTAACTAATCTCATTAAGAAGCATTCAAATTTTCGAAAACTGTTGATCAGCATACCCTTATCTCCTTACTTTTATCTATGTTCACTTTCAACTTACTTTCTTTACACACCCTGTGGAGAAATTTTCTCCAGAAGGGGAGGTATCAGCCCCTTTCAGCCCTTTTCAGCCCTGAAGGGCCAACCCTCTCAGAAGGGACAAGCATCTTGTTTACTGCTACATCAAGTAATTACCAGCAGATGTCTAACCAGCGTGTACGAGTTACATGGTCACGCGGCTCTTTGCAAGAGACCAGTGTTGCAAATGTGTAGTTTAAATAAGATACAATCAATCTCTTACCTTAGCAGGACAATTAAGGAAAATCCCATACCCACTTTATTACCATGGTAAAGATAGTGTACATTGTTGTATATGTTTAAGACAGCAAGAATCAAGCATTCTGCATTGCTTCATAGTGGAAGTTTGGCAAGGAGGGGAAATGTGCTAGGTCAGCTTTTCCTTTATGCTAGAGGACAAGCAAGGTGGGGCGAGAGGTGTCGGAGGTTAGATTGCTTTTGACCCTGCTGGGGAACACACTGATGCTGGGATAACCAACAAAGAACACTGATCCGAGCATTTTTGTGCATAAAAGTATCTCAATAGACACCTACAGAGAAGTGTGATCAGCTTCTTTACTGGCATTATGGTGAACAAATCTTGATGAACAGTGTAACAAAGTGTTGTGATCCTACGAGAAGTGCGATATTCTTCAACGAACACTATTCTTCAATCAAGACACCTATATACGAGTCACATATGGGTCCAATACAGATACCCAGGTAAGCCTCATAAGTAATGAGACTAGCTAGATCAGCTGCACAGCAGATAGCTACTGCATTTTTACTAGATGTACCATACACTCGGTTATGGGAGGGCCATCAAGCCCACACCCAATCAGTTTCTGAGATATGCTGACATAATACCCCCCTAGGGGCAATTATATTCACCCATAATAAATTATTTTCCAGCCCGTGAGGAAATGCATACGACAGCTTCTCAAGATATCGCCTGCAGGGACGGCTGTGTAGGCGAAAGCTGTTTTTCAAGCTAAGTTTCCCTACAGTCCACTATTTAATCTTTGACTTACCTTATAGCATTATCCTCAACACAACCTCCCAAACTCATCCACTAACCTTAGCAACTTTTCTTTAGATTCTCCCATAAGCACAGTATCATCAGCAAAAAAGTTACTGTTTTAACTTTCATTTTGCATTTGATTCGTTTTATTTCTTTTCATCTCCATGGAAGAAAGGAATAAGAATCTTTCCTCTGTAAATCATGCATGTCATAAAAACTGATTAAGATGCCAGAAGCATGGAGCTAGTAACCCCTTCTGTATAAATTACTAAAAGCTAAAAAAAAAAAAAAAAGAAAAAAAAAAAAATTTTTTTTTTACTTCTCAAACCCTAATTCTACCATAGTATTAATCTCCAGACCTGAAGCAATATTTTCATGGAATAAACAAGAGTTATACTGCAGCATTATCATTTCCAGTACTTATAGGCCATTAAATATTTTATTGAAAAAAAAAAATTAAAACATTTAATTCAATAATTTAATGCCTATTAAAATTAATTTCAACAAAATACTACATGGTTAATTTACCTGCAAGCTGGAGGGACTTTGCCAAGGAACACTGCAAAAGTTACAGGAAGGCGAGGCTTTCTGGGATGCTGAGATTTTCCACCTCCCATTTGCTCCTGACCCTCATCATCCAGGTCTGCCGACCCTAGACGATCGTGCTCATTGGTAGCCTCTACAGTCCTCCTTACAATCCGGTTCTTCTTGCTCACATTAATTGTGACCTTTGTTGGATACTAAATATGAATGAACAATCAAATAAACAGATCATAAGTCACAACTGTCACATTAATATTGTTTTCTATCCACCACCTTCTATCAAATGGATTAAATTCTTCTGGATTAATGTTGTCTGCCCAGTTCCACATGCAGCTATAATATATAGTACACAGAGAGATTAACAGTCTAGTTCTTGAATAATATAGTGCAATTTTTTCTTAAGTTATGTACTTTCAAAAATAATAAGTTTTATAATTTATAATAGGCAAAATTCATTATTCTGTGATAGAGTCCAAGTATACTATTGTTTATGTAATTTGGATTTATTCAGCTTATGATGGGGTACAAACCTAATTGCCAACTATTACTTAAATGCACAATAAAGGACATATGGAAGTCTCCCTCACAAGGTCATGTTTACAACCAAGAACTATAAATCTTAGAAATAATTTTCAGTGTAAAATTAACCACTCACCTGGATATTTTTTTGTCCTTTATCTTCACTCTCTGATATATATCTGCCTCTTGCTCTACTAATTCCTCTACCTCTGCCACCAACTCGTGCTCCACGGACCCCTCGAGCACCACCACGTCCACGGCCACTAGCTCTTAGTTCTTCCACAGAGGGAAGGTCTGCTCCATCAGCTAAAGTTACATCTTTTCCTGCTCTAAATAAAAAAAATGAAGCATGAGAGATTTTTTAAGAAAATTTTTTTAACTAGCTTTATTTTGAATGCTGGGCAATCAGGCAAAATATCCCATCCCACAATAACCCTCTGCATAATTCAAATCTAGAGCAACCGTGGTAAATATAATAATTTCACACAGACATGTCTCCATGCCTTTTCTAAATTGACAAAATGAATAAGCAGAACCAGGTAGGGTTTCGGATTGTATACTCTCCTGGAGAGTGAGCAAGTTAACATCTATGAAGAGATTCAAGGAAATTTGTTAGCCAGACTTGAGTTCCAAAGAAATACAGTGCTGAAAGATGGGTGGGGATGTTGCAGTTTGGATGGTCACTTAAACTGCAGTGTCTGTACACTTCTGGAAAAGCAGTAATGGAATACAGGTCTGCCATCACAAATCCGGCAATCAGTTATTTGGTTTCTTCAGTTATTTGGTACTAATTTTGGATAGCATAATTTCAAATTTCCAGGGTCGCCACACCAACCTGCTGGTACTGTTTGGTGGCACTACTTGCTGCGTAAGTCATTCCAATTTCTTTTTCTCCATTTATTGTTATAACCTGTTTACTTTTAGCCCTAGCCATGGCTCCAATGAATACAAGAAATGCTTCTCATTATGTAAAGCACCTACACAGTACATTATCCATTAAAGATAAGGTGGCTTTGAAGCCACTGGCAGTTACCATGAGCTCAGTCTCATGATGCAGGAGAGTACACTTTATTATTATGCTAATATCAACATTACAGTTTGTTTGCCTATCACAATTGATCTAATATGACATAATAAACAATATAAATAACATAAAACATGTTAAATTTTCCAGAATAAATAATATTTGACATAATACCGAGCAGTTCGACAGAGGTATGAAGAGGATATGGCATACAAATACCATTCTCCTATCCCTGTCTTGGGGGCTTATATAAGAGAAAACGGAGTATAGCACAGGGATAACTGTGATATACACTCGTACTCCACAATAAACCTTAAACAAAAAAGTTATTTTCTCTATATAGATTATCACACACAGCAGCATATGTGTAGAGAACCTAGGATAACCCAAAAAAGTCAACGTGGCTTATTTCTAGACCTGGCTTGGGCTAGCCATATGTGATTTTTGGTAAATATTCGATTCCCAGTCACCGTAGAAACAATTGGCGTGTTTCTTTACACCTGTTGCCTATGTTCACCCATCAGTAAATGGGTACCTGGGTGTTAGCCAACTGGTGTGGGTGTTATCCTGGGACACTGACCTAATTTGCTTGAAATACTCAGCATAACAAGCGGCTTTCTATATAGTACAGTGGACCCTCGACCAACGCTGGCATTGTATAACGCTAAATCCGACTAGCGATACATTTTAACGCAAAAATTTTGCCTCAACTAGCGCTAAAAAACTCGACCAACGCGATTCATTCTGTTCGAGATGCGTCCACATGTGGCCTGAGCGCGCCTCACTTGTCCCGTAGGTGCCAGTGTTTACAAGCCAGCCAGCCACTGCGGTCCCATCCAAACATACAATCAGAACATTTCATATTATCACAGCGTTTTTAGTGATTGCACCTGCAAAATAAGTCACCATGGGCCCCAAGAAAGCTTCTAGTGCCAACCCTACAGCAAAAAGGGTGAGAATCACTATGAATATGAAGAAAGAGATCATTGCTAAGTATGAAAGTGGAGTGCGTGTCTACTAGCTGGCCAGGTTGTACACAAAACCCCAATCAACCATCACTACTATTGTGGCCAAGAAAACGGCAATCAAGGAAGCTGTTCTTGCCAAAGGTGCAACTATGTTTTCGAAACTGAGATCGCAAGTGATAGAAGATGATGAGAGACTGTTATTGGTGTGGATAAACAAAAAACAGACAGCAGGAGATTTCATCTCTCAAGCGATCATATGTGAAAAGGCTAGGAAGTTGCATGACTATTTAATTAAAAAAATACCTGCAACTAATGGTGATGTGAATGAATTTGAGGCCAGCAAAGGTTGGTTTGAGAGATTTAAGAATCGTAGTGGCATACATAGTGTGATAAGGCATGGTGAGGCTGCCAGTTTGGACCACAAAGCGGCTGAAAAATACGTGCAGGAATTTAAGGAGTACATAGAAAGTGAAGGACTGAAACCTGAACAAGTGTTTAATTGTGACGAAACAGGCCTGTTTTGGTAGAAAATGCCAAGCAGGACCTACATTCCTCAGGAGGAAAAGGCACTCCCAGGACATAAGCCAATGAAAGACAGGCTTACTCTGTTGATGTGTGCTAATGCTAGTGGTGATTGCAAAGTGAAGCCTTCATTGGTGTATCACTCGGAAACTCCCAGAGTGTTCAGGAAAAACAATGTCCTCAAGGCTAATTTGTGTGTGCTGTGGAGGGCAAACAGTAAGGCATGGGTCACTAGGGACTTTCTCTATGACTGGTTACACCATGCATTTGCCCCCACTGTGAAAAATTACCTCCTGGAAAATAAATTGGACCTTAAGTGCCTCCTTTTATTAGACAATGCTCCTGGTCATCCTTCAGACATGGCAGAGCGACTTTCTGCAGACATGAACTTCATTAAGGTGAAGTTTTTGTCTCCTAATACCACTCCTCTCCTGCAGCCCATGGACCAGCAGGTCATTGCAAACTTCAAAAAACTCTACACAAAAGCTATGTTTGAAAGGTGCTTAGAAACTCAAGAAACTCAACTGACTCTAAGAGAGTTTTGGAGAGATCACTTTAGCATCCTCAATTGTGTAAACATTATAAGTAAGGCTTGGGAGGAAGTGACAAAGAGGACCTTGAACTCTGCTTGGAAAAAACTGTAGCCAGAATGTGTAGACAAAAGGGATTTTGAAGGGTTTGAGGCTAACCCTGGGAATCCTATGCCAGTTGAGGAATCCATTGTGGCATTGGGGAAGTCCTTGGGGTTGGAGGTTAGTGGGGAGGATGTGGAAGAGTTGGTGGAGGAGGACAATGAAGAACTAACCACTGATGAGCTGCTAGATCATCTTCAACAGCAAGAGGCCAGACCTGAGGAAACTGCTTCGGAGGAGGGGATAGAGAAATTGAGGAAGTTGCCTACTTCAAAGATTAAGGAAATGTGTGCAATGTGGCTTAAAGTGCAAACCTTTTTTGATGAAAATCACCCTCACACAGCTATTGCAAGCTGTGCTGGTGACTATTACACTGACAATGTTGTGAAACACTTTAGGAATGTCATAAAGGAACGGGAGGTACAGGCCTCTATGGACAGATATGTTGTGTGACAGAGGTCCAGTGACTCTGAAGCTGGTCCTAGTGGCATTAAAAGAAGAAGGGAAGTAACCCCGGAAAAGGACTTGCCACCTCAAGTCCTAATGGAAGGGGATTTCCCTTCTAAACATTAACACCAACACTCTCCCCTCCTCCCATCCCATCAATCATCACCAGATCTTCAATAAAGGTAAGTGTCATGTAACTGTGCATGTCTTCTTCAGTTTGTGTGTATTAAAATTAATATTTCATGTGGTAAAATTTTTTTTTTCAATACTTTGGGGTGTCAGGAACGGATTAATTTGATTTCCATTATTTCTTATGGGGAAAATTAACTCAACTAACAATAATTTTGATTAACGATGAGCTCTCAGGAACAGATTAATATCGTTGGTCGAGGGTACACTGTAGTATGTCACTGATGTCAGCTAGGCCTGTATACCTTGTACATGTACGTGTAGTAGATAAAGATATTATTATTATTTTATTATTTTCTCAGTTGTTTGTTGGGTTATCTTACTGAAACTTGGGCAATGTATGATGGAAAGATACTTCTTAACGTACACCAAAAATGAAAGAAATCAGACCATAAATAGAGGAGTTCACTTCTTAGCCATTAGCGGCCGCTTAGCGGTATATTTTTGTATGGTTTTTATGGTTATATTCTCATTTTTTCAGTCACATTTGATAGAATGAAAGATATTTTACAGAAATAGATATGATTTTGATTGTTTTCATGATGAAAAGTACCTTGAAAGTGCGCTCACAGTAGCGAAAATGTTATATTCTTCAGCGAAGCTCAAGCGTAAACATATGACATCACCGTCTAATACCTGTCCGCCTGCCAGTCCAAATTCCAATACGTAGTCAAGAATGGGTTGACATTATTTATACAATTATTACAATAATGCAGCAGTCTGCATAACAGTAAATCTTCTATTTTTTTGTGAATAAAAATTCCAAATGATAAGCAAGAGTAATATAAGAGGGACCTGTAGCCGTGACTAATGAACAGAGAAAATGTTATTTTAGTGCCAGGAATGTCCGCATTGTTTATTCTGGACCCTATTTTGAAATTGGCATTGTGGAAATTTGTGTGAAATCAGCCAAATTGCCAATTTCTGACCACTTTATTGGGAAGTTGAAATTAGTGAATGGGCGGTTTCTTGTACTCAGTTGACAGACTAGAAGTAAATAAGTTTATTCAGGTATACAGAAATACAGTTACATAGATTATCATACATAGTAACGTATGTATAGAGAACCTAGGATAACCCAGAAAAGTCAGACAAAGTGACTTATTCCCAGTACCTGGCTTGGGCTTGCCATATATGATTTTTGGTAAGTATTTTTTTTTCTCAGTTGTTTGTTGGGCTGTCTTATTGAAACTTGGGCAATGTATGATGGAAAGATGCTTCTTAACGTACAACAAAAATAAAAAAGATGGACGATAAATAAGGGAGTTCACTTCTCAGCCATTAGCCGCCTCTTTGCAGTATATTTTCGGATGGTTTTTATGGTTGTATTCTCATTTTTTTGGACTCGTTTGATAGAATGGAAGATATATTACAGAAATAGACATGATTTTGATTGTTTTCATGACGAACAGTACCTTGAAATTGAGCTCAAATTAGCAGAAATGTTCGATTTTTGCTGATGTTCAATGAACTTTGTGCAAGTCAAGTGAATTCTAACCTAACCACTCTGTAATCCGGAAAACTCAATAATCCAGCACACTACAGGTCCCAATGATGCTGGATTTGTGATGGAGGACCTGTATGTGATGGCAATGTCAGCAACACATCCGAAGAAAAAAAGTAGTTGAAAGATGGGTGGAGATGTTGCGGTCTGGATGGTCACTTAACCCTTTCAGGGTCCGTCCCATAGATCTACGGCTTTACGTTCAGGGTCCAAACCGTAGATCTACGCCATGAGCTCAGCTCACTCTGATAAACTGTGAGTGGTACATTTGGGCCTAGATATGAGAGAATACATCTATGTGGTATGTGTGCACCACATAAAACAGATCCTGCAGCACACTGTGTATAATGAGAGAAAAAAAATGAAATCATGATTTTTCGATTAAAACAGCAACTTTGCAGTGTTTTTTCGTATGTTTTTTATAGTTGTATTTGCGATTTCTTGGTCTCATTTGATAGAATGGAAGACATATTACAGAAATAGAGATGATTGTGATTGGTTTTAGCACTGGAAATGGCTTGAAACTGAGCTCAAAGTAGCAGAAATGTTAAATTTTTGCCGATATTCAAGAGTAAACAAACGACCTCACACATCTAATACACGTCAGCTGGTGGGTCTAATATACATTCACAAATATGGTGATGATATTTATACAATTATTACAATGTTGCATAACAGTAAATCTTCTATTTTATGGTGTGAATAAAAATTCATTATGTGAATAAAAAATCAAAATGGAATTTATTTGTAAAGCCTCAAAACATAACTAATGAACAGAGGAAATGTTAGTTTAGTGCCAAGAATGCCTACATTGTTCATTCTGGACCCTATTTTGAAATTGGAATATTTTGAACTTTGTGTTAAATTGGCCAAATTAACAATTTCCGATCACTTTATTTTGTAGTTGAAACAGTTGATTTGGCGATTTCTTGTGCTCAATCGATAGAATAGAAGTAATACTAGTGAAATAGCTAAGAATTTGGTTGATTGGAATAATGTAATTGGCCTAAAATGGGAGTCAAAGTCGGCAAAATCGCCGATTCGTAAATATCGCTGAGACATCAAAATTCGCGAGAGCATAATTTCGTCAATTTTCCATCAAATTTCGTACTTTTTGTTTTATTACCTTCACAAAAAGATTCTCTACGATTTCATAAGAAAAAATAACAATTTTTTTTTTTGAAAATTCTTGGACACTGGTGCGTGACTCCAGATTTGGGCCTTGGACCCTGAAAGGGTTAAACTGTGGTGTCTGTACACTTCTGGAAAAACAGTAATGGAATAAGTGATGGCAAAGTCAGCGACACAGTGAAAAAAATACTAGGGTAAGATTCTGCAATACAGCGTCTCCTCACTTAGCGACGTACTCATTTACTGACTGCTTGGACTTACGACCAGCTCTCCAACCAGTGTGCAGACCTACATAATGTATATTAGAGCTGATTTCCTCTATTCTGTTTATTACAGTATACAGTACACTACTGTATAAACATTTAAAAACATATTAGAATGTTATAAATGATGCAAAGGTGACATTAAAAAAATATCTAAAGATGGTCGACACAAACCCACTACCAGTATAGTATGCTCCTCGCTTAACGACCGATTCACTTACAAACCTACTCTTAGGAATGGAAGCCCGTCATTAGCCCTTTCAGTGTTGGTCCCATAATATTACGGCTTCAGGGCCAGTTTTGGTCCCGTAATACTATACCAAAATTCTAGCTCCTTCAAATCTGGTGGAAGAAAGCTGGTAGGCCTACATATGAAAGAATGGGTCTGCGTGTTCAGTGTGCATAGCATAAAAAAAATCCTGCAGCATGCAGTGCTTAATGAGAAAAAAAAAACTCCTACTGTGTTTTTGGTTTAAAACAGCGAATTTGCGGTGTATTTTTGTTGTATTCTCACTTTCTTGGTCTCATTGATAGACTGGAAGATATCTTATAGAAATGAAGATGATTTTGATTGCTTTCACAACGAAAAGTACCTTGAAATTGAGCTCGAAGTAGCAGAAATGTTCGATTATTGCCAGTGTTCATGAGTAAACAAATGATGTCACTATCCAATACGTGTCCAACTGGCCAGTCTAATATGCAGTCACAAACGGGTTGACATTATTTATACAATTATTATATTAATGTATTAGTCTACATAACGGTAAATCTTAAATAACAGCAACAGTAAATCTTTCATAGGTAGTAGGTTGGTAGACAGCAACCATTCGGGAAGGTACAACCGTCTTACCTAGTGAGCGTAAAAAGGAAGCCTGTGTTTGTTTTACATGATGATGGGATAGCTTGTATCTTTTTTTTTTTTTCTCAAACATGCAAGATTTCAGGTATGTCTTGCTACTTCTACTTACAATTGGGTCACACTACACATACATGTACACATTTATTGTATATACACTCATGTGAGTTTTCTTTGATTTTATTGCTTATCCTCTCATAACCATGGGTAAGTGGAATAAGAATCTATCCTCCGTAAGCCATGCATGTTGTAAAAGTCAACTAAAATGTCGGGAACAATGGGCTAGTAATCCCTTTTCCCGTATAGCCTACTAAAAAGAAAAAGAAAAAAAAAAAAAGTCAAAGTGGGATGTTCGAATGTGCGTGGATGTTGTGCAAATGATAAGAAAGAGATGATTGTCGATGTTATGAATAAGAAGAAGCTGGACGTCCTGGCTTTAAGTGAAACAAAGCTGAAGGGGGGTGGGAGAGTTTCAGTGAGGAGAAATAAATGGGATTAGGTCAGGGGTTTCAAACAGAGTTAGAGCTAAAGAAGGAGTAGCACTAATGTTGAAGGATAAGTTATGGTAGGAAAAGAGGAAATATTAATGTATAAATTCTAGGATTATGTGGAGTAAAATAAGGGTTGGATGTGAAAAGTGGGTTATAGTAAGCATTTATGCATCTGGAGAAGAGAGAAGTATAGAGGAGAGAGAGAGAGAGAGAGATTTTGGGAAATGTTGAGTGAGTGCATAGGAAGTTTTGAACCAAGTGAGAGAGTACCTGTGGCTGGGGATCTCAATGCTAAAGTGGGTAAAAATGTTGTGGAGGGAGTAGTAGGTAAATCTGGGGGTGCCAAGGGTAAATGAAAATGGGGAGCTTTTAATTGAGCTATGTGTGGAAAGAGTTTTGGTAATAAGTAATGTATATTTTATGAAAAAGAGGATAAATAAGTATACAAGATATGATATAGCATGTAATGAAAGTAGTTTGTTAGATTATATATTGGTGGATAAAAGGTTGATGGGTAGGCATCAGGATATACATGTTTATAGAGGGGCAACTTATATATCCAATCATTATTTAGTTGTAGCTACAGTTAGAGTAAGAGGTAGATGGGACAAAAGGAAAATGGCAACAGCAAGTAAGAGAGAGGTGAAAGTATATAAACTAAGGGAGGAGGCAGTTAGGGTGAGATATGAGCAACTATTGGCAGAAAAGTGGGTTAGTGCAAGTATGAGTAGTGGGGGAGGCTGAAGAGGGTTGGAATAGTTTTAAAAATGCAGTATTAGAAGGTGGGGCAGAAGTTTGTGGTTATAGGAGGGTGGGTGCAGGAGGAAAGAGGAGTGATTGGTGGAATGATGAAGTAAAAGGTGTGATAAAAGAGAAGAAGGTAGCTTAAGAGAGGCTTTTACAAAGCAGAAGTGTTATAAGAAGAACAGAGTATATGGAGAGTAAAAGAAAGGTGATGAGAGTGGTGAGAGAGTGCAAGAGGAGAGCAAATGATGGAGTAGGAGAGGCACTATCAAGAAATTTTGATGAAAATAAGAAAAAATTTTGGAGTGAGATAAACAAGTTAAGAAAGCCTAGGGAAAGAATGGATTTGTTGGTTAAAAACAGTGAAGGGGAGTCAGTAGATGGGGAGCTGGAGGTATTGGGTAGATGGTGGAAATGTTTAGAGGAACTTTTAAATGTCGATGAAGAAAGGGAGGCAGTAATTTCGTGCACTAGCCAGGGAGGTATCACTTCTTTTAGGAGTGAAGAAGAGCAGGATGTGAGTGTGGGGAAGGTGCGCGAGACATTACGTAGAATGAAAGGGGGTAAAGCAGCTGGAACTGATGAGATCATGACAGATCTGTTAAAAGCAGGGGGTGAGGGATATAGTGTTGGAGTGGTTGGTATTTTTGTTTAATAAATGTACGAAAGAGGGGAAGGTGCCTAGCGATTGGCAGAGAGCATGTATGTTCCTTTATATGAAGGGAAAGGGGACAAAAGAGAATAAGTTTACTGGATACACCAGGAAAAGTGTATGGTAGGGTTATTATTGAAAGAATTAGAGGTAAGACAGAGTAGGATTGCGGATGAGAAAGGAGGCTTTAGAGAGGGTAGGGGATGTGTAGATCAAGTGTTTACAGTGAAGCATATATGTGAACAGTATTTAGATAAAGGTTGGGAAGTTTTCATTGCATTTATGGATTTAGAAAAGGCATATGATAGAATGGATAGGGGAGCAATGTGGCAGATGTTGCAATTATATGGAATAGGTAGTAAGTTATTAAATGCTGTAAAGAGTTTTTGTGAGGATAGTGAGGCTCAGGTTAGGGTGTGTAGGAGAGAGGGAGATTACTTACTGGTAAAGGTAGGTCTTAGACAGGGTTGAGTAATGTCACCATGGTTGTTTTATTTATAGATAGGGTTTTAAAAGAAGTAAATGCTAGGATGTTGGGGAGAGGGGTGGGATTAAATTATGGGGAATCCAATAGAAAATGGGAGTAGACACAGTTACTTTTTGCTGATGATACTTTGCTTATGGATGATTCTAAAGAAAAGTTGCAAAGATTAGTGGATGAGTTTGGGAGAGTGTGTAAAGGTAGAAAATTGAAAGTGAACATAGATAAGAGTATGATGATGAGGGTATCAAATGATTTGGGTAAAGAAAAATTGGATATCACATTGGAGAGAGGGAGTATGGAAGAAGTGAATGTTTGCAGATACTGTGGACCCTTGTCTTACGGTATTAATCCATTCCAGAGAGCTCATCGTTAGACGGAATTATCATAAGCTGAATTAATTTTCCCCATAAGAAATAATGGTAATCCAATTAATCTGTTCCATAGACCCAAAAGTATGAAAAAAAAATTTATTACCACATGAAATATACATTTTCCTACACACAAAAAGAACGATACATGCACAGTATACTGTACTAAATGAAGAATAAATGACACTTACCTTTATTGAAGATGTAGTGATGAGTGATGAAACACTGTTTTTCTTGAACACTCGGATTTTCAGAGTGATACATGAGTAAAGGCTTCACTTTGCAATCCCCACTAGCATTACAAGAAAACATTTGAGTTAGCCTGCCTTTCATAGGCTTGTGTCCTGGGAGTGCCTTTTCCTCCTGAGTAATTTAGGTCCCATTATCTTCCAGAACAGGCCTGTTTTGTCAAAATTAAATACTTGTTGGGGTTGGAATTTTTCAGCTTCACCATGCCTTATCACACTGTGTATGCCACTACAATTCTTAAATCTCTCAAACCAACCTTTGCTGGCCTTAAATTCACTAATATGAGCACTAGTTCCAGGCATTTTTTCCTTTTCACCTGGGCGTTAGTTGACTAGTGTGGGTCACATCCTGGGGGACAAGATTAAGGACCCCAATGGAAATAAGTTAGACAGTCCTCAATGATGCACTGACTTTCTTGGGTTATCCTGGGTGGCTAACCCTCTGGGGTTAATTGTTTCTCGGTAGTTGTTTCTCGTTAAGCCACACCAACAACAGTCTTTCCCCATCTTCGAGTAGTACAGCTGACGGTGGTGCAGCAACAGCTGATGGTGGTGCAGCAGCAGCTGATGGTGGTGCAGCAGCAGCTGACTGTGGTACAACAGCAGCAGCAGCTGACCATGGTACAGCAACAGAAGCATCTGACCGTGGTACAGCAGCAGCAGCAGCAGCAGCAACTGACCATGGTACAGCAGCAGCAGCAGCTGACTGTGGTACAGCAGCAGCAGCTGACCATGTTACAGCAGCAGAAGCAGCTGACCATAGTACAGCAGCAGCAGCAGCAGCTGACCATGGTACAGCAGCAGCTGACAGTGGTGCAGCAACAGCTGACGGTGGTGCAGCAGGAGGTGACTGTGGTACCATAGTACATATATATTTCAATAGTATTTCTCACCCTGTTTACCACAGGGTTGGCACTAGCTTTCTTTGGTGGCTTATTTAGCAGTTATAAGCACTAAAAACAATGGAATAATACAAATTTGATTGAATGTATGCATGCAACCATCCACCCTGGCTTGTAAACAATGGCACTACCTGAGCTGAGGCGCTTTGGCCAGACAGACTGTGTTCGGGACGAATGATGTAAGTCGAGTTTTTTTCGTAGGTTGGGGAAATTTTTTTTATGCTGAAACACTTCGTAAGTCAATTTTATCGTACGATGAGGCCTTCGTAAGTCGGGGGTTCACTGTATTTGGGAGTTGACATGTCAGCGGATGTGTTTATGAAGGAAAAAAGGCGAGTGGTGCGTTGAGGTATCTGTGGAGACAAAAAACGTTATCCATGGAGGAAAAGAAGGGAATGTACGAAAGCATAGTGGTACTAACACTCTTATATGGGAGTGAAGTTTGGGTTGCAAATGCTGCAGCGAGGAGGCGGCTGGAGGCTGTGGAGATGTTTTGTCTAAGGGTAATATGTGGTGTAACTATTATGCAGAGAATTCGGTGTGTGGAAATTAGGAGGTGGTGTGGAGTTACTAAAAGTATTAGTCAGAGGGCTGAAGAGAGGTTGTTGAGGTATTTTGGTCATTTAGAGAGAATGGATCAAAGCAGAATGATTTGGAGAGCGTATAAATCTGTATAAATCATTATTTTGATGAAGGTCGGGAAGTTTTTATTGCATTTATGGATTTAGAAAAGGCATATGATAGAGTGGATAGGAGAGCAAGGTGGCAGATGTTGAAAGTATATGGAATAGGTGGTAAGTTACTAAATGCTGTAAAGAGTTTTTATGAGGATAGTCAGGCTCAGGTTAGGATGTGTAGAAGAGACAGAGACTACTTCCCAGTAAAAGTAGGTCTTAGACAGGGATGTGTAATGTCACCATGGTTGTTTAATATATTTATAGATGGGGTTGTAAAAGAAGTAAATGCTAGGGTGTTCAGGAGAGGGGCGGGATTAAATTATAGGGAATCAAATACAAAATGGGAATTGATTCTAAAGAAAAATTGCAAAGGTTAGTGGACGAATTTGGGAGTGTGTGTAAAGGTAGAAAGTTGAAAGTGAACATAGAAAAGAGTAAGGTGATGAGGGTATCAAATGATTTAGATAAAGAAAAATTGGATATCTAATTAGGGAGGAGTAGTATAGAAGAAGTGAATGTTTTCAGATATTTGGGAGTTAACGTGTCGGTGGATGGATTTATGAAGGATGAGGTTAATCATAGAATTGATGAGGGAAAAAAGGTGAGTGGTGCATTGAGGTATATGTGGAGACAAAAAAACATTATCTATGGAGGCAAAGAAGGGAATGTATGAAAGTATAGTAGTACCAACACTCTTATACGGGTGTGAAGCTTGTGTTGTAAATGCAGCAGTGAGGAGTCGGTTGGAGGAAGTGGAGATGTCCTGTCTAAGGGCAATGTATGGTGTAAATATTATGCAGAAAATTCGGAGTGTGGAAATTAGGAGAGGGTGTAGAGTTAATAAAAGTACATATTAGTCAGAGGGCTGAAGAGGGGTTGTTGAGGTGGTTTGGTCATTTAGAGAGAATGGATCAAAGTAGAGTGACATGGAGAGCGTATAAATCTGTATGTTTTTATAGATGTATTTGCGATTTCTTGGTCTCATTTGATAGAATGGAAGACATATTACAGAAATAGAGATGATTTTTATTGGTTTTAGCACTGGAAATGGCTTGAAACTGAGCTCAAAGTAGCGGAAACGTTAAATTTTTGTCGATGTTCAAGAGTAAACAAACGACCTCACACGTCTAATACACGCCAGCTGATGGGTCTAATATACATTCACAAATGTGGTAATGATATTTATACAATTATTACAATATTTCATAACAGTAAATCATCTATTTTTTGGTGTGAATAAAAATTCATTATGTGAATAAAAAATCAAAATGGAATTTATTTGTAAAGCCTCAAAACATAACTAATGAACAGAGGAAATGTTAGTTTAGTGCCAGGAATACCTACGTTGTTTATTCTGGACCCTATTTTGAAATTGGAATATTTTGAACTTTGTGTTAAATTGGCCAAATTACCAATTTCTGATCACTTTATTTTGTAGTTGAAACAGTTGACTTGGCGATTTCTTGTGCTCAATCGACAGAATAGAAGTAATACTAGTGAAATAGCTAAGAATTTGGTCGACTGGAATAATGTAATTGGCTAAAAACGGGAGTCAAAGTCGGCAAAATCGCCGGTTCGTAAATATCGCTGACACATCAAAATTCGTGTGAGCATAATTTCGTCAATTTTCCATCAAATTTCATACTTTTTGTTTTATTACCTTCACAAAAAGATTCTCTACCATTTCACAAGAAAAAAATTTTTTTTTTTAAATTCTTGGACACTGGGGCACCACTTCAGATTTTGGCCTCGGACCCTGAAAGGGTTAAGGATCAGGGGTCGTGACACTGAAAGGGTTAAGTGAGGAAAGGCTATATTTCTCTTTTAAATTAACATAAGTGCTAAGGTTTCCAATCTTTTCTGAACTTGAGAATTTATGGAGTTAGTTTAACCCTTAACCCTTTGACTGTCACATGCCCCTTTCTGAAACTGTCATTCTATGTTGCATTAACCCTTTGATTGTCACATGCCCCTTTCTGAAACTGTCATTCTACGTCGCAAAATATTAGAAAAAAAAATTATTTTTTTCTTATCAAAATGTTATGATTATTTTACTGAGTGTTTTAAGCCTAAAAAATTTTTTTTGCCATCAGTACTTACCGAGATACAGAGGCGCAAAGTTGGCAGAAAATGAGTGGTGTATGGCAACAGCGGCGAATGCCGCCCACCCGGTATTCTTTTATTTATTCCAATTTGAAGGTTTCTTGCATTTTCCAATATTTTTCTTTCCTAAGTAACTTATGTGGCCTGTGAGACCAAAGTAAGGTGCATTGTTCAAATATACACTCATTGTTTACAACACAGTAACTGAACAAACTTCATCACTATTAGTTTGTGTATAAAATTTGTTTACACAAACAAACAATACAAAACATTGTTTATTACTATTGTTCCATAATATACTATATACATATGTACAGTCACTGAACACTTTCCTAGAACTGCTGCAGCTTGTGGAACTCTTTGAAACATGGGTGCATGCAGAGTGGCACTTGACACTCCTCACACATAAAACGAGTGTCTCTGTGTGTTTGTGGGCATTTTGTGGTATGTCCACATACAAAACACCTCTTCTGAGCACTTTTCTTGAAAGCAGTAGGAGGCAGTTGTATGGGATAGTGATCACCAGGCCTCAAATGAGATGGCGTGTGTTGGTAATTTCGTGGGTGCTGGTCTATTGCAGGTGTTGCTCCTTGATACTTGGCGATTATTTGTCTGATGACTGACAAAAAATATTCACCATATTTTAGTTTGTTGTTGGTCCTCAACTTATATATGTTATAAGCATTTAGCATGGAAATATCAACAAAATGGGAAAAAAGTTTTATATACCACTTATAACTCTTGCGTACACAATCAGCAAACCCAATCTGCATGTCACATTTGTCCACTAAGTGCATATTGAGGTTGTAGTCCATGACAGCTGCAGGTTTTAGAATGAGTTCATTGGTCTCTCTATTGTGCTTGCCAGTGTGTGCCATTTCATTTCAGTGAACTGATGTCAACAATGTGACATCACGTTTGTCATGCCACCGAAATGCCATGATGTCATTGACAGCAAAAGCTTGCACCTCACCTCTGCGAGTGCCAGCGTCGAACCTTGGCATATGTTTACGATTACCACGCACTGTGCCACACACATCTGTCAGGTTCACTCGCAAGAAATCACCGAGTATGGGGCTTGTGTACCAGTTATCAGTAAATAATATATGCCCCTTACCAAGATATAGTTCCATCATTGTTCAAACCACATCACCAAAGATACCCATAACTTCCTGGTATCTCTCAATGTATTATTGCCAGTGTACACAATGATATCCAAAACGAGACCACTTTTGCAATCACACATTACAAATAACTTTATACCAAAGCATTTCCTCTTGCTTGGTATGTATTGCTTGAACGAGAGTCTTCCTTAAATAACAAAAAGGCACAATACCGTGACTGGAACGATACACAAATAACCCGCACATAAAAGAGAGAAGCTTACGACGACGTTTCGGTCCGACTTGGACCATTGACAAAGTCTTCCCTTGAATAAAATCAGACTCGTCAATAACAAGCTTCCTGAAGGGATAAAAATACATGCAACACTTTTGTTTCAGGTACATAAACACATTTCTGATCTTATATAACCTGTCGCTTCTGTCAGGCCTTGTTTTGTCTGAAAAGTGTAACATACGTAACAGTATCAAGAAACCATTCACACCTATAATGTCACTAAAACCTGGGGGTTGAAATCAGGCATTCTGTTGACCAGTATGTGTTGACTGTGTGCTTATACACATGTGGCATAAGCATTATTGTGGCAAAAAACAGGTACATCTCTGCCACAGTTGTGTCCTTCCACTGGTGTAGCCATGATCTTGGTGAGAGAATTGTATTTGCCATGGTGTACTCATAGTATGTGTTGGTTTCCCTGACAATAATGTCCATCAGGGGTTCATCGAAGAATAACTGAAAGCATTCCAGTTCAGTAGCATTGTTCCCAAGTGTACACGATGGCCGTATTCCACTTTGTGTTTCATCAAAGTCATGGGGACTGGGAACAAACTCGTCACCTTCCTGCCAATCCCAGATACGGTTTGCTGGTGGGTTCTGGATATTGAGAAGTGGTTGTGCAAGTTGTGGGAGTGTGGGGTTGGGTGAGGCTGGTTGTGCAGAGTCAGAAGCGTGGCCCACTGCCAGTGCCACATGGCTCATGCCACCATCACTGTCACCACCACCACCTGCTGCCTCACTCACATCATTCATACCCATCATAACAATATCGTCATCTTCACTATTAGGTCATTGTGTAGGGCCACGGGATGTGCTCCGAGTTTTACTCCTTCCCCTTGGAACAGCATATGAAACACTACCAGACCACATGCTACGTTGTATATACTGCCGCTTCACTGGGGAATATTCACCCTCACTGTCACAACTAGAACTGCTTTCAATAACTTTGAAATCACTATCACTATCACTTTCACTGCTCACATCTGAGTCTTGTACACGGGCAAATAGTTTCCTCTTTTGTCCTGGTACAGGTGAACGTGAACGTGAACATGAACGAGCCGGCCCAGCACCAGAGGTGGAAGGTCATGGGTCATCTGGGTTTTCATCACTAATAACGTTATCCTGGACACTTTTTTCGGTCACACCTGCTTGAAAACCATGGAATTCACTTTCACTGACACTTCCATCGCTGTCAGAGCTATCACTTGGGAACAAAAGACCTCCAATCCGCCGAGGAGTGAGGTACTTCTTACTGCGAGGCATGGTGAAAATGGACTACCAAGATGGCATTCCCACAATGCACCACTGAGTCCCAGATTTTTTTCACAGGGTGTACACCCACCACTCAGACCCATTCTCTCTTATGTAGGCCTGCTAGCTTTCTCCCGCTTGATTTGAAGCCGCTAGAATTTACACATATAAATACGCCAGAAACAGTGGCATGTAAGATGTATATATACGACATAAACAGTCAAAGGGTTAAACTGTCCAAACGTAGATAAACGTTTGCACACATACCGCTCCAAACGTAAATCAAAGTTTTAGTTTTCATTTCTTCAAAATTGGGGCGATAGGCCTGAGTCGCCTAGACACGAGAAAATGGGTTTTAACAATCGGTGTGCACAGTATTAAAAAAATTTGGGACCACTAAGTACCTTGTGGGAGCACTAGTTCAACTGAGTGTCAGCTAGAGCAAATATTAACACTCGCCTTTTAAGAGGAAAGTAAAAATAGGTTAGATAAATATGAGTGGATGTGGGTGGGTGTGAGTTGGACCCGACTAGCTTGTGCTACTAGGTCTGATGCCGTGCTCCACCCTTCAGTGGATGTGACCTGACTAGGTGGGTCACTGGTCTAAGGGGGGGGGGGTTGACATGAGCCAGTAGGCCTGCTGCAGTGTTCTTTCTTTCTTATGTTCTTATGCATTCAGCAGGCTGGCTAGCTTTGGCTGTCTCTCTGTCTGTATCTGTCCATCTATATCCATCTATCTGTCTATATCTCTGTCCATCTATATCCTTGTCTCTCACATGTATACATAAGTACAGTTATTATACAAAATGTAAATTACCTAGGATAACCCAAAAATTCCAGGCAAAGTGCTATACAGTGCTTGTAGATATAAGACATAATAAACATGATGCAAGTAATACACATTTTCACTTGCTCAGCAATCAGGGAGCAGCTCGTAAACCAAAAACCAACAGGTTTACAAGCTGCTTCCTGAGACAGAGAGACAAACAGATGGAAAGACAGACACATATGCAGACAGACAGATAAGCAGAGCTAGAGAGACAGATAAGCAGAGCTAGAGAGACAAATAAGCAAAACTAAACAGACAGACAGACAGACATGTTTGTCTGGAGTAGTGCACATTCATCAAGTGTCACTGGGCTGTCAGCAGTTTACTGACACTTATCACAACACAATGCTTCAAGGAGTTTCATATATACTCCAGTGTGTCTAAAACATTGTTGGGATGAATATGTTCACCTGTTGGTGTGATTGTGAATGAGTACTATTTCAGTACCTATTATTAGTGTCAGAACAAAGATTGGCTATGAAATCACAAGAACCATTATAAATTGTAATTATTAGAACATAATAATTATATAAATAAAAATAAAAATGAGAAAAAAAGGTATATCGGCAACACTTCTGCAAGCAGCAGAACTCGATGTTGTCATCAGGTGAGCATCCAGCACCAACTTCACAGGCTTATATCACAGTAAGTACTGGCCCTAAAAAATTTTATACTATAACATTTATAAAAATGCACTCTTCATTTAAAAAAAAAGAAGATTTTTTTTTCAATATATTCGGAGCACTGCATGAGTGAACGTAGATCTACATTTGGATAGTTTAAGGGTTAATTTATTTCAACGTTATAAAAATGCTATAAAAATATCTCGTAGTATAGAAGAATAAGACACATGCAACACACTGGTATCTTTATTTCGGATACTATTAATATAATAGTTTTTAGTATACTAGTATAGAAAAACTGTTATTAACCCTTAAATGGTCCAAACGTATATATACGTTTTTTCAACATCTGAAAGTATGTAAAAAAATGTAGATCTTCTTTTTTGTTTTACATTTGAAAACGTGTAAAAAAACTTTTATCTACATTTTATTTTGTTACATTTGAAAATATGTAAAAAAAGTAGATCTACTTTTGTAGCACTACGAATTTGAACGTCAGTCTCTTTGGACCGTTTAAGGGTTAAATGTAAAAATGTAAAACTGTGTTTAAAATCTCAATTCAAAATTAAAAAAAAAGAGGAAAGAATATTAAAACAAAAAACTGCCTAGAGAATTACTATATAGAGGTTAGTACATACTCCCGTTCTTGGTCACGCAGCACCCTCAAGATGGGAACTTGTCGAAATTTCTCTGGAGTGAGAAGATGCCAGTAGATACCCTCTGGCTTAGGCTGATTGTGGTTTACTTGAATCACTTCAGATGGAGTAACAATGAAATCTATTGGAACATCATGAGGACCAAAGAGACGGCTAGGAAGTTCATCAAATACCTAAAAAGTAGAGAAAAACAACTTTAATAGAACTAAATACAGTACATTATTTAAATATTTTCATCAGTGGTTACACTTCTCTTGCATAATCTTCACTAAAGGTCTTACCACAAGGTGCCTATCTCTTTCTGGATTTTTCCTTTCATGGTGCCACATCTATGTAGAACAAACTCCACAAATGTCAGCATTCTTACATTTCATAAAATACCTTTTTTTTTTTCAATACGTCAGCCATCTCCTGAGGCAGGGTGACCCAAAAAAGAAAAAAATGCTTTCACCACCATTCACACATAATCAGAGTCGTTGTAGAGGTGCTCAGATACGACTATTTAGATGTCACTCAAAACAGCCAATATATCAAACCCCTCCTTTAACCCTTTCAGGGTCCGTCCCGTAGATCTACGGCTTTATGTTCAGGGTCCAAACCATAGATCTACGCCATGAGCTCAGCTCACTCTGATAAACTGTGAGTGGTACATTTGGGCCTAGATATGAGAGAATACATCTATGTGGTATGTGTGCACCACATAAAACAGATCCTGCAGCACACTGTGTATAATGAGAGAAAAAAAATGAAATCATGATTTTTTGATTAAAACAGCAACTTTGCAGTGTTTTTTCGTATGTTTTTTATAGTTGTATTTGCAATTTCTTGGTCTCATTTGATAGAATGGAAGACATATTACAGAAATAGAGATGATTTTGATTGGTTTTAGCATTGGAAATGGCTTGAAACTGAGCTCAAAGTAGCGGAAATGTTAAATTTTTGCCGACATTCAAGAGTAAACAAGCGACCTCACACATCTAATACACGTCAGCTGGTGGGTCTAATATACAGTGGACCCCCGCATACCGGACGCTTTGATCGCAAAAATTTTGCCTCGCATACCGCCCAAAAACCCACTCAGCGCCCTTCGTCCGAGACGCGTCCAATGTGCGGCCTGAGCCACGCTCACATGTTCCGCGGTGGCACTGTTTACCAACCAGCCTCCGCGGTAACATCCAAGCATACAATCGGAACATTCGGAACATTTCGTATTATTACAGTGTTTTTGGTGATTTTTTTCTGGAAAATAAGTGACCATGGGCCCCAAGAAAGCTTCTAGTGCCAACCCTACAGCAATAAGGGTGAGAATTACTATGGAGATGAAGAAAAAGATCATTGATAAGTATGAAAGTGGAGTGCGTGTCTCCGAGCTGGCCAGGTTGTATAATAAACCCCAATCAACCATCGCTACTATTGGTGGTACAGCTGCTGCTGCTGCTGTACCACCGTCAGCTGCTGCTGCACTGTCAGCTGCTGCTGCTGTACCACCGTCAGCTGGTCCTGCTGCTGTAGTACCGTCTGCTGCTGCTGTAGCATCGTCTGCTGCTGCTGTAGCATCGTCTGCTGCTGCTGTAGCATCGTCTGCTGCTGCTGTAGCATCGTCTGTTGCTGCTGTAGCATCGTCTGTTGCTGCTGTACCACCGTCAGCTGCTGCTGCTGCTGTAGCATCGTCTGCTGCTGCTGCTGCTGTAGCATCGTCTGCTGCTGCTGTAACATCGTCAATTGCTGCTGTAGCATCGTCTGCTGCTGCTGTAGCATCGTCTGTTGCTGCTGTAGCATCGTCTGTTGCTGCTGTACCACCGTCAGCTGCTGCTGCAGCATCGTCTGCTGCTGCTGTAACATCGTCAGTTGCTGCTGTAGCATCGTCTGCTGCTGCTGTAGCATCCTCTGTTGCTGCTGTACCACCGTCAGCTGCTGCTGCTGCTGTAGCACCGTTGTTGGTGTGGCTTATTGAGAATACCAAGAAACAATTAACCCCAGAGGATTTGCCACCCAGGATAGCCCAAAAAAGTCAGTGTCATCGAAGACTGTCTAACTTATTTCCATTGGGGTCCTTAATCTTGTCTCCCAGGATGCAACCCACACCAGTCGATTAACACCCAGGTGAACAGGGAAAATGCCTGGAACTAGTGCTCATATTGGTGAATTTAGAGCCAGCAAAGGTTGGTTTGAGAAATTTAAGAATCGTAGTGACATACACAGTGTGATAAGGCCTGTTCTGGAAGAAAATACCAAACAGGACCTACAGTACTCAGGAGGAAAAGGCACTCCCAGGACACAGTGTCTCATCAGTCATTGCTGCATCTTCAATAAAGGTAAGTGTCATTTATTCTTCATTTAGTAGAGTAGTACATGCACAATATATATTGTGCATGTACTACTCTACTATTGTGCATGTATCCTTCTCTTTGTGTGTAGGAAAATGTATGTTTCATGTGGTAAAAATTTTTTTTTCATACTTTTGGGTGTCTTGCACGGATTAATTTGATTTCCATTATTTCTTATGGGGAAAATTCATTCGCATACCGAACATTTCGCATAACAGCCAGCCCTCTTGCACGGATTAAGGTCGCTATGCGGGGGTCCACTGTACATTCACAAATATGGTGATGATATTTATACAATTATTACAATATTGCATAACAGTAAATCTTCTATTTTTTTGTGTGAATAAAAATTCATTATGTGAATAAAAAATCAAAATGGAATTTGTTTGTAAAGCCTCAAAACATAACTAATGAACAGAGGAAATGTTAGTTTAGTGCCAGGAATGCCTACATTGTTCATTCTGGACCCTATTTTGAAATTGGAATATTTTGAACTTTGTGTTAAATTGGCCAAATTAACAATTTCCGATCACTTTATTTTGTAGTTGAAACAGTTGATTTGGCGATTTCTTGTGCTCAATCGATAGAATAGAAGTAATACTAGTGAAATAGCTATGAATTTGGTTGATTGGAATAATGTAATTGGCCTAAAATGGGAATCAAAGTCGGCAAAATCGCCGATTCGTAAATATCGCTGACACATCAAAATTCGCGAGAGCATAATTTCGTCAATTTTCCACCAAATTTCGTACTTTTTGTTTTATTACCTTCACAAAAAGATTCTCTACGATTTCATAAGAAAAAATAACAAATTTTTTTTTTTTAAATTCTTGGACACTGGTGTGTGACTCCAGATTTGGGCCTTGGACCCTGAAAGGGTTCAAGTGCAGGCATTGTACTTCTCATCCCCAGGACTCAAGTCCAGCTAACCAGTTTTCCTGAATCCCTTCACAAAATATTACCCAACTCACATTCCAACAGTTCATCAGGTCCCAAAAACCATTTGCCTCCATTCACTTCTGTCCAACATGCTCACACATGACTGCTGCATGTCCAAGCCCCTTGTGCACTTATAGATGGGGGAATTAGTGAAACTTGAATTTAGAGATAGGATGATACCAAAATTTTTATAATACCGATATTGAATTTTAGGTTAATACCAGTACCTACTTTTCAATATTTTTTATTTTTAAAATTATGATGACTATGTTCAATATACAAGGCAACATTTATTTCTCAATAAATACTATTAACCCTTTCAGGGTCGCCAGGCCCTCTCAGAAACTTGTTCTCAGGGTCGGCCAAATTTAAAAAAAAAATTGTTTTTTCTTGTGAAATGATAGAGAATCTCTTCCCGATCATAATGACACCAAAAGTATGAAATTTGATGGAAAACTCATGGAATTATTCTCTCGCGAAGTTAGCGGTCTCGGCGATGTTTACGCATCGGCGATTTTGCCCACTTTGAGCCCTATTTTCGGCCAATTCCAGTGTACTTGTCGACAAAAATCATAACTATTTCGCTAGAACTCCATTTTTTCTATCGAATGAGTACAAGAAACCACCCAATTACCAATTTCAACTATCCAATACAGTGGTCAGAATTTAGCAATTTTGCCAATTTCACACAAATTTCAAAAGATGCCAATTTCCAAATAGGGTCCAGAATAAACAAGAAAGACATTCCTGGCACTAAAATACATTTCCTCTGTTCATTAGTCACATCCCCATGCCCCTCTTACATTCTTTTGCTTTCCACTTTGAATTTTTATTCTCACAAAAAAAAAAATAGATTTACTGTTATGCAGACTACTGCATTGGTGTAGAAATGGTATAAATATTATCAGCGCACTTGTGAAAGAATATTAGACTCACCAGTTGACGTGTATTGGACGCATAGCATGATTTGTTTACTTTTGAACTTTGGTAAAAATTGAACTTTCTGCTACTTTTAGTACAATTTCAAGGTACTTTTCTTTGTAAAACCAGTCAAAATCATCTCAATTTCTGTAATATGTCTTCCATTAGGTAGTAGGTTGGTAGACAGCAACCACCCAGGGAAGTACTACCGTCCTGCCAGATGACTGTGAAACAAAAACCTGTAACTGTTTTGCATGATGGTAGGATTGCTGGTTTCTTTTTCTGTCTCATAAACACGCTAGATAACAGGGATATCTTGCTACTCCTACTTACACTTTGGTCACACTTCACAGACACGCACATGCATATATATATATATACAGTGGACCCCCGCATAGCGACCTTAATCCGTGAAAGAGGGCTGGCTGTTATGCGAAATGTTCGCTATGTGAATTAATTTTCCCCATAAGAAATAATGGAAATCAAATTAATCCGTGCAAGACACCCAAAAGTTTGAAAAAAATTTTTTTACCACATGAAATATACATTTTCCTACACACAAAGAGAAGGATACATGCACAATAGTAGAGTAGTACATGCACAATATATATTGTGCATGTACTACTCTACTAAATGAAGAATAAATGACACTTACCTTTATTGAAGATGCAGCAATGACTGATGAGACACTGTGTCCTGGGAGTGCCTTTTCCTCCTGAGTACTGTAGGTCCTGTTTGGTATTTTCTTCCAGAACAGGCCTTATCACACTGTGTATGTCACTACGATTCTTAAATCTCTCAAACCAACCTTTGCTGGCTCTAAATTCACCAATATGAGCACTAGTTCCAGGCATTTTCCCTGTTCACCTGGGTGTTAGTCGACTGGTGTGGGTTGCATCCTGGGAGACAAGATTAAGGACCCCAATGGAAATAAGTTAGACAGTCTTCGATGACACTGACTTTTTTGGGCTATCCTGGGTGGCAAATCCTCTGGGGTTAATTGTTTCTTGGTATTCTCAATAAGCCACACCAACAACAGTGCTACAGCAGCAGCAGCAGCAGCTGACGATGTTACAGCAGCAGCAGACGATGCTACAGCAGCAGCAGCAGCAGACGATGCTACAGCAGCAACAGACGATGCTACAGCAGCAGCAGACGATGCTACAGCAGCAACTGACGATGTTACAGCAGCAGCAGACGATGCTACAGCAGCAGCAGACGATGCTACAGCAGCAGCAGCAGCTGACGGTGGAACAGCAGCAACAGACGATGCTACAGCAGCAACAGACGATGCTACAGCAGCAGCAGACGATGCTACAGCAGCAGCAGATGATGCTACAGCAGCAGCAGACGGTACTACAGCAGCAGGAGCAGCTGACGGTGGTACAGCAGCAGCAGCTGACAGTGCAGCAGCAGCTGACGGTGATACAGCAGCAGCAGCAGCTGTACCACCAATAGTAGCGATGGTTGATTGGGGTTTATTATACAACCTGGCCAGCTCGGAGACACGCACTCCACTTTCATACTTATCAATGATCTTTTTCTTCATCTCCATAGTAATTCTCACCCTTATTGCTGTAGGGTTGGCACTAGAAGCTTTCTTGGGGCCCATGGTCACTTATTTTCCAGAAAAAAATCACCAAAAACACTGTAATAATACAAAATGTTCCGATTGTATGCTTGGATGTTACCGCGGAGGCTGGCTGGTAAACAATGCCACCCGCGGAACATGTGAGCGTGGCTCAGGCCGCACATTGGACGCGTCTCGGACGAAGGCCGCTGAGCGGGTTTTTGTCCACTATGCGGGACAAAATTTTAGCGATCAAAGCGTCCGCTATGCGGATTGTCCGTTATGCAAGGCGTCCATTATGCGGGGGTCCACTGTACATACATCTAGGTTTTTCTCCTTTTTCTAAATAGCTCTTGTTCTTTTTTATTTCTTCTATTGTCCATGGGGAAGTGGAAAAGAATCTTTCCTCCGTAAGCCATGCGTGTCGTATGAGGCGACTAAAATGCCGGGAGCAATGGGCTAGTAACCCCTTCTCCTGTATACTTTTACTAAAAAAAGAGAAGAAGAAAAACTTTATAAAACTGGGATGCTTAAATGTGCGTGGATGTAGTGCGGATGACAAGAAACAGATGATTGCTGATGTTATGAATGAAAAGAAGTTGGATGTCCTGGCTCTAAGCGAAACAAAGCTGAAGGGGGTAGGAGAGTTTCAGTGGGGGGAAATAAATGGGATTAAATCTGGAGTATCTGAGAGAGTTAGAGCAAAGGAAGGGGTAGCAGTAATGTTAAATGATCAGTTATGGAAGGAGAAAAGAGAATATGAATGTGTAAATTCAAGAATTATGTGGATTAAAGTAAAGGTTGGATGCGAGAAGTGGGTCATAATAAGCGTGTATGCACCTGGAGAAGAGAGGAATGCAGAGGAGAGAGAGAGATTTTGGGAGATGTTAAGTGAATGTATAGGAGCCTTTGAACCAAGTGAGAGAGTAATTGTGGTAGGGGACCTGAATGCTAAAGTAGGAGAAACTTTTAGAGAGGGTGTGGTAGGTAAGTTTGGGGTGCCAGGTGTAAATGATAATGGGAGCCCTTTGATTGAACTTTGTATAGAAAGGGGTTTAGTTATAGGTAATACATATTTTAAGAAAAAGAGGATAAATAAGTATACACGATATGATGTAGGGCGAAATGACAGTAGTTTGTTGGATTATGTAATGGTAGATAAAAGACTGTTGAGTAGACTTCAGGATGTACATGTTTATAGAGGGGCCACAGATATATCAGATCACTTTCTAGTTGTAGCTACACTGAGAGTAAAAGGTAGATGGGATACAAGGAGAATAGAAGCATCAGGGAAGAGAGAGGTGAAGGTTTATAAACTGAAAGAAGAGGCAGTTAGGGTAAGATATAAACAGCTATTGGAGGATAGATGGGCTAATGAGAGCATAGGCAATGGGGTCGAAGAGGTATGGGGTAGGTTTAAAAATGTAGTGTTAGAGTGTTCAGCAGAAGTTTGTGGTTACAGGAAAGTGGGTGCGGGAGGGAAGAGGAGCGATTGGTGGAATGATGATGTAAAGAGAGTAGTAAGGGAGAAAAAGTTAGCATATGAGAAGTTTTTACAAAGTAGAAGTGATGCAAGGAGGGAAGAGTATATGGAGAAAAAGAGAGAGGTTAAGAGAGTGGTGAAGCAATGTAAAAAGAGAGCAAATGAGAGAGTGGGTGAGATGTTATCAACAAATTTTGTTGAAAATAAGAAAAAGTTTTGGAGTGAGATTAACAAGTTAAGAAAGCCTAGAGAACAAATGGATTTGTCAGTTAAAAATAGGAGAGGAGAGTTATTAAATGGAGAGTTAGAGGTATTGGGAAGATGGAGGGAATATTTTGAGGAATTGCTAAATGTTGTTGAAGATAGGGAAGCTGTGATTTCGTGTATGGGGCAGGGAGGAATAACATCTTGTAGGAGTGAGGAAGAGCCAGTTGTGAGTGTGGGGGAAGTTCGTGAGGCAGTAGGTAAAATGAAAGGGGGTAAGGCAGCCGGGATTGATGGGATAAAGATAGAAATGTTAAAAGCAGGTGGGGATATAGTTTTGGAGTGGTTGGTGCAATTATTTAATAAATGTATGGAAGAGGGTAAGGTACCTAGTGATTGGCAGAGAGCATGCATAGTTCCTTTGTATAAAGGCAAAGGGGATAAAAGAGAGTGCAAAAATTATAGGGGGATAAGTCTGTTGAGTGTACCTGGTAAAGTGTATGGTAGAGTTATAATTGAAAGAATTAAGAGTAAGACGGAGAATAGGATAGCAGATGAACAAGGAGGCTTTAGGAAAGGTAGGGGGTGTGTGGACCAGGTGTTTACAGTGAAACATATAAGTGAACAGTATTTAGATAAGGCTAAAGAGGTCTTTGTGGCATTTATGGATTTGGAAAAGGTGTATGACAGGGTGGATAGGGGGGCAATGTGGCAGATGTTGCAAGTGTATGGTGTAGGAGGTAGGTTACTGAAAGCAGTGAAGAGTTTTTACGAGGATAGTGAGGCTCAAGTTAGAGTATGTAGGAAAGAGGGAAATTTTTTCCCAGTAAAAGTAGGCCTTAGACAAGGATGTGTGATGTCACCGTGGTTGTTTAATATATTTATAGATGGGGTTGTAAGAAAAGTAAATGCGAGGGTCTTGGCAAGAGGCGTGGAGTTAAAAGATAAAGAATCACACACAAAGTGGGAGTTGTCACAGCTGCTCTTTGCTGATGACACTGCTTTTGGGAGATTCTGAAGAGAAGCTGCAGAGATTGGTGGATGAATTTGGTAGGGTGTGCAAAAGAAGAAAATTAAAGGTGAATACAGGAAAGAGTAAGGTTATGAGGATAACAAAAAGATTAGGTGATGAAAGATTGAATATCAGATTGGAGGGAAAGAGAATGGAGGAGGTGAACGTATTCAGATATTTGGGAGTGGACGTGTCAGCGGATGGGTCTATGAAAGATGAGGTGAATCATAGAATTGATGAGGGAAAAAGAGTGAGTGGTGCACTTAGGAGTCTGTGGAGACAAAGAACTTTGTCCTTAGAGGCAAAGAGGGGAATGTATGAGAGTATAGTTTTACCAACGCTCTTATATGGGTGTGAAGCGTGGGTGATGAATGTTGCAGCGAGGAGAAGGCTGGAGGCAGTGGAGATGTCATGTCTGAGGGCAATGTGTGGTGTGAATATAATGCAGAGAATTCGTAGTTTGGAAGTTAGGAGGAGGTGCGGGATTACCAAAACTGTTGTCCAGAGGGCTGAGGAAGGGTTGTTGAGGTGGTTCGGACATGTAGAGAGAATGGAGCGAAACAGAATGACTTCAAGAGTGTATCAGTCTGTAGTGGAAGGAAGGCGGGGTAGGGGTCGGCCTAGGAAGGGTTGGAGGGAGGGGGTGAAGGAGGTTTTGTGTGCGAGGGGCTTGGACTTCCAGCAGGCATGCGTGAGCGTGTTTGATAGGAGTGAATGGAGACAAATGGTTTTTAATACTTGACGTGCTGTTGGAGTGTGAGCAAAGTAACATTTATGAAGGGATTCAGGGAAACCGGCAGGCCGGACTTGAGTCCTGGAGATGGGAAGTACAGTGGCTGCACTCTGAAGGAGGGGTATTAATGTTGCAGTTTAAAAACTGTAGTGTAAAGCACCCTTCTGGCAAGACAGTGATGGAGTGAATGATGGTGAAAGTTTTTCTTTTTCGGGCCACCCTGCCTTGGTGGGAATCGGCCAGTGTGATAATAATAATAAAAAAATAATGTCTTCCATTCTATAAAATGAGACAAGGAAAACTAGAATACAACAATAAATACCATACGAAAAAAACAGTGCAAAGTCACTGTTTTAATCCAAAAACACTGTCAAAGTTTTTTTTTTCTCATTACGCACTGTTTTCTGCAGGATTTTTTTATACCATGCACACTGACCACATAGACCCATTCTTTCATATGTAGGCCTACCAGCTTTCTCTCACTAGATTTGAGGGCGCTAGAATTTATGCGTACTAGTACGTCAAAAACCCTGGTGCATAAGCCGTACTAGTATGGCCAAAACCCTGAAAGGGTTAAATCACTCAAGGAGGGTAATTCCAATGAAACATACATAAAACAGACTAACAGAGCTCTTAACCTAGTTGGCAAAGCTCTCACTTCACACGCTGAGGGTCCGGGTTTGATTCCCTTGCCGAGAATCAAACCTGGACCATGTTTACCCATCAGTAGAATGGGTACCTGGGTGTTAGTCGATTGGTGTGGGTCACATCCTGGGACAAAAATTGACCTAATTTCCCCAAAATGCTCTGCATAACAGGGGGGTTTCTATATACAGCGAACCCTCCCTTTTTGTCAATCTCTGTTATCGCCGATTTCCGTTTTTGCAGAGTTTTTTCGTCAAATATTGGTTCTGTTTTCATAGATTTCCTCCATTTTCATCGATGGTACAGAATCTGTTCAGTGCCCAGCACACACACAAGCCGCCTCCCACACACATTCTCAGGCAGTGCCACTTTGTTTCTCGGTGAGTGAACATATCCTGCATGGTCATACAAAACATTTTGTGATAATCCATTGTTTTTGGCACTTGTTTATTGTGACTGCTAAATAAGCCACCATGGCCCCAAAGAAAGCTCCTAGTGCCATTCCTTTGGCAAAGAAAGTGAGGAACACCGTACAAATGAAAAAAGAAATCATTCAAAAATACGATAGTGGCATACACATTGCTGACCTTGGCAGGATGTACAAGAAGGCACCATCAACCATCAGTTCCATTGTGGCAAAGAGAAAAGAAATCATGGAAGCTGATGTTGTGAAAGGGGTGAATGCGATAACAAAACAGATATCCCAAACAACTGAAGATGTGGAGAAATTGTTGGCTGGATCAAAGAGAAACAGTTAGCAGGAGATAGAGTTGTGCAGTCGATAATCTGTGGAAAGGCGAGGCAGTTGCATGACGATTTCATGAAGAAACTGCCTGGAACAAGTGCTGATGTTGGAGAAATTAAGGCCAGCAAAGGCTGGTTCGAAAAATTCAAGAAGCGAAGTGGCATACACAGTGTTGTAAGGCATGGTGAAGGTGCCAGTTCAGACAAACATGTGGCTGAAAAATTCGTGTGGGAATTCAAAGACTATGTAGAGCCTGAAAAATTCCAACCCCAACAAGTGTTCAATTGTGACAAAACAGGCCTGTTTTGGAAGAAAATGTCAAAGAGGACCTACATCACACAGGAAGAAAAGGCACTCCCAGGACACAAGCCTATGAAAGACAGGCTAACTCTCTTGTTGTGTGATAATGTTAGTGGGGATTTCAAAGTGAAGCCTTTACTGGTGTATCACTCTGAAAATCCCAGTGTTTTCAAAACAAAAACAAACAAATTATATTTCTTTACAAGATTACATTGAAAATATGAAATTGCAATAATGAGTTGCAGTGCAAAGAGAGCCACTATCATGCCTAGGCATTATGGGCACTTAATTAAATGGCTTACAGACTAATTAACCCTTTGACTGTCGCGGCCGTATATATAAGTCTTACGAGGTACTGTGTTTGGTAGGCCAACATGTGAGAGAATGGGTCTGTGTGGTCAGTGTGCACCATATAAAAAAAATCCTGGAGCATGCAGTGCATAATGAGAAAAAAAAACTGACCGTTTTTTTTTTTTAATTAAAATGCCGACTTTGTGGTCTACAGTGGACCCCCGCATAACAATATTAATCCGTTCCTGAGAGCTCATTGTTATGCGAATGAATTTTCCCCATAAGAAATAATGGAAATCAAATTAATCCATGCAAGACACCCAACAGTATGAAAAAAAAATTTTTACCACATGAAATATACGTTTTCCTACACACAAAGAGAAGGATACATGCACAATAGTAGAGTAGTACATGCACAATATATATTGTGCATGTACTACTCTACTAAATGAAGAATAAATGACACTTACCTTTATTGAAGATGCAGCAATGACTGATGAGACACTGTGTCCTGGGAGTGCCTTTTCCTCCTGAGTACTGTAGGTCCTGTTTGGCATTTTCTTCCAGAACAGGCCTTATCACACTGTGTATGCCACTACGATTCTTAAATCTCTCAAACCAACCTTTGCTAGCTTTAAATTCACCAATATGAGCACTAGTTCCAGGCATTTTTCCCTGTTCACCTAGGTGTTAGTCGACTGGTGTGGGTTGCATCCTGGGAGACAAGATTAAGGACCCCAATGGAAATAAGTTAGACAGTCTTCGATGACACTGACTTTTTTGGGTTATCCTGGGTGGCTAACCCTCTGGGGTTAATTGTTTCTTGGTATTCTCAATAAGCCACATCAACAACGGTGCTACAGCAGCAGCAGCAGCAGCTGACAGTGCTACAGCAGCAGCAGCAGCAGCTGACAGTGCTACAGCAGCAGCAGCAGCTGACAGTGCTACAGCAGCAGCTGATAGTGCTACAGCAGCAGCAGACGGTGCTACAGCAGCAGCAGACGGTACTACAGCAGCAGCAGCAGCAGCTGATGGTGGTACAGCAGCAGCAGCTGATGGTGGTACAGCAGCAGAAGCAGCTGACGGTGCTACAGCAGCAGCAGCAGCAGCTGACAGTGCTACAGTAGCAGCAGCTGACAGTGCTACAGCAGCAGCTGACAGTGCTACAGCAGCAGCAGACGGTGCTACAGCAGCAGCAAACGGTGCTACAGCAGCAGCAGACGGTACTACAGCAGCAGCAGCAGCTGATGGTGCTACAGCAGCAGCAGCAGCAGCTGACAGTGCTACAGCAGCAGCAGCATCAGCAGTTGACCATGGTACCACAGTATTTCGATAATATTTCTCACCCTTTTTACCACAGGGTTGGCCCTAGAAGCTTTCTTGGGGCCCATGGTCACTTATTTTGCAGATAAAATCACCAAAAACGCTGTAATAATACGAAATGTTCCGATTGTATGCTTGGATGTTACCGCGGAGGCTGGCTTGTAAACAATGCCACCGGCGGAACATGTGAGGCTGGCTCAGGCCTCACATAGACGCGTATCGGACGAATAGCGTTGAGCGAGTTTTTTAGCGCTATGCGAGGCAAAATTTTAGTGATAAAATGTATCGCTATGGGGATTTAACGTTATGTGATGCCAACGGCATGCGGGGGTCCACTGTATTTTCGTATAGTATTTATGGTTGTGTTCTCGTTTTCTTGGTCTCATTTGATAGAATGGAAAACATATTATAGAAATTGAGGTGATTTTGATTGATTTTACTATAAAAAGAGCCTGGAAATGGAGCTCAAAGTAGGGGAAATGTTTGATTTTTGTCAATGTTCAAATGTAAACAAATGATGTCATTGTCCAATAAATGTCTAACTAGCCATTCTAATATGCAGTCATGAATGGGTTGATGTTATTTATACAATTATTACAGTATTGCAGTAGTCTGCATAATAGTAAGTCTTCTATTTTTTGTTTGAATAAAAATTCAAAATAGAAAGCAAGAGTAATATCAGAGGGGCCTGGAGACGTGACTGACGAACAAAGAAAATGTTATCTTAGAGCCAGGAATGTCTGCATTGTTCATTCGGGACCTTATTTTGAAATTGTCATATTTTTTAATTTTCGTTAAATTGGCCAAATTGCAAATTTCTGACCACATTATTGGTTAGTTGAAATCAGTAAATGGGCAGTTTCTTGTACTCAATTGATAGAAAAAATGGACTTCTAAAGAAATAGCTATGAGTTTGGTCGACTGGAACAACAGAATTAGCCGAAAATAGGGCTGAAAGTGGGCGAAATCGCCGATTTGTAAATATCGCCGAGGTCACTAACTTCGCGAGAGCATAATTCCGTCAGTTTTCCATCAAATTTCGTTTTTTTGGTGTCATTACAATCAGGAAAAGATTCTCTATCATTTCATAAGAAAAAATACATTTTTTTTTTTTTTGAAATTTTGCAACACCAGGAGACACCTCAGGATTGGGGGTTGCGACAGTCAAAGGTTTAATACTAAATAAATTGATCATAGCTTAAGTTGTACATCTGTTTTTATTTATAGTAGACATTAATTATACTCAAATTACAATAGTTTCAATAATAAATATTAAAATTGTATTATGGGAATATAACATTGTGAGTTGTTGAAAGTAGTTTACAGTATGAGTATGCTACAATTGGGTGTAAGGCAGCATTGTTTTGGGTAGGTATTTTTACTGCAATGTAGTATTAATCAATGTACAGTATGTATGAACTTTGGGCGTCTTGTTTTGAAGTTTTAAGATTTAGGTAATTGGGAAATTTTTTGGTAGTTATATATTGAGTATTGAGTATTTAGTTTACGGTGAGTAAGTGGTTTTTGAGAAAAGTCTTAAATTGATGTTCAGACTGGGTTTACTTTAGTATTTACTGGTAATGAATTACAAATTTTGGGGCCCTTTATGTGCTTAGAGTTTTTACAGTGTGATATGGACTCGGGGTACATCAAAAAGAGATCTGTCTTATGTTATAGTCATGTGTCCTGTTAAGGTTGGTAAGAAGTTTGAGTGGAGGGTTTATGTTTGAGTGTAGTGTTCTATGTATGTAGTAGGCACATGAATAAGAACATAAGAAAGGAGGAACACTGGAATAGGCCTGTTGGCCCATACTAGGCAGGTCCTTCACAAATCCATCCCACTAACAGAATAAACACTACCCAAGCAATAAGCTTTGATAATTATATTTACTCAGGAGCAAGTCCCACTCAAATCCAACCCTTCTCACTCATGTACTTATCCAACCTAAATTTGAAACTACTAAAGGTTTTTGCTTCGATAACCCTAATAGACAGACTGCTCCACTCATCAACTACCTTATTACCAAACCAGTACTTTCGAAATCAAAATTTGTCGAATTTGAATCCATTATTGCGGGTTCTCTCTTGGAGGGATAACCTCAAAAACTTATTTATATCCCCTTTGTTAACCCTTAAACTGTAAACGTAGATCTATGTTGACGTGTGTAGCGCTCTGAACGTAGATCTACATTTTTTTTACATGCTTTCAAATGGAGAAAATAAAGGACAGAGTGCTACCCACATGAACGTAGATCTACATCTGGACAGTTTAAGGGTTAATACCCATCTTCCACTTATACACTTCGATCATGTCTCCCCTCATTCTTCGTCTTACAAGTGAATGCAGTTTAAGAGTCTTCAATCTTTCTTCGTATGGAAGATTTCTAATGCTATGTATTAATTTAGTCATTATACACTGAATGTTCTCTAACAAGTTTATATCGATTCTGTAATATGGAGACCAGAAGTGAGCTGCGTAATCTAGGCGAGGCCTTACTAAAGTGCTAGGGTTATGGACACTCCGGAGCTTCAGGACCTTGCAGTTATGTACAATGAACTGCATCTACCACCTTTCTGACCAGGAATTGAGTTGTCTAAATCCTCCTGAATTTCCACAACAACTACGTTTGAATCAATTATCCTACCTATATTCGAGTCATCGGTGAATTTGCTCATATCACTAGTGAGCAGTTTTAGACTTCTGAATATTGGTGGAGTATGCTGTCGGGACTGGGAATTTGTTATCATTCTGACTGCAGCCTTTTGCTGGATTATTAGTAGTCTTAGGTGATTTAATGTTGTTGAACCCCATGCACAAACTCCATATGTGATAAGGGTAGATGAGTGAATGATACAGTGCAAGGAGAGCTGATTGTGGAACATAGTACTGTATCTTTGATAGTATGCCTACTGTCTTAGAGATTTTCTTGGAAATTTGTTGCATATGTATCTGGAGTTGCATATGTATCCGGACTTGAGTCCTGGAGATGGGAAGTACAGTGCCTGCACTCTGAAGGAGGGGTGTTAATGTTGCAGTTTAAAAACTGTAGTGTAAAGCACCCTTCTGGCAAGACAGTGATGGAGTGAATGATGGTGAAAGTTTTTCTTTTTCGGGCCACCCTGCCTTGGTGGGAATCGGCCAGTGTGATAATAAAAATAATAATAATAATGTATCTGGAATTTGAGGTTACTGTCAAGGTGGATTCCTAGGAATTTTCCGTGTGTGTGTCTTGTGATGGATGAGCCATTTAGCATTATGTTAAGTGTAACATTTGCAGCTCTGTTTCCAAACTGAATGAAATAGGCTTTGTCAGTATTGAGGGTAAGCTTATTAGTCGTCATCCAGATAGATATTTTCTGCAATTCGGTATTAAGTGTTGGCCAGTATGACTGGGTTTGGGTGAGAGAAGACACATGTTGTGTCATCTGCAAATAATATGGGTATGAGTAGTTGTGATGCATTCGGCAGGTCATTGATGTAAATGAGAAAGAGGAGTGGGCCAAGGACACTTCCTTGTGGGACACCAACTGTGATTGGTTGAGTGAAAGAGTTTGCTCCATTTGTGTACACATATTGGCTTCTGTTACTAAGGTATGACCATAGTGTGTTAATTTAATGTGCAGCAAATCATGTTTAACTGTATCAAAAGCTTTACGTAAATCAATGAAGATTCCCAGTGGGACTTCTTCTCAAGAGCGGTGGATATTAGTTCTAGCATGTGTATAATAGCATCATTTGTGCTTTTATTAGACCTGAATCCAAACTGACAGCAGTTTAGTATGCTGTGTGAGATGAGGTAGGAATAGATCTGTCTATGAATTAATTTTTCAAAGATTTTAGAGAGCAAAGGTAAGTTAGATATTGATCTATAGTTATTCAAGTCCGCTTGATCACCTTTGTGGATCGGAGTGACCCTTGCTGTTTTGAGAACTGCTGGGAAGATGGAGGATTCAATGGATTTGTTAAAGAGTGTTGCCATAATTGGTGACAGTATTTGTGAAGCTTTTTTGTACATAAAAAGTGGTACGTTATGTCTCCTGCCTTGTTTTTAAGGGTGTTGATGATAAGCGAGACTTCTGTTGGGTTGGTTGGGGCTAGGAATAGTGTACTGAGGTAGTCCGATGGACGGGTGTTTGAGCTTGGGATTTTGCTCACTGGATTCTTTCCTATGGTGGAGAAGAAAACACTGAGTCTGTCTGCTGTTTCAGTTGGTGGGAGTAGGAGTTCATCTGATTTTGTTAATTTGTTTTGTTTTTGGATATCTTTTTAGTTCCTAGAATTTCAGATAGGGTTTTCCAAGTCTTTTTCATATCACCTTTTATGTTATGTAATCTGTTCTCATAATACAATTTTTTTGACCTTCTTACCAGGCTAGTAAGGATTGACGAGTAACGTTTAGAATGGTCTCTAGTGTTTTGACCCATTCTGTACTTTTTTCATATAGGTACTGAGTGTTAATGGATTTAAGGATGCTGGGTGTTAGCCAGGGACTGTTCAGTCTCTTAGCTGTGATCTGTTTAGTATTTTTAGGGCAATGCTTGTTATAGAGGTAGTGGACTTTTTTTTAGAAAATTATTAATACATTCATTAGTATTTGTACATGTTTCAAGCTCATTATGCCAGTCGATGTTATTCATAGCTGTTATAAAGTTATTAACAGCTGTCTTGTTATGTAGTCTGGAGGTAATTTTAGTAGTGTCTTGGGGCAGTTTACCTAGGTAGGGTAGTGGTCAGTGGTGTTGTCTGTGATTATGCCTGATTTTAAAGGGGATATGGTGTTAGTGCAGATGTGGTCTAATAAGGAGATACTAGTCTCTGAGATTCTTGTAGGTTTTGTTATTGTTGGTAGCAACAAGCAGTTGTTCATAGTGTTTGTGAATTCGGTTACTTGTGGGTCCTGGTCATGTAGTAGATTTACGTTGAAATCTCCTGTGAGCAGCAAGTGGTCTTTGTTCATATGTGCATCAGCTATCATGTTTCCTAATTTTTCATTAAAATGGTAAATATTTGACTGTGGTACTCTGTAGATGTTTATTACTGTGAGGGTTTTTTGCAGTCTTTTGATTTAAATTTAGCTATAATATATTCTCCATGTTCATCCCTTGTGCAAGAATTATTGATACATGCAAGTTGATCTGAGTTGTATATAGCTGTTCCACCCCCTTGCTGTTCAGTCTTACAGTTGTGTATGGCTGCATAACCAGGAATGGCATAGACATCTGTAGTACCAGACTTTAGCCAGGTTTCTGGGAGTTGATGACTGACATACTGGCATGAAGGGAATTGAGTAATGCTGTGAGGTCATCATAATGTTTGCTCAAAGATCTGACATTATAATTAAAGACAGTTATGTTATTGTTGGCTCTGAGTAATGTCTTTGTTTGGTTTGCTGTAAAATAATTACAGATGCTGTTTGATATCAGGATCAATGCTTGTAATCAAAAGACTGAGAGTGACTCTACAACTAGACTTTTGAATAAAGTATTATGTTAAACTTAATAATTATGATACTAAACTAATTTTTCTTACTAGCTAATGGATTGTTACAAGTAGTTTTAAAAAATAGAGATACAGTTTACTCTTAATATGGTACAGATTTGATGATTTAATATTTAACAGTTTTAGTTTGAGTTTGACAACAGTTGTAGATTTAGAATAGAAGTTTACTGAACACAATAAAATTGTTTAGTACTGGAAGTGATAATTAAATTAAAAGTTTGCAGATAATGGTAGTTATAAAAAAAATAAGAGAAAACAAAAATAATAGTTTATAATAGTAGATTAAGATAAGTAATTATGAAATACAGGGATTATGCTAACTCTTATTATGGCACAAATTTGAGAATATAATATTGCACTGGTTATCAGTTCTATAATAATTTTTTTTTTTTTCAACAAGTCGGTCGTCTCCCACTGAAGCAGGGTGACCCAAAAAAGAAAGAAAATCCCCAAAAAGAAAATACTTTCATCATCATTCAACACTTTCACCACACTCACACATTATCACTGCTTTTGCAGAGGTGCTCAGAATACAACAGTTTAGAAGCATATATGTATAAAGATACACAACATATCCCTCCAAACTGCCAATATCCCAAACCCCTCCTTTAAAGTGCAGGCATTGTACTTCCCATTTCCAGGACTCAAGTCCGACTATATGAAAATAACCGGTTTCCCTGAATCCCTTCACTAAATATTACCCTGCTCACACTCCAACAGATCGTCAGGTCCCAAGTATCATTCGTCTCCATTCACTCCTATCTAACACGCTCATGCACGCTTGCTGGAAGTCCAAGCCCCTCGCCCACAAAACCTCCTTTACCCCCTCTTTCCAACCCTTTTGAGGATGACCCCTACCCCTCTTTCCTTCCCCTATAGATTTATATGCTTTCCATGTCATTCTACTTTGATCCATTCTCTCTAAATGACCAAACCACCTCAACAACCCCTCTTCTGCCCTCTGACTAATGCTTTTATTAACTCCACATCTTCTCCTAATTTCCACACTCCAAATTTTCTGCATAATATTTACACCACACATTGCCCTTAGACAGGACATCTCCACTGCCTCCAACCGTCTCCTCGCTGCTGCATTTACCACCCAAGCTTCACATCCATATAAGAGTGTTGGTACTACTATACTTTCATACATTCCCTTCTTTGCCTCCATAGATAACGTTTTTTGACTACATATATACCTCAACGCACCACTCACCCTTTTTCCCTCATCAATTCTATGATTAACCTCATCCTTCATAAATCCATCCGCCGACACGTCAACTCCCAAGTATCTGAAAACATTCACTTCTTCCATACTCCACCTCCCCAATTTGATATCCAATTTTTCTTTATCTAAATCAATAATAATAGTTTATAATAATAGTGAGTGTGGGGGAAGTTCGTGAGGCAGTAGGTAAAATGAAAGGGGGTAAGGCACCCGGGATTGATGGGATAAAGATAGAAATGTTAAAAGTAGGTGGGGATATAGTTTTGGAGTGGTTGGTGCAATTATTTAATAAATGTATGGAAGAGGGTAAGGTACCTAGGGATTGGCAGAGAGCATGCATAGTTCCTTTGTATAAAGGCAAAGGGGATAAAAGAGAGTGCAAAAATTATAGGGGGATAAGTCTGTTGAGTGTACCTGGTAAAGTGTATGGTAGAGTTATAATTGAAAGAATTAAGAGTAAGACGGAGAATAGGATAGCAGATGAACAAGGAGGCTTTAGGAAAGGTAGGGGGTGTGTGGACCAGGTGTTTACAGTGAAACATATAAGTGAACAGTATTTAGATAAGGCTAAAGAGGTCTTTGTGGCATTTATGGATTTGGAAAAGGCGTATGACAGGGTGGATAGGGGGGCAATGTGGCAGATGTTGCAAGTGTATGGTGTAGGAGGTAGGTTACTGAAAGCAGTGAAGAGTTTTTATGAGGATAGTGAGGCTCAAGTTAGAGTATGTAGGAAAGAGGGAAATTTTTTCCCAGTAAAAGTAGGCCTTAGACAAGGATGTGTGATGTCACCGTGGTTGTTTAATATATTTATAGATGGGGTTGTAAGAGAAGTAAATGCGAGGGTCTTGGCAAGAGGCGTGGAGTTAAAAGATAAAGAATCACACACAAAGTGGGAGTTGTCACAGCTGCTCTTTGCTGATGACACTGTGCTCTTGGGAGATTCTGAAGAGAAGTTGCAGAGATTGGTGGATGAATTTGGTAGGGTGTGCAAAAGAAGAAAATTAAAGGTGAATACAGGAAAGAGTAAGGTTATGAGGATAACAAAAAGATTAGGTGATGAAAGATTGAATATCAGATTGGAGGGAGAGAGTATGGAGGAGGTGAACGTATTCAGATATTTGGGAGTGGACGTGTCAGCGGATGGGTCTATGAAAGATGAGGTGAATCATAGAATTGATGAGGGAAAAAGAGTGAGTGGTGCACTTAGGAGTCTGTGGAGACAAAGAACTTTGTCCTTGGAGGCAAAGAGGGGAATGTATGAGAGTATAGTTTTACCAACGCTCTTATATGGGTGTGAAGCGTGGGTGATGAATGTTGCAGCGAGGAGAAGGCTGGAGGCAGTGGAGATGTCATGTCTGAGGGCAATGTGTGGTGTGAATATAATGCAGAGAATTCGTAGTTTGGAAGTTAGGAGGAGGTGCGGGATTACCAAAACTGTTGTCCAGAGGGCTGAGGAAGGGTTGTTGAGGTGGTTCGGACATGTAGAGAGAATGGAGCGAAACAGAATGACTTCAAGAGTGTATCAGTCTGTAGTGGAAGGAAGGCGGGGTAGGGGTCGGCCTAGGAAGGGTTGGAGGGAGGGGGTAAAGGAGGTTTTGTGTGCGAGGGGCTTGGACTTCCAGCAGGCATGCGTGAGCGTGTTTGATAGGAGTGAATGGAGACAAATGGTTTTTAATACTTGACGTGCTGTTGGAGTGTGAGCAAAGTAACATTTATGAAGGGATTCAGGGAAACCGGCAGGCCGGACTTGAGTCCTGGAGATGGGAAGTACAGTGCCTGCACTCTGAAGGAGGGGTGTTAATGTTGCAGTTTAAAAACTGTAGTGTAAAGCACCCTTCTGGCAAGACAGTGATGGAGTGAATGATGGTGAAAGTTTTTCTTTTTCGGGCCACCCTGCCTTGGTGGGAATCGGCCGGTGTGATAATAAAAAAAAAAAAAATAATAATAGTTTATAATAATAAGCAAGGAATGGCAAATTAAAAATGAAAATAGAAATAAAGAGAGAGAATATAGTGATCAATTGTACTAAAGTACAGTGGACTGATAGTAAGTATGGTGTTGAAAAAAATTTAAGCAAGTAATATTAATTACAAAGTACATTCTATTACAAGTATTAGATTTTTATTTACAATTATTAGGATTCAATATTGCACTGGTAGCAATATTAGAGCTTATACGGGCAGTACAAAGTATTTAAAAGTAAAGAACCACACTAAGAGAATATAGTGTTTAGTTGTATAAAGTAGAATGGACTGATAGTAAATTATTTTTTTATTAGCCCATGGCCAATTCCCACCAAGGCAGGGTGGCCCAAAAAAGAAAAACTTTCACCATCATTCACTCCATTACTGTCTTGCCAGAAGGGTGCGTTACACTACAGTTTTTAAACTGCAACATTAACTTCCCTCCTTCAGAGTGCAGACACTGTACTTCCCATCTCCAAGACTCAAGTTCGGCCTGCCAGTTTTACTGAATCCCTTCATAAATGTTACTTTGCTCACACCCCAACAGCACGTCAAGTATTAAAAACCATTTGTCTCCATTCACTCCTATCAAACACGCTCATGCATGCCAGCTGGAAGTCCAAGCCCCTCGCACACAAAACCTCCTTTACCCCCTCCCTCCAACCTTTCCTAAGCTGACCCCTACCCCGCCTTCCTTCCACTACAGACTAATACACTCTTGAAGTCATTCTGTTTCGCTCCATTCTCTCTACATGTCCGAACCACCTCAACAACCCTTCCTCAGCCCTCTGGACAACAGTTTTGGCAATCCCGCACCTCCTCCTAACTTCCAAACTATGAATTCTCTGCATTATATTCACACCACACATTGCCCTCAGACATGACATCTCCACTGCCTCCAGCCTTCTCCTCGCTGCAACATTCATCACCCATGCTTCACACCCATATAAGAGCGTTGGTAAAACTATACTCTCATACATTCCCCTCTTTGCCTCCAAGGACAAATTTCTTTGTCTCCACAGACTCCTAAGTGCACTGCTCACCCTTTTCCCCTCATCAATTCTATGATTCACCTCATCTTTCATAGACCCATCTGCTGACACATCCACTCCCAAATATCTGAATACATTCACCTCCTCCATACTCTCTCCCTCCAATCTGATATCCAATCTTTCATCACCTAATCTTTTTGTTATCCTCATAACTTTACTCTTTCCTGTGTTCACTTTTAATTTTCTTCTTTTACATACCCTACCAAATTCATCCACCAACCTCTGCAACTTCTCTTCAGAATCTCCCAAGAGCACAGTGTCATCAGTAAAGAGCAACTGTGACAACTCCCACTTTATGTGTGATTCTTTATCTTTTAACTCCACGCCTCTTGCCAAGACCCTCGCATTTACTTCTCTTACAACCCCATCTATAAATATATTAAACAACCACGGTGACATCACACATCCTTGTCTAAGGCCTACTTTTACTGGGAAATAATCTCCCTCTTTCCTACATACTCTAACTTGAGCCTCACTATCCTCGTAAAAACTCTTCCCTGCTTTCAGTAACCTACCTCCTACACCATACACCTGCAACATCCGCCACATTGCCCCCCTATCCACCCTGTCATATGCCTTTTCCAAATCCATAAATGCCACAAAAACCTCTTTAGCCTTATCTAAATACTGTTCACTTATATGTTTCACTGTAAACACCTGGTCCACACACCTCCTACCTTTCCTAAAGCCTCCTTGTTTATCTGCTATCCTATTCTCCGTCTTACTCTTAATTCTTTCAATAATAACTCTACCATACACTTTACCAGGTATACTCAACAGACTTGTCCCCCTATAATTTTTGCACTCTCTTTTGTGATAGTAAATGTGGTATTAAAACAAGTTTTTAGCAGGTAATGATAATTAACCCTTTCAGGGTCCGTGCCGTAGATCTACGGCTTTACGTTCAGGGTCCAAACCGTAGATCTACGCCATGAGCTCAGCTCACTCTGATAAACTGTGAGTGGTAAATTTGGGCCTAGATGTGAGAGAATACATCTATGTGGTATGTGTGCACCACATAAAACAAATCCTGCAGCACACAGTGTATAATGAGAGAAAAGAAAAACTGAGACTGTGATTTTCGATTAAACAGCGACATTGCAGTGTTTTACGTATGTCTTTTATAGTTGTATTTGCGATTTCTTGGTCTCATTTGATAGAATGGAAGATATATTACAGAAATAGAGATGATTTTGATTGGGTTTAGCACTGGAAATGGCTTGAAACTGAGCTCAAAGTAGCGGAAATGTTAAATTTTTGTCGATGTTCAAGAGTAAACAAAAGACCTCACACGTCTAATACACGCCAGCTGGTGGGTCTTATATACATTCACAAATGTGGTGATGATATTTATACAATTATTACAATACTGCATAATAGTAAATCTTCTATTTTTGGGTTTGAATAAAAATTCATTATGTGAATAAAAAATCAAAATGGAATTCATTTGTAAAGCCTGAAAACATAAGTAATGAACAGAGGAAATGTTAGTTTAGTGCCAGGAATACCTACATTGTTTATTCTGGACCCTATTTTGAAATTGGAATATTTTGAACTTTGTGTTAAATTGGCCAAATTACCAATTTCCGATCACTTTATTTTGTAGTTGAAACAGTTGACTTGGTGATTTCTTGTGCTCAATCGATAGAATAGAAGTAATACTAGTGAAGTAGCTAAGAATTTGGTCAACTGGAATAATGTAATTGGCCTAAAATGGGAGCCAAAGTCGGCAAAATCGCTGATTCGTAAATATTGCTGACACATCAAAATTCATGAGAGCATAATGTCATCAATTTTCCAAAAATATCGTACTTTTTGTTTTATTACCTTCAGAAAAAGACTCTCTACCATTTCATTAGAAAAAATAAAAAATTTTTTTTTTTGAAAATTCTTGGACCCTGGTGCATGCACCCTTTGAAATTTGGCCTCTGGACCCTGAAAGGGTTAATATGTAAAAAATGTACAAAAGTAAAATGGACTCATAGTAATTATGGTATTAAATAAATATTTAGCAAGTAATAATAATTAATAGTATTTAAAAAATGGGGTTGCAAAATGGACAGATAGTATTTATTAAACAATTTTTAAGCAAGCAATATTAATTTAAGAAAAATACATAAGGTGGCTAATTCTCACTAGTAAAATCACATATACTGAGGTAGTTGATTCTGAGTATTGAGACAGTACAGTGGACCCCCGGTTAACGATTTTAATCCGTGCAAGAGGGCTCATCGTTATGCGAAATAATCGTTATGCGAATCAATTTTCCCCATAAGAAATAATGGAAATAAAATTAATCCGTGCAAGACGCCCAAAAGTATGAAAAAAATTTTTTTTTACCACATGAAATGTTAATTTTAATACACACAAACTGAAAAAGGCATGCACAATTACATGACACTTACTTTTATTGAAGATCTGGTGATGATTGATGGGATGGGAGGAGGGGAGAGCATTATCTTCTTACTGTTTAGAAGGGGAATCCCCTTCCATTAGGACTTGAGGTAGCAAGTCCTTTTCTGGGGTTACTTCCCTTCTTCTTTTAATGCCACTAGGACCAGCTTGAGAGTCACTGGACCTCTGTCGCACAACAAATCTGTCCATAGAGCTCTGTACCTCCCGTTCCTTCAAGACTTTCCTAAAATGGGCCATAACATTGTCATTGAAATAGTCACAAGCACGGCTTGCAACAGCTGTGTCAGGGTGATTTTCATCTATAAAGGTTTGCAGTTCAACCCACTCTGCACACATTTCCTTAATCTTTGAAGTAGGCACAATGGATTCCACAACTGGCATAGGCTTCTCAGGGTTAGCCCCAAACCCTTCAAAATCTTTCTTAATTTCCATACTAATTCCCACCCTTTTTACCACAGGGTTGGCACTAGAAGCTTTCTTGGGGCCCATGGTCACTTATTTTCCACAAACAGCACCGAAAACACTGTAATAATATGAAATATTCCGAGTGTATGCTTGGATGTTACCGCGGAGGCTGGCTGGTAAACAATGGGACGGCCGGCACATGTGAGGGCACATTGGACGCGTCTCGGACGAAAATCGGTATGCGGGTTTTTAATCGGTATGCGGGGCAAAAATTTTGCGATAAAAGTAATCGTTATGCGGAAAAATCGCTATGCGATGCCATCGTTATGCGGGGGTCCACTGTACTGTGAAATTTGTACAATAATGGAGCAAAACATACACTACACGTAGGCTTTTGGTTAGGATATTGTTTAATCAGTCTCTAAGATTGGTATCCCGAAGGAATCATGATAGCTCATTCTCATTTGTGATAGTATACAGTTGGCCTACATTTGTTTTTCTCACTAGAATTTTCCCATCCCGTGTGAAGCATTGGTGGATTTTTCAGTATTCTCCCGCTTAAATTTTCTGACTCTATACAGGAGATTCTGCCGCTTTTTGGTCAGACACTCGTTTATGTATACCTCCTCCTTTGCTTTTTATAGATGTGCTAATTAGGTCTTTTTTCCTGTCATGTGAGTGGAATCTAATCATAACACTTTTTCTTCCATGGGATCCTAGTAACCTAGCTTCCTTTATTTCTGTCACTGGTACAGTAACACTTGTTTGGTCACTTATGATCTGGAGAGTAATTTCTTTACTGTTTGCTTGGGTCATATCACTGGGAAAATGAGGACTGCTATTACTGTGTCTGATAATTTTTCTTGCTAAGTTTTATCCTCTTGGAGCGAAAAGTAGTCACTGAACTGGTTATCCAAGTTGTTCTTCCACTCTTTTACTGCTTCCTCAACCTTTGTATTAAGAGATGTTATTTGTTCTGTGTGGCTATCTATGGCTGTTTGGAGGGTCTTGGTAAAATTAGTCATTCCAGATGGTGATAAATTTTGTTCAAGGCTGAGGATTTTGTTCTCGAGGTGTCATCCTGGTGTCTTGTTTAGTTAGCGTTTCATGAAGATTCATATTTTCTGTAATTAAGGTGGAGATGTATGACTTAAGGGTATTAGGATCGTTGGTCATACCTGAGAGACTACCTGGTAGGCTGAATCCGGAGAAGAAAGAGGAGGTTGAGGGGGAGGCAGTGTCATCAAGAGTAAATTGTGTGTGATGTGGAAGGCTAACAGTAGGGCATGGGTCACGAGGGAAATTTTCCTGGAATGGTTCAATGTAGTGTTTGGCCAGAGTGTGAAGAAATACCTCTTGGATAATAAACTGCCACTCCAGTGCCTCCTGTTAATGGACAATGTTCCTGCTCATCCTCCAAACTTGGAAGACCAATTGTCTAAGGAATTCAGTTTTGTAACAGTGAAGTTCTTACCTCCTAACACCACTCCTCTCACCCAGCCCATGGACCAGCAGATCAATGCAAACTTCAAAAAACTGTACACCAAATTAATGTTTCAAAGGTGCTTTGACATAACCTTGGACTCTGAATTGACCCTAAGAGAGTTCTGGAGGGATCACTTCAATATCTTCTATTGCATAAGCCTTATAGATAAGGCTTGGCAGGGAGTGACTTCTAGGAAGATGAACTCTGCTTGGAGAAAACTGTGGCCAGGTTGTGTCCAAAAGAAGGATTTTGAAGGGTTTGAGGCTGACCCTGTCAACCCTACACCAGTTGTGCAATCAAGTGTGGCATTGGGGAATTCCATGGGGGTTGGATGTGAGTGGCCAGGATGTGGAAGAGTTGGCTACTAGGTCACTCTCCCTGAACCGCGTGAGTGCGTGTGTGTGTGCGTGCATGTGTGCGTGCGTGCGTGTGTGCGTGCGTGCGTGTGTGCGCGTATGTGTGTGTGTATGTGTGTGTGTATGTGTGTGTGTGTGTGTGTGTACTAGCCTTGTTGCAAACCTTTGTACTTTCTCTAACTTCATGACGTGCTTGACCAGGTGTGGGTTCCAGACTGGTGCTGCATACTCCAGTATGGGCCTAACATACACAGTGTACAGTGTCTTGAACGATTCCTTATTAAGGTATCGGAATGCTATTCTCACGTTTGCCAGGCGCCCGTACGCTGCAGCAGTTATTTGGTTGATGTGTGCCTCCGGTGATGTGCTCGGTGTTATGGTCACCCCAACGTCTTTCTCCCTGAGTGAGGTCTGTAGTCTTTGTCCACCTAGCCTATACTCTGTCTGCGGTCTTCTTTGCCCCTCCCCAATCTTCATGACTTTTCATTTGGCTGGATTGAATTCGAGAAGCCAGTTACTGGACCACATGTCCAGCCTGTCCAGGTCTCTTTGCAGTCCTGCCTCATCCTCATCCGATTTAATTCTTCTCATCAACTTCACATCATCTGCGAATAGGGACACTTCAGAGTCTATTCCTTCCATCATGTCGTTCACATATATCAAAAACAGCACTGGTCCTAGAACTGACCCCTGTGGGACCCCGCTCGTCACAGGCGCCCACTGCAATACCTCTTCATATACCATGACTCGTTGCTGCCTCCCTGTCAGGTATTCCCTGATCCATTGCAGTGCCCTCCCTGTTACATGTGCCTGATCCTCCAGCTTCTGCACTAATCTCTTGTGGGGAACTGTGTCAAAGGCCTTCCTGCAGTCTAGGAAAACGCAATCTACCCACCCCTCTCTCTCGTGTCTTACTTCTGTTACCTTGTCATAAAACTCCAGGAGGTTTGTGATACAAGATTTGCCTTCCATGAACCCATGCTGGTTTTCATTTATAATCTTGTTCCTTTCCAGGTGTTCGACCACTCTCCTCCTGATAATCTTCTCCATGACTTTGCACACAATACATGTAAGAGACACAGGTCTGTAGTTTAGCGCCTCGTTTCTGTTTCCTTTCTTAAATATGGGGACTACATTAGCTGTCTTCCATTTCTCAGGTAGTTGCCCAGTTTCAAGGGATGTGTTGAAGATTGTGGTTAGAGGCATGCACAGAATCTCTGCTCCTTCTCTAAGGACCCATGGGGAGATATTGTCCGGTCCCATCGCCTTTGAGGTGTCAAGGTCACTTAGGAGCTTCTTCACCTCCTCCTCAGTTGTTCGTATGTCATCCAACACCTGTTGGTATATTCCCTCTTGATGTTCCCTTCTGTGCTGTCTTCCCACAGCCCTTCCTGTCTCTACTGTAAAAACTTCCTTAAATCTCCTGTTCAGCTCCTCACATACCTCCTGATCATTTCTTGTGAGTTCTCCACCTTCTGTCCTTAATCTGATCACCTGGTCTTTGACTGTTGTCTTCCTCCTGATGTGGCTATACAACAGTTTCGGGTCAGTCTTGATTCTCAAATGCTATGTCATTTTCAAACTGTCGCTGGGCCTCCCTCCTTACCTGTGCATGCTCATTCCTGGCTCTGCGACTGATCTCCCTATTTTCGTGTGTTCTCTGTCTTCTGTACTTTTTCCATTCTCTATTGCACTTTGTTTTTGCCTCCTTACACCGTCGGGTAAACCAGGGGCTCGTTCTGGTCTTCCCGTTGTTACTGTTGCCCTTGGGAATAAACCTTTCCACTGCCTAGTTGCATTTTGTTGTTACATATTCCATCATTTCATTTACTGGCTTTCCTGCCAGTTCTCTGTCCCACTGGACCTCCCGTGTGTGTGTGTGTGTGTGTGTGTGTGTGTGTGTGTGTGTGTGTGTGTGTGTGTGTGTGTGAGTGTGTGAGTGTGTGTGTGTGTGTGTGTGTGTGTGAGTGTGTGTGTGTGTGTGTGTGTGTGTGTGTGTGTGTGTGTGTGTGTGTGTGTGTGTGTGTGTGTGTGTGTGTGTGTGTGTGTGTGAGTGTGTGTGTGTGTGTGTGTGTGTGTGTGTGTGTGTGTATAAGTGTAAATGTTGGTTGTAGTAGGTTGTGTAAGTATAAGTGTTGGTTGTTATCACCCTAAGTGATGACTAACAGCGTGTTAGCTACGTGTTGTTTACACTAACAGCGTGTTAGCTACCAGTGTTGTTTACACTGACAGCGTGTTAGCTACCAGTGTTGTTTACACTAACGTGTTAGCTACCAGTGTTGTTTACACTAACAACGTGTTAGCTACCAGTGTTGTTTACACTAACGTGTTAGCTACCAGTGTTGTTTACACTGACAGCGTGTTAGCTACCAGTGTTGTTTACACTAACAACGTGTTAGCTACCAGTGTTGTTTACACTGACAGCGTGTTAGCTACCAGTGTTGTTTACACTAACAGCGTGTTAGCTACCAGTGTTTACACTAACAGCGTGTTAGCTACCAGTGTTTACACTAACAGCGTGTTAGCTACCAGTGTTGTTTACACTAACAGCGTGTTAGCTACCACAGTTTACACTAACAGCGTGTTAGCTACCAGTGTTTACACTAACAGCGTGTTAGCTACCAGTGTTTACACTAACAGCGTGTTAGCTACCAGTGTTGTTTACACTAACAGCGTGTTAGCTACCAGTGTTGTTTACACTAACAGCGTGTTAGCTACCAGTGTTGTTTACACTAACAGCGTGTTAGCTACCAGTGTTGTTTACACTAACAGCGTGTTAGCTACCAGTGTTCTTTACACTAACAGCGTGTTAGCTACCATTGTTTACACTAACAGCGTGTTAGCTACCAGTGTTGTTTACACTAACAGCGTGTTAGCTACCAGTGTTGTTTACACTAACAGCGTGTTAGCTACCAGTGTTGTTTACACTAACAGCGTGTTAGCTACCAGTGTTGTTTACACTAACAGCGTGTTAGCTACCAGTGTTGTTTACACTAACAGCGTGTTAGCTACCAGTGTTGTTTACACTAACAGCGTGTTAGCTACCAGTGTTGTTTACACTGACAGCGTGTTAGCTATCAGTGTTGTTTACACTAACAGCGTGTTAGCTACCAGTGTTGTTTACACTAACAGCGTGTTAGCTATCAGTGTTATTTACACTAACAGCGTGTTAGCTACCAGTGTTTACACTAACAGCGTGTTAGCTACCAGTGTTGTTTACACTAACAGCGTGTTAGCTACCAGTGTTGTTTACACTAACAGCGTGTTAGCTACCAGTGTTTACACTAACAGCGTGTTAGCTACCAGTGTTGTTTACACTGACCGTGTTAGCTACCAGTGTTTACACTAACAGCGTGTTAGCTACCAGTGTTTACACTAACAGCGTGTTAGCTACCAGTGTTGTTTACACTAACAGCGTGTTAGCTACCAGTATTGTTTACACTAACAGCGTGTTAGCTACCAGTGTTTACACTAACGGCGTGTTAGCTACCAGTGTTGTTTACACTAACAGCGTGTTAGCTACCAGTGTTGTTTACACTAACAGCGTGTTAGCTACCAGTGTTTACACTAACAGCGTGTTAGCTACCAGTGTTTACACTAACAGCGTGTTAGCTACCAGTGTTGTTTACACTAACAGCGTGTTAGCTACCAGTGTTGTTTACACTAACAGCGTGTTAGCTACCAGTGTTTACACTAACAGCCTGTTAGCTACCAGTGTTTACACTAACAGCGTGTTAGCTACCAGTGTTGTTTACACTAACAGCGTGTTAGCTACCAGTGTTGTTTACACTAACAGCGTGTTAGCTACCAGTGTTGTTTACACTAACAGCGTGTTAGCTACCAGTGTTTACACTAACAGCGTGTTAGCTACCAGTGTTGTTTACACTAACAGCGTGTTAGCTACCAGTGTTGTTTACACTAACAGCATGTTAGCTACCAGTGTTGTTTACACTAACAGCGTGTTAGCTACCAGTGTTGTTTACACTAACAGCGTGTTAGCTACCAGTGTTGTTTACACTAACAGCGTGTTAGCTACCAGTGTTGTTTACACTAACAGCGTGTTAGCTACCAGTGTTTACACTAACAGCGTGTTAGCTACCAGTGTTTACACTAACAGCGTGTTAGCTACCAGTGTTGTTTACACTAACAGCGTGTTAGCTACCAGTGTTTACACTAACAGCGTGTTAGCTACCAGTGTTTACACTAACAGTGTGTTAGCTACCAGTGTTTACACTAACAGCGTGTTAGCTACCAGTGTTTACACTAACAGCGTGTTAGCTACCAGTGTTGTTTACACTAACAGCGTGTTAGCTACCAGTGTTGTTTACACTAACAGCGTGTTAGCTACCAGTGTTGTTTACACTAACAGCGTGTTAGCTACCAGTGTTGTTTACACTAACAGCGTGTTAGCTACCAGTGTTGTTTACACTAACGTGTTAGCTACCAGTGTTGTTTACACTAACAGCGTGTTAGCTACCAGTGTTGTTTACACTAACAGCGTGTTAGCTACCAGTGTTGTTTACACTAACAGCGTGTTAGCTACCAGTGTTGTTTACACTGACAGCGTGTTAGCTATCAGTGTTGTTTACACTAACAGCGTGTTAGCTACCAGTGTTGTTTACACTAACAGCGTGTTAGCTACCAGTGTTGTTTACACTAACAGCGTGTTAGCTATCAGTGTTGTTTACACTAACAGCGTGTTAGCTACCATTGTTTACACTAACAGCGTGTTAGCTACCAGTGTTGTTTACACTAACAGCGTGTTAGCTACCAGTGTTGTTTACACTAACAGCGTGTTAGCTACCAGTGTTTACACTAACAGCGTGTTAGCTACCAGTGTTGTTTACACTGACAGCGTGTTAGCTACCAGTGTTTACACTAACAGCATGTTAGCTACCAGTGTTTACACTAACAGCGTGTTAGCTACCAGTGTTGTTTACACTAACAGCGTGTTAGCTACCAGTATTGTTTACACTAACAGCGTGTTAGCTACCAGTGTTTACACTAACGGCGTGTTAGCTACCAGTGTTGTTTACACTAACAGCGTGTTAGCTACCAGTGTTGTTTACACTAACAGCGTGTTAGCTACCAGTGTTTACACTAACAGCGTGTTAGCTACCAGTGTTTACACTAACAGCGTGTTAGCTACCAGTGTTGTTTACACTAACAGCGTGTTAGCTACCAGTGTTTACACTAACAGCGTGTTAGCTACCAGTGTTTACACTAACAGCGTGTTAGCTACCAGTGTTTACACTAACAGCGTGTTAGCTACCAGTGTTTACACTAACAGCCTGTTAGCTACCAGTGTTTACACTAACAGCGTGTTAGCTACCAGTGTTGTTTACACTAACAGCGTGTTAGCTACCAGTGTTGTTTACACTAACAGCGTGTTAGCTACCAGTGTTTACACTAACAGCGTGTTAGCTACCAGTGTTGTTTACACTAACAGTGTGTTAGCTACCAGTGTTGTTTACACTAACAGCGTGTTAGCTACCAGTGTTGTTTACACTAACAGCGTGTTAGCTACCAGTGTTGTTTACACTAACAGCGTGTTAGCTACCAGTGTTGTTTACACTAACAGCGTGTTAGCTACCAGTGTTTACACTAACAGCGTGTTAGCTACCAGTGTTGTTTACACTAACAGCGTGTTAGCTACCAGTGTTGTTTACACTAACAGCGTGTTAGCTACCAGTGTTTACACTAACAGCGTGTTAGCTACCAGTGTTGTTTACACTAACAGCGTGTTAGCTACCAGTGTTGTTTACACTAACAACGTGTTAGCTACCAGTGTTGTTTACACTAACGTGTTAGCTACCAGTGTTGTTTACACTAACAACGTGTTAGCTACCAGTGTTGTTTACACTAACGTGTTAGCTACCAGTGTTGTTTACACTAACGTGTTAGCTACCAGTGTTGTTTACACTAACGTGTTAGCTACCAGTGTTGTTTACACTAACAGCGTGTTAGCTACCAGTGTTGTTTACACTAACAACGTGTTAGCTACCAGTGTTGTTTACACTAACGTGTTAGCTACCAGTGTTGTTTACACTAACAGCGTGTTAGCTATCAGTGTTGTTTACACTAACAGTATGTTAGCTACCAGTGTTTACACTAACAGCGTGTTAGCTACCAGTGTTTACACTAACAGTATGTTAGCTACCAGTGTTTACACTAACAGCGTGTTAGCTACCAGTGTTTACACTAACAGCGTGTTAGCTACCAGTGTTGTTTACACTAACAGCGTGTTAGCTACCAGTGTTGTTTACACTAACAGCGTGTTAGCTACCAGTGTTGTTTACACTAACAGCGTGTTAGCTACCAGTGTTGTTTACACTAAGAGCGTGTTAGCTACCAGTGTTGTTTACACTGGATCTGATTAATGTCACTCACACTAGCCTTGATGATTTGCAAATACGTTTGTGTATATATTTTTTTAACAAATACGTGTTGCTGTATTTGTGTGTTGTATTATATTGGCTGTATTTGTGTTGTATTATGTTGACTTGTAACTACACAAATAATAATATTGCCGGGATTGAGTGTTGTAATATTATTATTATTATTATTATTATTATTATTATTATTTAGAAATTCTTCTTTACGGTTATGTTAAGTAAATAATAATAATAATATAGGTTGATTTTATGTCTGTATAAATTTATCATCACTTCAGGAGTTCTTTTACAGTGAAACACTATTATACCCTCTCTCACCCCCTCCCCTCTCACCCCTCCCCTCTCACCCCCTTCCCTCTCACCCCTCCCCTCTCACCCCTCCCCTCTCACCCCCTTCCCTCTCACCCCCTCCCCTCTCACCCCCTTCCCTCTCACCCCTCCCCTCTCACCCCCTCCCCTCTCACCCCTCCCCTCTCACCCCCTTCCCTCTCACCCCCTCCCCTCTCACCCCCTTCCCTCTCACCCCCTTCCCTCTCACCCCTCCCCTCTCACCCCCTCCCTCTCTTCCCCCTCCCCTCTCACCCCCTCCCTCTCTTCCCCCTCCCCTCTCACCCCCTTCCCTCTCACCCCTCCCCTCTCACCCCCCCTCTCACCCCCTCCCCTCACTTTCAATACGGCGTGTCTGGATCGTTGGGAAAAATTGTTGTTTTGATGTGAGTTCCATTATTGGATTTACTGACCTTTGTTGCAATTTTTTTCAGATTTCCTTCACAGGTAATATATACGCCACCCATTAATGACGTATGTCTGTATGTAACACACACACACACACACACACACACAGTGTTAACATTTTGATCGGAATTTTAACCCTGGAGGGTAAGCCACCCAGGATAACCCATGAAAGTCAGTTCGTCATCGAAGTGCTGTCTTATTCCATTGTTTTTCTTAAATCTTGTCCCCCAGGATGCGACCCGCACCAGTCTTCTAACACCCAGGTACCTACTTGCCTGCTAGGTGAACGGGATAACAGGTGTAAGGAAACACGCCCAGTGTTTCCAAACGTGCCGGGGATCGAGCCACAGTGGCTCTGGTGGCCTGGTGGTTAACGCTCTGGCTTCACACGGTGAGGGCCTGGGTTCGATTCCCAGCCAGAGTAGAAACATTGGACGTGTTTCTTTCCACCTGTTGTCTATGTTCCCCATCAGTAAAATGGGTACCTGGGTGTTAGTCGACTGGTGTGGGTCGCATCCTGGGACACTGACCTAAGGAGGCCTGGTCACGGACCGGGCCGCGGGGGCGTTGACCCCCGAAACTCTCTCCGGGTAAACTCCGGGCAGGAAGTTCTTCAACCCTATGTAGTCCCCTCTTTTATAGTCAGGCTTTTCCCATTCAACTCCTGTTATTCTCTCCACTTGCAGCTCTACTATGTACTCAAAGCACAGAACCACGTGGTCGCTAGCTCCTAGGGGACTCTCATACTTGATGTCCTCAATGTCTGAGCTGCCCAGGGTGAACACAAGGTCCAATCTTGTTGTGTGTGTGTGTGTGTGTGTGTGTGTGTGTGTGTGTGTACTCACCTATTTGTGGTTGCAGGGGTCGAGTCATAGCTCCTGGCCCCGCCTCTTCACTGATTGCTACTAGGTCCTCCCTCTCCCTGCCCCATGAGCTTTATCATACCTCGCCTTAAAACTATGTATGGTTCCCGCCTCCACTACGCCACTTTCTAGGCTATTCCACTGCCTGACTACTCTATGACTGAAGAAATGCTTCCTATCATCCCTTTGATTCATCTGAGTCTTCAACTTTCAATTGTGACCTCTTGTGTCTGTGTCCCATCTCTGGAACATCCCATCTTTGTCCACCTTGTCTATTCCGCGCAATATTTTATATGTCGCTATCATGTCTCCCCTGACCCTCCTGTCCTCCAGTGTCGTCAGGCCGATTTCCCTCAACCTTTCTTCATAGGACAATCCCTGTAGCTCTGGGACTAGTCTTGTTGCAAACCTTTGCACTTTCTCTAATTTCTTGACGTGCTTGACTAGGTGTGGATTCCAAACTGGTGCTGCATACTCCAGTATGGGCCTGACGTAAATGGTATACAGAGTCTTGAACGAATCCTTACTGAGATATCGGAACACTATCCGTAGGTTTGCCAGGCGCCCGTATGCTGCAGCAGTTATCTGATTGATGTGCGCCTCAGGAGATATGCTCGGTGTTATACTCACCCCCAGATCTTTTTCCTTGAGTGAGGTTTGCAGTCTTTGGCCATCTAAACTACATTGTGTCTGCGGTCTTCTTTGCCCTTCCCCAATCTTCATGACTTTGCATTTGGCAGGGTTAAACTCAAGGAGCCAGTTGCTGGACCAGGCTTGTAGTGTGTCCAGGTCTCTTTGTAGTCCTGCCTGATCCTCATCTGATTTGATTCTTCTCATTAACTTCACATCATCTGCAAACAAGGACACTTCTGAGTCTATCCCTTCCGTTATGTCGTTCACATATACCAAGAACAGCACAGGTCCTAGCAGGGCCGGATTACTGCATAGGCAAACTAGGCATTTGCCTAGGGCCCCGCGCATTTGGGGGCCCCGCGGTCCAAGGGGTTCAGGGGCTCATCCAAGACTGCGCACATGGTGCAAGTGCAAAGGGGTCCCTACCTAAAAAGTTCAAGTGTTTGGTGAGTAAAATTGAGTTTTAAAAATTAATCAAAACAAAAATAAATAATGAAATAAAATAAAATAAAAATAAATAAACCTAACCATAGATGGCAACACTCAACACGCCTTTGTTTACATCAGAACAGCTGTGTTTTCCCGCTAATGGGTGAGTATGGGAGATTCCTCTCCAATTTTCTGTAGTAATTACACGTTATCTAGACTTGTACTGTGACAAATTAACTGAAGTGTTGTTGATAGACATTGATGTATATGGATAAATGCTTGTTTTCACCTCTAAATGTTAAGGGAGGTACCTGATAGGGTTACTTGACCAGTAAAGATGCATGGACCAGTAAAGACGCATTTTTGGTAAAAATACTATGAAGAAAAACCTAAAAATGCAAACTGACTTCCGTTTGTAGGTTTTAAAAGCACTTTGTCCTGTCTTTAAGTCTTATCATTTCAATAACAGATCTCAATTGATTGTTGTTCTACATCACTTCCGTCGCAAATGCTTAGTTTTCAAGTTGCGACGGAAGTGATGTAGAACATCAATTAATTTACTACATATTTCCCCAGAAACACATAAGGCACATCAGAAAATCGTTGGTTGGGTGAAACTGAAAATTGTCCCTGCATTCTTTAATTCTCATGTCCTTATCTATGGTGGTAGGCCATTTTTTTTTTTTCCAACAAGTTGGCTGTCTCCCACCGAAGCAGGGTGACCCAAAAAAGAAAGAAAATCCCCAAAAAGAAAATGCTTTCATCATCATTCAACACTTTCACCACACTCACACATAATCACTGTTTTTGCAGAGGTGCTCAGAATACAACAGTTTAGAAGCATATACGTATAAAGATACACAACATATCCCTCCAAACTGCCAATATCCCAAACCCCTCCTTTAAAGTGCAGGCATTGTACTTCCCATTTCCTGGACTCAAGTCCGACTATATGAAAATAACCGGTTTTCCTGAATCCCTTCACTAAATATTACCCTGCTCACACTCCAACAGATCGTCAGGTCCCAAGTACCATTCGTCTCCATTCACTCCTATCTAACATGCTCAGGCACGCTTGCTGGAAGTCCAAGCCCCTTGCCCACAAAACCTCCTTTACCCCCTCTCTCCAACCCTTTCGAGGACGACCCCTACCTCGCCTTCCTTCCCCTATAGATTTATATGCTTTCCATGTCATTCTACTTTGATCCATTCTCTCTAAATGACCAAACCACCCCAACAACCCCTCTTCTGCCCTCTGACTAATACTTTTATTAACTCCACACCTTTTCCTAATTTCCACACTCCGAATTTTCTGCATAATATTTACACCACACATTGCCCTTAGACAGGACATCTCCACTGCCTCCAACCGTCTCCTCGCTGCTGCATTTACCACCCATATATCATGCAAAACATAATGATTAGTTTAGTTATGAAAATGTAATATAAATACCATTGTGCATTGTTCTTGGACTCGGTATGATTTCTGTTTAAGTAAATTGGAGATCAAGGAGGATGAATTAGTAAAATATTCGTAGCCCAAATCACTAACCTAATCTATGGTAAAAGTTCTGTACATGACTCCTTTCTGGTAATGTTTTGAATTTTTAGATGCGCAGCCAGAGGAAAGGAGGCTACAAGGGCCATATCCCCCCAATTGACAGAAAAAAAAATTAATAATTAAAAAATTAATAATAATTGATAATGAAAAATTTGTATCTGCATGATTACAGACAGTGATACATCCTCATTATGGTATCTCGTGAACGTGATGTTGGACGTTCTTATGCGAGTGGGTCACAGAAAAGAAAGAAGAAAATTCAAGAAGAAGAACAAAAAAAGAAAGATGTAGGAAGCTGCAGAAAGATCACAGACATGCTCACGAAAACAGTTTCTGATGTTACCAGCACAGTTGAATCTGCAGATACGTCACATCATACAGGAAGCCCTCCCTCCATTATTTCTCAGCCAGCATCTACTTCTTCTGTGTCTCCTCTCAATGTCTCAACGGACATTTCATCCACAGGATTTGTCTTAAAAGATCCTGCCTCATGGCCAAATGTAATCCCAGATTCTCTACGTAATGCTTTCATTGCAGAAAACTTCAGTCAAACTCTGAACATTGACTTTAGGAAATCAGCAAGGATTTATGATGATAGAAGTCGTCGTTAAAGTCATCTATGTTTTATAGGAAGCTTGCAAATTCAGAAACTGTGAAAAGATCATGGATGGTATACTCTGAAAGCTCAGGAAAAGTGTACTGTTCAGCATGCAAGCTATTTTCTACCAAAGAAAATACCTTCACACGGGTTCAATGACTGGAAAAATTCCAAGCGTTTCGAGGAACATGAAAACAGCACCACTCACAGGAGCTGCATTTCAGCCAGTGTATTTCGTGCACAGAAAAAAGGCTTATTGGATTCTCATTTGGAAAATCAAACTGAAAAAGAGCGCACTTATTGGAGAAAAGTTCTAGAAAGAGTTGTTGCTGTTGTAAAATTCTTAGCTCTAAGAGGACTTGCTTTCCGTAGAGAAAATGAGGTTTTTGGTTTGGAAAACAATGGCAATTTCCTAGGGATCATAGAACTGTTAGCACAATTCAATCCATTCTTAGCAAATCATGTGTCACGCCTTGGGAATACAGGAAGAGGCACTGTATCTTACATGTCATCTACTATATGAAATGAATTTATTGAACTGATGACTAAGAAGGTCCTCAATAACATCATAACAGCTGTGAAAACTGCAAAATACTTTGCAATAAGTGTAGATTCATCACCATATATTTCACATACAGATCAATTGACATTCATTGTTCGCTTTGTCGACTCCAGTGGTAAGCCTGTAGAGCGCTTTATAAAATTCATTCCTCTTTCAGGCCATGATGGAGAAACAATGATGAATGTAGTACTGGATACTCTGCTTGAACATGATCTCTCTATTATGGATTGCCGTGGCCAGAGCTACGACAATGCAAGTAACATGTCGGGTAAATATAATGGATTGCAAGCCCGTATCAAGCAAATCAACCCACTTGCTGAATATGTGCCCTGCTCAGCACATTCTCTTAATCTTGTTGGGTCATGTGCTGCGGAGTGTTGTGTTGCTGCAGTTTCATTTTTTGGACTTTTACAAGCACTCTTTAATTTTTTCTCTGCTTCAACGCATCGGTGGAGTATACTCAAGTCAACCATTCATGGAGATGTCATCAAATCATTATCAACAACAAGGTGGTCAGCACAGCATGATGCAACACATGCTTTGAAAGACAGCTTTGCTGAAATACGTTCTGCTTTGATCCAAATAGCAGAGGATGAAGACCAGACAGCAACTACAAGAAGCGAAGCAGACAGCTTAGCATCAAAATTGGAAGATTTTGAATTGGCCTTACTCTGTGTGCTTTGGGACTGTATACTGGAACGGTTAAATGCCACGAACAAGACACTTCAGAAAATTGAAATTGAAATGGCTACTTGTGCTAACCTCTATGCAGGCTTAGTGGAATTTGTAAGCTCACTTCGCAATGATGAAGCTTTTGAAATGTTTGAAGAGAAAGCTAAACTGCTGGCGAAAGACTACAGTTACCGGGCTGATCATCAGCGGTCAAGGAAGAGGAAACGCAATTTTGAAGAGCCAGACAATGAAATTGTGTTGCTACCAAGGCAGAAATGTAAGACAGCTACATACTTCGTCATTCTGGATTCACTGATTACAGAATTGGTGAAAAGAAAAGAAATCTACCAGAATCTCAATGACAAGTTTGGATTTCTGTTCAAAATTACTACTATGCCAGATGCAGAATTGAGAGAAGCTGCATTAAAGTTGCAACAACACCTTTCAGCAGATGTTCAGGACACATTTGTTGAAGAAATATTTCATTTTTCTGGGTGTATGAATCAGATTAAAGCTCCACCTGAAAAATGTGCACCCTCAGCTGCTTTGAAACATTTAAGAAATGCAGGTATCTCAGAAACCTTCCCTAATGTTGACATAGTGTATCGCCTTTACCTAACACTTCCAGCTACTAACTGTGAAGGAGAACGTTCATTTTCTGTTTTGAAAAGAGTGAAAAACCAGCTCCGTTCAACAATGAGCCAAGACAAATTGTGTAACCTAGCCTTGTTGACCATTGAGTCTGATCTAACAACAAATATTGATTTTCAGAATATAATTGATGATTTTGCCAATATGAAATCCAGAAAAAAGTTTATTTAAGAAATGCCTGTGAATATAAACAATTCTTTACTTTCTTGAGTTTATATGATTTGATAGTCTTATGCATGATGCAATGATAACAATAATGGTCAGTGATTTATAAAGGGAATAATAGTGCTGTAGTGGTTATGCTGAATATAATAGGTACATGATGTCACTACTTTAATAGCCTAATCTAGTAATACTATGCTGTCTTGAGTTTATTCTCTTTAAAATGCATGATTTAACAAGATAGTTATAATGGCTGTTGGTAAATGGTTTTGATGTACTTTCCCTATTAAATTTAATCTAAATAGCCAGAATGTATTTAATTAGACCTTAAACAGGCTCACACCGACCCCCCCCTCCAAGCTGGAAGGGGTCGCTTCACATACCCATAACTCAAAGGGGCCCCGCCAATCTGAATAGCCTAGGGCCCGGAGACTTCTTAATCCGGCCCTGGGTCCTAGGACTGACCCCTGTGGAACCCCGCTTGTCACAGGCGCCCACTCTGACACCTTGTCAATTACCATGACTCGTTGTTGCCTCCCTGTGAGGTATTCTCTGATCCATTGCAGTGCCTTTCCTGTTATGTGTGCCTGATCCTCTAGCTTTTGCAGTAACCTCTTGTGAGGAACTGTGTCAAAGGCCTTCTTGCAGTCCAAAAAAACGCAGTCGATCCACCCCTCTCTCTCTTGTCTTACTTCTGTCACCTTGTCATAAAACTCTAGTAGGTTTGTGACACAGGATTTTCCTTCCCTGAAACCGTGCTGGTTGTCAATTATACACTTGTTTCTTTCCAGGTGCTCCACCACTTTCCTCCTGATGATCTTCTCCATGACCTTGCATACTATACACGTTAGTGATACAGGTCTTAGTTTAGTGCCTCATGTCTCTCTCCCTTTTTAAAAACTGGGACTACATTTGCCATCTTCCATACCTCAGGGAGTTGCCCAGTTTCAAATTATGTGTTGAAGATCTTTGTTAATGGTACACACAATATCTCTGCTCCCTCTTTAAGGACCCACGGAGAGATGTTGTCTGGTCCCACCGCCTTTGAGGTGCCAAGTTCGCATAGCAGCTTCTTCACCTCCTCCTTGGTTATATGTACCTCATCCAGCACTTGCTGGTGTACCCCCCCTGTTCTGATTTCCTGGAGTCCTACTGGTTTCCACTGTAAATACTTCTTTAAATCTCGTGTTGAGCTTCTGACATACCTCTCGGTCGTTTCTTGTAAATTCCCCATCACCCTTCCTCAGTCTGATTACCTGGTCCTTGACTGTTGTTTTCCTCCTGATGTGGCTGTACAACAGCTTCGGGTCAGTCTTGACTTTCGATGCTATGTCATTTTCTTATTGTCGCTGAGCCTCCCTTCTTATCTGTGCATATTCGTTTCTGGCTCTTCGGCTAATCTCTTTATTTTCCTGAGTTCTCTGTCTTCTGTACCTTTTCCATTCTCTAGTACACCTAGTTTTTGCCTCCCTACACCTTTGGGTGAACCAAGGACTCGTTCTGTTCTTCCCATTATTTCTGTTTCCCTTGGGAACAAACCTCTCCTCTGCCTCCTTGCATTTTGTTGCCACATAGTCCATCATTTCTTGTACAGGTTTTCCTGTCAGTTCCCTCTCCCACTGAATGTCTTGAAGGAAGTTCCTCATGCCTGAGTAGTTCCCCCTTTTGTAGTTTGTTTTTTTCCCACCCTATTCCTGCTATTCTCTCCACTTGGAGCTCAACTATGTAGTCGAAGCACAGAACCACATGATCACTAGCTCCCAGGGGCCTTTCATACATGATATCCTCGATGTCCGAACTACTCAAGGTGAATACAAGGTCCAGTCTTGCTGGTTCATCCTCTCCTCTCTCTCTGGTAGTGTCTCTAACATGTTGATGCATGAAGTTTTCCAGTACCACATCCATCATCTTGGCTCTCCATGTTTCGGGACCCCCATGGGGCTCCAGGTTTTCCCAGTCAATCTCCTTGTGATTGAAATCACCCATAACTAGTAACTTTGCTCCCCCCATGTGTGCTCTCCTGGCCACCTCG
>NC_091304.1:34101098-34113598 GCF_038502225.1 Cherax quadricarinatus | reverse complement strand
ATAGAATGTTAGACATATTACAGAAATTGAGATGATTTTGACTGGTTTTACAATGAAAAGTACCTTGAAATTGACCTCAAAGTAGCAGAAATGTTCTATTTTTACCAAAGTTCAAAAGTAAACAAATCATGCCAAGCGTCCAATACACGTCAACTGGTGAGTCTAATATTCTTTCACAAATACGCTGATATTATTTATACCATTTCTACACTAATGCAGTAGTCTGCATAACAGTAAATCTTCTATTTTTTGTAAGAATAAAAATTGAAAGTGGAAAGCCAAAGAAATATAAGAGGGGCCTGGGGATGTGACTAACGAACAGAGGAAATGTTACTTTAGTGCCAGGAATGTCTTTCTTGTTTATGCTGGACCCTATTTAGAAATTGGCATCTTTTGAAATTTGTGTGAAATTGGCAAAATTGCTAAATTCTAACCACTGTATTGGATAGTTGAAATCAGTAAATGGGTGGTTTCTTGTACTCATTCAATAGAAAAAATAGAGTTCTAGAGAAATAGTTATGATTTTTGTCGAATAGTACACAGGAATTGGCCGAAAATAGGGCTCAAAGTGGGCAAAATCGCCGATGCGTAAACAACGTTGAGACCGCTAACTTCGCGAGAGCATAATTCCGTAAGTTTTCCACCAAATTTCATACTTTTGGTGTCATTATGATCGGGAAAAGATTCTCTATCTTTTCATAAGAAAAAATAATTTTTTTTTTTTTGAAATTCGGCCGACCCTGAGAACAAGTCTCACAGAGGGCCTGTCGACCCTCAAAGGGTTAAAAATCACTTACTCACCCACAACTAAATAAATACTGAATAACTGTATCTCATAAATGTATAACCTGTGACCCTACCAAACATTGTTTTTTTTTTAATTACATTACCTAACAGAATACTCCATTCTATTGAATGCTCAGTAACTCAGCAAATGATCATATGACCTGACTTTGAAATACTCATTTGTGCTTAATTGTTATTTGTTTACTATAATTTTTACCACTGAATATATCATTGCTTAGTTAATCTTAAGTTAATTTTCAGCCTGCCCATAATGCTCTGCATACAAGGGGCTTTTGGCATGTTACACTTAACCACTGTATTTCTTTGTACTTCTATGTATCATGTCCAAATTAATAATAAATAAAAAAATAAACACGATGAATTTATTGTGAAATGTTCAGATAAGAGCGTAGGGTAATGTTCACTCAAATATAAATAAAGTTAGACTGTCTCTTGACACCTGTGTGGGGAGGTGCGCAGGTGCAGGCAGGTGGACAGGTCTGGTACACCATCCAAAACCCGGGGCAACAGATGAAACGCGTGACAAAAATTTGGCCATAAAAAGCGGTCGAAACCCTAAGCGGCCAATTCTCAGGGCGGCCGAAACCCGGGGTTTCACTGTATAACATATCCCTCCAAACTGCCAATATCCCAAACCCCTTCTTTAAAGTGCAGGCACTGTACTTCCCATTTCCAGAACTCAAGTCCAACTATATAAAAATAACCAGTTTCCCTGAATCCCTTCACTAAATATTACCCTGCTCACACTCCAACAGCTCGTCAGATCCCAAAAACCATTTGTCTCCATTCACTCCTATCTAACACACTCACGCACGCTTGCTGGAAGTCAAAGTCCCTCGCCCCCAAAACCTCCTTTACCCCCTCCTTCCAAACTTTTCGAGGACGACCCCTACCCCGCCTTCCTTCCCCTACAGATTTATACACTCTCCATGTCATTCTACTTTGATCCATTCTCTCTAAATGACCAAACCACCTCAACAATCCCTCTTCAGCCCTTTGACTAATACTTTTATTAACTCCACACCTATTCCTAATTTCCACACTCCAAATTCTCTGCACAATATTTACACCACACACTGCCCTTAGACATGGGTAGATAAATACATGAGTGGGTGTGGGTGAGTGTGAGTTGGACCTGACTAGCTTGTTCTAATAGGTCTGATGCCGTGCTCTTTCCTTAAGTAGATGTGGCCTAACCTGACTAGGATGGGTCATTGGCTTAAGCCAATAGGAGACTTGGACCCGCCTCGCATGGGCCAGTAGGCCTGCTGCAGTGTTCCTTCTTTCTTATGTTCTTAATAATGTGCTCAAAGGAGAATCTAGATACCTGTATAGATACTCAAAAAATATAAGAAAAATTAATTAATGTACAATTGTTATGGATTTCATTACACATTGTATTACCCATGATAAAGTTAAGTTAGCTAAAGAAAAAAAAAGTACCCTGAAGGAAAATATAGAATATACCATATTTCGTGGCTTATTAGACACATTTTTTTTTCCATAAAATGTCTCCAAAAACCACCCTGCACCCTATAAACTGAAGGTCAGTGATGGGAGCTATAAGTCTGAGGTGTGGGGTGGGCTGTAGCTCTCCCAGTTATGATGAATGGTTTGAAAAACCGACAAGTTGAAGATTGAGACACTTATGCAGCATATGGGAATCTTTATTCAGGAAACGTTTCGCCACACAGTGGCTTCATCAGTCCAATACAAAGAGGAAGGCGTAAGGAAAGGAGGAGTATGAGGTAATCAGTCCCTCAGCCTGGAGTCGATGTGTTCAGTCCATCAATCTTGTAGAATGTACAGCATAGGGCCGTAGACGTGGCTTATATACTGTAGTGAGGTGACTTGAAGCAGACGGAGGCGGGATCATAGTGGTATCATCCACTAGTCGAAGTAGGTCTTTGTCCAAAGGTTGAACAAGCGTTGAAGAATTCTTTGTAAGAAGATCCCATGATGCTGCAGTGTCTGACAGTTGTGATGAATGGTTTGAAAAACCGACAAGTTGAAGATTGAGACACTTATGCAGCATATGGGAATCTTTATTCAGGAAACGTTTCGCCACACAGTGGCTTCATCAGTCCAATACAAAGAGGAAGGCGTAAGGAAAGGAGGAGTATGAGGTAATCAGTCCCTCAGCCTGGAGTCGATGTGTTCAGTCCATCAATCTTGTAGAATGTACAGCATAGGGCCGTAGACGTGGCTTATATACTGTAGTGAGGTGACTTGAAGCAGACGGAGGCGGGATCATAGTGGTATCATCCACTAGTCGAAGTAGGTCTTTGTCCAAAGGTTGAACAAGCGTTGAAGAATTCTTTGTAAGAAGATCCCATGATGCTGCAGTGTCTGACAGTTGTGATGAATGGTTTGAAAAACCGACAAGTTGAAGATTGAGACACTTATGCAGCATATGGGAATCTTTATTCAGGAAACGTTTCGCCACACAGTGGCTTCATCAGTCCAATACAAAGAGGAAGGCGTAAGGAAAGGAGGAGTATGAGGTAATCAGTCCCTCAGCCTGGAGTCGATGTGTTCAGTCCATCAATCTTGTAGAATGTACAGCATAGGGCCGTAGACGTGGCTTATATACTGTAGTGAGGTGACTTGAAGCAGACGGAGGCGGGATCATAGTGGTATCATCCACTAGTCGAAGTAGGTCTTTGTCCAAAGGTTGAACAAGCGTTGAAGAATTCTTTGTAAGAAGATCCCATGATGCTGCAGTGTCTGACAGTTGTGATGAATGGTTTGAAAAACCGACAAGTTGAAGATTGAGACACTTATGCAGCATATGGGAATCTTTATTCAGGAAACGTTTCGCCACACAGTGGCTTCATCAGTCCAATACAAAGAGGAAGGCGTAAGGAAAGGAGGAGTATGAGGTAATCAGTCCCTCAGCCTGGAGTCGATGTGTTCAGTCCATCAATCTTGTAGAATGTACAGCATAGGGCCGTAGACGTGGCTTATATACTGTAGTGAGGTGACTTGAAGCAGACGGAGGCGGGATCATAGTGGTATCATCCACTAGTCGAAGTAGGTCTTTGTCCAAAGGTTGAACAAGCGTTGAAGAATTCTTTGTAAGAAGATCCCATGATGCTGCAGTGTCTGACAGTTGTGATGAATGGTTTGAAAAACCGACAAGTTGAAGATTGAGACACTTATGCAGCATATGGGAATCTTTATTCAGGAAACGTTTCGCCACACAGTGGCTTCATCAGTCCAATACAAAGAGGAAGGCGTAAGGAAAGGAGGAGTATGAGGTGGAATGTGTTCAGTCCAGCATCAGCTTATATACCTTGGAGGCGGGTCGTATCATCCACTAGTCGAAGTGTTCAAAGTGAACAAGCCATCCCATGCTGCATCAGTTGTGATGAATGTCAGAATCTTTATTCAAACCATTCATCACAACTGTCAGACACTGCAGCATCATGGGATCTTCTTACAAAGAATTCTTCAACGCTTGTTCAACCTTTGGACAAAGACCTACTTCGACTAGTGGATGATACCACTATGATCCCGCCTCCGTCTGCTTCAAGTCACCTCACTACAGTATATAAGCCACGTCTACGGCCCTATGCTGTACATTCTACAAGATTGATGGACTGAACACATCGACTCCAGGCTGAGGGACTGATTACCTCATACTCCTCCTTTCCTTACGCCTTCCTCTTTGTATTGGACTGATGAAGCCACTGTGTGGCGAAACGTTTCCTGAATAAAGATTCCCATATGCTGCATAAGTGTCTCAATCTTCAACTTGTCGGTTTTTCAAACCATTCATCACAACTGTCAGACACTGCAGCATCATGGGATCTTCTTACAAAGAATTCTTCAACGCTTGTTCAACCTTTGGACAAAGACCTACTTCGACTAGTGGATGATACCACTATGATCCCGCCTCCGTCTGCTTCAAGTCACCTCACTACAGTATATAAGCCACGTCTACGGCCCTATGCTGTACATTCTACAAGATTGATGGACTGAACACATCGACTCCAGGCTGAGGGACTGATTACCTCATACTCCTCCTTTCCTTACGCCTTCCTCTTTGTATTGGACTGATGAAGCCACTGTGTGGCGAAACGTTTCCTGAATAAAGATTCCCATATGCTGCATAAGTGTCTCAATCTTCAACTTGTCGGTTTTTCAAACCATTCATCACAACTGTCAGACACTGCAGCATCATGGGATCTTCTTACAAAGAATTCTTCAACGCTTGTTCAACCTTTGGACAAAGACCTACTTCGACTAGTGGATGATACCACTATGATCCCGCCTCCGTCTGCTTCAAGTCACCTCACTACAGTATATAAGCCACGTCTACGGCCCTATGCTGTACATTCTACAAGATTGATGGACTGAACACATCGACTCCAGGCTGAGGGACTGATTACCTCATACTCCTCCTTTCCTTACGCCTTCCTCTTTGTATTGGACTGATGAAGCCACTGTGTGGCGAAACGTTTCCTGAATAAAGATTCCCATATGCTGCATAAGTGTCTCAATCTTCTCCATAAGCTGCGAAATATGGTACCTAGATTTGTGTGTCTAGCATTGGGAATAAAGGAGTGAATAATGAAACTAAGTGTTATACAAATGGAGAAAGAAGCCTGAGTAAACCCATCACCCACTATTATAACATGACCATAGATAATTATGTTTATGGGACAACTTGCAATGTCAGCACTGATGATGTACTAGATTTGGTTACAAGTACTTCTGGCAGTTTGGCAGATACAAAAATGATGACCAAACCAAATGAAAAGTATGTAACCAGTCCTATGTTCACTATCTTGAATACAGTAGGGCCCTACTTTACGGCGTTTTGCTTTGCGGCATTCCGCTAATTCTGTCATTTCAAATAATGACCAAAACTCTCTATATGGCTCCCCCCACCTGACTTTCTAATATGGTCCCCGTGCCCCACCTGGTTTGTTTACATTCTCCGTGAGATCCATAAGCACTAAGTCTCTCCATTATGTCTGGAAACTCCAAAATTTCAAGTGTTTTAAAAACACTTGAAATTTTGGACTGTTCAGGTCGTATATATACACCTACCATCCGACTTACGACCTACTCAACATATGTCCACTCAACTTATGACCATGCATCTGGCAGCTGGGCTGGGCCGGCCGATGCACACCGCTGTACAATATTTGACAATACTCGCGGTGGCAATGCGTCATGCAGGCAGCATCAGTTTGAGTAACCCTGCCCTATCAGCAGCATCATACTGTATTAACTGTACCAACTGGACAGTAAATTTCACCATGGCCCCTAAGATGAAGTCTGAATCTTGCACTGGAGATTGTGGCAAGAAAAGCTCTTACTCTCCAACTCTCTATTTGTTTTCACTGTTGCACATAAACCTGTCTGTATCTGTCTGCCTGTCTCTCTGTGTGTCTGTCTGTATTTCTGTGCATCTGTTTATCTGCCTGTCTACCAGTGTGTCTCTCTTTATGTATGCTGTCTGTTTCAGAGCCACTCATTAAGAGTGTAATTGGTCTTGAAGACGCCATATTAATAATGATAATAACACAATAATAATCACTGAGGCACATTAAATGTGTATAAAACGTTAATATAGACATTTTGCTTAATCCATCTATGATTTTTTTTTTCAAAATTATATAATAAACATGCTACATAACATATAAACATATAAATTAACAAATATGAGATGTTTTTCTGGTCGGCTTGACAGAGTGAACAGAAACCATTCGTGTACGTGCTGGTAACAACAACGTTTGTTTACATAACTCGTGAACATTCTACATTCTCATTCTCTCTCTCTCATTTATTCATTTAATCTTGTTTACTCACCTCTCACTCTACATTAAGACTACATATATTTTAAGGTAAGTAATGAGTGGACACGATTATTATATTATAGCTTAATAATATTATTATTAGTAGTACATATGTATTATTGTAATAATAATAATAATGATTATTAATATTATTATTAATTTAGGGCACTGGAGCACAGATTCACTGTATAGCACCTTGTCTGGATTTTTTGGGGTATCCTAGGTAATTTATAATATGTATGATAACTTGACTTACGTGTACGTGTGTGTGTGTGTGTGTGTGTGTGTGTGTGTGTGTGTGTGTGTGTGTGTGTGTGTGTGTGTGTGTGTACTCACCTAGTTGTACTCACCTAGTTGAGGTTGCGGGGGTCGAGTTCGAGCTCCTGGCCCCGCCTCTTCACTGATCGCTACTAGGTCACTCTCCCTGAGCCGTGAGCTTTATCATACCTCTGCTTAAAGCTATGTATGGATCCTGCCTCCACTACATCGCTTCCCAAACTATTCCACTTACTGACTACTCTGTGGCTGAAGAAATACTTCCTAACATCCCTGTGATTCATCTGTGTCTTCAGCTTCCAACTGTGTCCCCTTGTTACTGTGTCCAATCTCTGGAACATCCTGTCTTTGTCCACCTTGTCAATTCCTCTCAGTATGTGTGTGTGTGTGTGTGTGTGTGTACTCACCTAATTGTACTCGCCTAATTGTGGTTGCAGGAGTCGAGACTCAGCTCCTGGCCCCGCCTCTTCACTGACTGCTACTAGGTCCTCTCTCTCTCTGCTTCCTGAGCTGTATCATACCTCTTCTTAAAACTATGTATGGTTCCTGCCTCCACGACTTCACTTGCTAGGCTATTCCACTTCCTGACAACTCCATGACTGAAGAAATACTTCCTAACATCCCTGTGACTCATCTGAGTCTTCAGCTTCCAGTTGTGACCCCTTGTCCCTGTGTCCCCTCTCTGGAACATCCTATCTCTGTCCACCTTGTCTATTCCACGCAGTATCTTGTATGTCGTTATCATGTCTCCCCTGACCCTTCTATCCTCCAGTGTCGTCAGTCCGATCTCCCTCAACCTTTCCTCGTACGACATTCCCCTGAGCTCTGGGACTAGCCTTGTTGCAAACCTTTGTACTTTCTCTAACTTCTTGACGTGCTTGACCAGGTGTGGGTTCCAGACTGGTGCTGCATACTCCAGTATGGGCCTAACATACACAGTGTACAGTGTCTTGAATGATTCCTTATTAAAGTATCGGAACGCTATTCTCAGGTTTGCCAGGCGCCCGTATGCTGCAGCAGTTATTTGGTTGATGTGTGCCTCCGGTGATGTGCTCGGTGTTATGGTCACCCCAAGGTCTTTCTCCCTGAGTGAGGTCTGTGGTCTTTTTCCACCTAGCCTATACTCTGTCTGCGGTCTTCTTTGCCCCTCCCCAATCTTCATGACTTTGCGTTTGGCTGGATTGAATTCGAGAAGCCTGTTACTGGACCACATGTCCAGCCTGTCCAGGTCTCTTTGCAGTCCTGCCTCATCCTCATCCGATTTAATTCTTCTCATCAACTTCACATCATCTGCGAACAGGGACACTTCAGAGTCTATTCCTTCCATCATGTCGTTCACATATATCAAAAATAGCACTGGTCCTAGAACTGACCCTTGTGGGACCCCGCTCGTCACAGGCACCCACTGTGATACCTCTTCACGTACCATGACTCGTTGCTGCCTCCCTGTCAGGTATTCCCTGATCCATTGCAGTGCCCTCCCTGTTACATGTGCCTGATCCTCCAGCTTCTGCACTAATCTCTTGTGGGGAACTGTGTCAAAGGCCTTCCTGCAGTCTAGGAAAACGCAATCTACCCACCCCTCTCTCTCGTGTCTTACTTCTGTTACCTTGTCATAGAACTCCAGGAGGTTTGTGATACACGATTTGCCTTCCATGAACCCATGCTGGTTTTCATTTATAATCTTGTTCCTTTCCAGGTGTTTGACCACTCTCCTCCTGATAATCTTCTCCATGACTTTGCGCACAATACATGTCAGAGACACAGGTCTGTAGTTTAGCGCCTCGTTTCTGTTTCCTTTCTTAAATATGGGGACTACATTAGCTGTCTTCCATTTCTCAGGTAGTTGCCCAGTTTCAAGGGATGTGTTGAAGATTGTGGTTAGAGGCACGCACAGAATCTCTGCTCCTTCTCTAAGGACCCATGGGGAGATGTTGCCCGGTCCCATCGCCTTTGAGGTGTCAAGGTCACTTAGGAGCTTCTTCACCTCCTCCTCGGTTGTTCGTATGTCACCCAACGCTTGTTGGTATATTCCCTCTTGATGTTCCCTTCTGTGCTGTCTTCCCACAGCCCTTCCTGTCTCTACTGTAAAAACTTCCTTAAATCTCCTGTTCAGCTCCTCACATACCTCCTGATCATTTCTTGTGAGTTCTCCACCTTCTGTCCTTAATCTGATCACCTGGTCTTTGACTGTTGTCTTCCTCCTGATGTGGCTATACAACAGTTTCGGGTCAGTCTTGATTCTCGATGCTATGTCATTTTCATACTGTTGCTGGGCCTCCCTCCTTACCTGTGCATACTCATTCCTGGCTCTGCGACTGATCTCCCTATTTTCGTGTGTTCTCTGCCTTCTGTAGTTTTTCCATTCTCTATTGCACTTTGTTTTTGCCTCCTTACACCGTGGGGTAAACCAGGGGCTCGTTCTGGTCTTCCCGTTGTTACTGTTGCCCTTGGGAATAAACCTTTCCACTGCCTCCTTGTATTTTGTTGTTACATATTCCATCATTTCATTTACTGGTTTTCCTGGCAGTTCTCTGTCCCACTGGACCTCCCGCAGGAAGTTCTTCAACCCTATGTAGTCCCCTCTTTTATAGTCAGGCTTTTCCCATTCAACTCCTGTTATTCTCTCCACTTGCAGCTCTACTATGTATTCAACGCACAGAACCACGTGGTCCCTAGCTCCTAGGGGAATCTCATACTTGATGTCCTCAATGTCTGAGCTGCCCAGGGTGAACACAAGGTCCAATCTTGCTGGTTCATCCTCCCCTCTCACTCTGGTATTGTCCTTAACATGTTGGTGCATGAGGTTTTCCAGCACCACGTCCAACATCCTGGCTCTCCACATTTCGGGACCCCCATGTGGCTCCAGGTTTTCCCAGTCAATCTCCCTATGGTTGAAATCCCCCATAACCAGCAACTTTGCTCTGCTGGAGTGAGCTCTTCTTACCACCTCAGCAAGTGTGTCCACCATTGCTCTGTTGCTCTCTTCATATTCCTCTCTTGGCCTCCTGCAGTTCTGTGGTGGATTATACATCACTGCAATGACCACTTTGTGTTCCCCAGACTGAAGTGTACCTACTATGTAGTCTCTTTCTCCCGTCTCATCTATGCCTTCCATTTTCTCGAATTTCCATCTGTTTTTTACGAGCAGAGCAACCCCACCTCTCCTTCTGCCCCTTATATCTTTCCTCATGATCTGGTATGCTGGTGGGAAGATTGCATCTGTTATTGTCTCCGTGAGTTTTGTTTCTGTAACTGCTATGATGTCTGGGGACTTCTCATTGATTCTTTCTTGCCATTCCTCATGCTTATTCGTTAATCCATCTGCATTTGTGTACCAAACCTTCAACTTCTGTTCTAATACTGTAACTGTGGTGCGGGGGGTGGGAACAGAGGGATTGGTGTGTGATGGTTGGTTTGGATTGTTCAGCTGCCTTGGGGGTGTCGTGGCTGGAGTCCTTCTGCAGGTGTGCTTGTCCTTCCATTTGATCCTGGGTTATTCTGCTCTCCTTTTTCATTTCCTCCCATTTCTCCTGTGTGTGTGTGTGTGTGTGTGTGTGTGTGTGTGTGTGTGTGTGTGAGAGAGAGAGAGAGAGAGAGAGAGAGAGAGAGAGAGAGAGAGAGAGAGAGATACAGAGAGAGAGATACAGAGAGAGATACAGAGAGAGATACAGAGAGAGAGATACAGAGAGAGAGATACAGAGAGAGAGAGAGTACAGAGAGAGATCAGAGAGCAGAGAGATACAGAGAGACAGAGAGAGAGCAGAGAGAGATACAGAGAGAGAGACAGATACAGAGAGAGAGAGATACAGAGAGAGAGATACAGAGAGAGAGAGAGACAGAGAGAGAGAGATAGAGAAAAAGAGATACAGAGAGAGATGCAGTAGAGAGAGAGATGCAGAGAGAGAGAGAGAGAGATACAGAGAGAGATGCAGAGAGAGAGAGAGAGAGAGAGAGAGAGAGAGAGAGATGCAGAGAGAGATGCAGAGAGAGATGCAGAGAGAGAGAGATAGAGAGAGAGAGAGATGCAGAGAGAGAGTACAGAGAGAGATGCAGAGAGAGATGCAGAGAGATGCAGAGAGATGCAGAGAGAGATGCAAGAGAGAGTCAGAGAGATAGCAGAGAGAGAGATGCAGAGAGAGAGACGAGAGAGAGAGAGAGAGACAGAGAAGAGAGAGAGATGCAGAGAGAGATGCAGAGAGAGATACAGAGAGAGAGAGATACAGAGAGAACGAGAGAGAATGCAGAGAGAGATGCAGAGAGAGAGATGCAGAGAGAAGAGAGAGATGCAGAGAGAGAGATGCAGAGAGAGATACAGAGAGAGATGCAGAGAGAGAGAGAGAGATGCAGAGAGATGAGAGAGAGAGAGAGAGAGAGAGAGAGAGAGAGACAGAGAGAGATACAGAGAGAGAGAGACAGAGAGAGATGCAGATGAGAGAGAGATGAGAGAGAGATACAGAGAGAGAGAGAGAGATGCAGAAAGATGCAGAGAGATAGAGAGAGATGCAGAGATGCAGAGAGAGATGCATACAGAGAGAGAGAGAGATACAGAGAGAGAGATACAGAGAGAGAGATACAGATAGAGAGATACAGAGAGAGAGATACAAAGAGAGAGATACAGAGAGAGAGAGAAAGATACAGAGAGAGAGAGAGAGATACAGAGAGACAGCCACATTCGGTCAGCCAGTCAGCCAACTACCCACCCACCCGGCCACCCACCCGTCCAGCCAGCCACCCACCCACCTGGCCAACCACAGACCCGGCCACCCAGCTGAATACGTATTACACATGTTCCAGAGTTGTTTCTCTTTACTTTGGGTATAGGTTATACTACATTCTGGCAGGATGACACTACCAGTGGTATTCTCCCATTCCACTGTGTCGACAATACATAAAGATAATAGTAACATATGATACTGTATGCGATGTAAAATTTACAATATAGATCACTACCATGTATACATTATATACAGTACATAAATAATTAAAATATAACAATAGAAGTAAATTATGGCAAAAAGAATGAAATAATGATTGTACATTACATTACAGTATTATGTAGGTAGTTTATATAGGAAAGTTTGACATTATGCCCTACCCAATATATCGGCAATTTTCAAAGGTTTGACTTACGTCCATTTTGACTTATGACCGGTTGGTCGGAACCAAGCTTGGTCCTAAGTCGGATGGTTGGTGTACGTCTTATTAGCCAGTGCATCGGACATATATATACTCAATAACTCTAGCGGCTTCAAATCAAGCAGGAGAAAGCTGGTAGGCCCACATGTGAGAGAATGGATCTGTGTGGTCAGTGTGCACTACATAAAAAAAATCCTCCAGCACGCAGTGCATAATGAGAAAAGAAAAATTGACCGTTTTTTTTTTTTTGGATTAAAACGCCGACTTTGAGGTGCATTTTCATATAGTATTCATTGTTGTATTCTCGTTTCCATGGTCTCAAGTGATAAAATGGAAAACATATTGCAGCAATACAGATGATTTTGATTACTTTCACGATAAAAACGACCTTGAAATTGAGCTCAAAGTACAGCAGAAATGTTCAATTTTTACCAATGTTGAAGAGTAAGCAAATCACACCACATGTCC